>NC_090937.1:383619009-383924723 GCF_040938575.1 Ambystoma mexicanum | reverse complement strand
TGAGGTACTGTTTTCTGTTTGGGAGTAAGTCTAAACATATAGTCGTTACCTATACATCCAGGAAAGCTAGTGAAATAATCAGAGCCAAATCTACCTTGATAGTAGTAGAGTGGGAGACCTTTTATCAAGCGTTTCAAGTGACAGGTGGTCACGCCCCTGAAACATTATACACTATACATTTGATGGAACCCCTAAACATGTAATGCCCCCCAAAAACCTGTTATATACATTTTATATAAACTTGATAAGCGCCCCACTATAGTGTATGTAACATTTGATAGAGATGTATCTGAACCATTTGATATAGATTTATCTGAACCCCTGTACATTTAATTGAATCCCAGTAAATGTGATGACCCCAAAACATTTCAAATACATTTGATATGAATTTTATATACATTTAATAGGAATTCCAATGGATTCAATATAGATTTATCTGAACCCCTATAAATGTAATGGTCCCAAAACATTGTTATATACATTTTATATAAACTTGAGCCCCACTGTATTGTATGTAACATTTCATAGAGATGTATGTGAACACTATACATTTAATTGAACCCCAATACATTTGGTGTGCCCCGAAAAAATGACATACATTTTATATGAATTTGATATAAATTTGATAAAAATTCCAATGAATTTGATATAGATTTATCTGAAACCCTATACATTTAATTTAACCCCAATAAATTTGGTGACCCAAAACATTTTAAATACATTGGGGCTCTTTACGAGTCTGGCGGTAGCCGCACTGGTAAAAATGGTAGGCTGCCACCAGACCCATAGTGATTTGCCGGCGCCGGACCTGCCGGATTAACCGGGGCATTACAGTCCTGTTGGTCCAGTAAATCCGGTGCCAGCAATTCTGTTAAACCACAGAAGCACCAGCACCATTAATAATGGTACCAGTGCTTCTGTGAAAGTCTACTGACGGGTGCCATTCTGCCCGCCAGGGTCAGGCCTGGCGGGTGGAATGGCACCCGCCAGCAGACTCGTAGTTTGCCGGTCCGGAACCAACGGTGCCGGTACGCTTACCAGCACCGTTGTTTCCGGACCGGCAGACTTGTAATGTGGGCAATTGTATATGAATTTTATAAGCATTTCATAAAAATGCCAATTCTATATAGATTTGTCTGAACCCCTATACATTTAATTGAACCCCAATAAATGTGATGACCCCCTCTTCTTTTCATATAAATTTGCTATACATTTGATGAGAACCCCAATGAGCTTGATATAAAAATGCAACTTTGATAGCACTGCTACAGTTTGAATGGGTCTTGTGCTAAATAGGCAAATGTCTATGGGTGGCTCTAAGGCTATGACGCTGCTAGGGGTGGGGTCTCACAGTACGGATATATAGTTGTTATTGTATGCCTTGAAAACACGTGCGCTATTTAGACTTCTCGGGGCTAGCCAGCGGATTGTCAAGGAAACTGTAATTATCAACACCTACAGTTACGACAAGGAGAAAACAGCCACCTGAAGCCCCATTGATCCTGACGATAGTTATTTACCTTATTGCCTTCAGAGAAAATGCAGTAGACTTGATGCAATGGACGATTCACAGGCTTTGATGGCGGGCCGTAGAGATCAGGAGCTCAGTGAGAACATGTCTACACTTTGTGTGGTCAGTCAGCCACCTCTCATCACCACTGTGATGGGTGGTCTGTTGGAGATGTGATTCAAAACGCTCTGGCGAGTGCAGCCGAAGACATGGCTAATTTGCAAATACTAACGATGTTGACCGCGTGGTTCTTGAGCAGCCTATGGGGTTAGAGCCTGTACTATCATGCTTAGATATGCAACATGATCAAATGGAGTCTGAAGACAATGGCTATGAGTCTATGATCATGAAGAATGATGGAGTTGAAGTGGGGGAGAGTGACCCTGATCTTCTCAACACTTGAAGAAAATAGAAGGACATGGAGCATCGATATCAAACATCATTTTAGCCGGTGGGTATATTTTTAAAGGGACTATGTGTACCTTTTTAGGGGTGTGACACCTAACCCGGAGGTAAAACCATGCATTTCTGTTTTTGTCTACACCCTCTCGCTGAGAAAATGGATGGTAATGAGGAGAGCCAAGCTGTAGCAAACACTGGGACTCATTACGGGCCTGGAGGTAACCCTGCTGGTGCTACTGGCGGGAGTGCCACTAGACCCATAAAAATGTACCGGCGCCTGACTCCCCGGTGCCACAGACTCATTACGAGTCCGGCGGCCGATAAGTCAGGTGCTGGTAAATTTGTTAATCCCCATTCCCATAGAGTCAATAGGACTCTATGGGAGTGGGGACATAGAAGCACTGGCACCATTGTGCCAGTGCTTCCGTGACTGGTTTTCTTATCGTGACCGCTGTGCACGGCAGGGTCAGACCTGTCGGGCACAGCGGCTCCGGCAGGCAAACACGTAGTTTCCCGATCTGGAAACAAGGGTGCCAGTGAGCTTACCGGGAACCCTTATTTCCGGACCAGCAAACTTGTCATGAGGCCCACTGTCAATATTTACTATGTTTGCTGCTCAAATCAAATTGAGAACCCGGGGAATCTCAATGAAAAACTGTGTAAGCGATGTATCTCGATAATGGGGACCAATAGTGTTAAAGACGATGCAGCCACAACAGTTGTGACTTGGACTGATATCCTAGCCATTCAGAACTTCACAGCCACAGTGGTGAAAACATGTTTAAAACAACACTTTCATAAATGGTGCCATGGGCATGAAATTAACTATCTGCAGCAGGAGGCTCTTGAATGTTTGCAAATATCCTTTACAGATAAATTGTTACGTAAAATATGCTACAGGTTGAGCCCTAAACATCTTGTAAATATGTTGCATCTAATACAGCCATCAGCACAGCTAAGGGTTGGGAAAGGGGTGGAACAATGCATGTTGTCGGCTATACAAGTGGCGTATAAGCCCCTTTGTTAAATGAAGCATTTTAGATGGTCATGTCTGCTGTGTGTTAGATCTATAATTGAGAAAGCTGTTCGCAAGTGGGGAGATAAAGTATTTGTAAGCCATTACAACAGAAAAATGTACATGGCATCTCATAAACTAATTTATGAAGATTGACACTGGCCCTCATGAGGACTCCGGCGGAAAACCATGGTGCTATTAGCACCATGTTCGATGCCGGAGTCCGCCATGGCGGAATGGGGAATTACCACCACATTCCAAGGTTGGCGAGGCGGTAATTCCCCATGCCACCATGGCCCTTCCCCATTCCAATTTTTGCCCCATAGGGCATAATGGGAATGGGGAAGGCGGTAAGTACGGTACTGCAAATTGCGGTACTGTACTTATCTCGAGAGTCACTTTGTGGGCCCCTACTTTACTTAAGGAGCATCTACGCAGTATATCCCCAAGAATGTTGTGTTATCTGCAAAAGCCACCGAGTGCATACAAACATGAATGTAACAATGTTCTATGTATTGCGAACATATGTTTCAACAGATGACAACCTACAATGGACGTCAACTGGCAAAATCACTACAGAGGGTGTTTCAACGATTTAAGGCTGCATGTGGGACTTTCACTGAAGCTGGCGGTGTACGACATGCAAAATCATTTCCTAGCCGTTAAAGGATATTGGCTGTTTAATAGGGAACTTTATGAATTTCTATTAGCCACTGCTATACTGTGTATGTTTGCTTATCGATAGAGTGAACGCCAGATTGTGTATGAAGTAATTGAGCATACTACAGAATGTGTTGCCCGATTAGTAACTGTACAACAGCAAACAACCCCAGATTAAATGTGAATATGTGATTAAATGTGAATAAAAATCTGTTGGTGTAAATCTGAATCGAAATCTTATGTTGTAAATCTGAATAAAAATCAGTTGTTTATAAAATGTAGTTGTGCATTTATGTCCAACGGCTATGGGGTGAACATATCCCACATAAAGCTGTCCAAAATATATTTTTATGAAGGGGCATTGGTCATTATGGAGGTGTTGAGGGATTGTATAATAAACTGACAATGTCTCAAGGAGCGCTGTCAAGGCATGGCTGTCAAGACATGGCTTTCAAGAACCCTACGCGAGACACAAAACCGCCGAAAGCATTTTAAGCGATGAATGACCGTGGTATATGATATCGATCAACAATGCCAGTGTGATCTTCTCAATTTGAGCCAGTTCCATGGAGTCAATGATTGCTTTAGATATATTCTAGCCGCCATCAATGTCCTATCAACCTACGCCTACATTGAGGGTTTAAAAGACAAGACGGTACCCAGTGTAGCGTCGGTTTTAAAATGCATATTTAACAGCGTGCAAGAAACCACTAAACTACAGACAGATGCTGGTAAGAAGTTTCTAAATAAACCTTCACAGATACTTTTAAAACAACACAATGTGCACCATTTCATAACACATTCCAAAGTTAATGCCTTTATTGTAGAATGTTTTATACAATCTTTTAAAACATGGATCTGGCATTTCTTCACAAATAAAAAGATGGAGATATGTGGAGGTATTACCTGCATTTATAAATGTGTATAACAACACACATCATAGATCTATTAAAACTACTGTGGTAGCTGTAACAACCCAGAATTCCTTGGAGGTCTGGAACAACCTTAATGCTAGAAGACATTTTGAAAAGAAGGCACAAACTCCCCTTAAAAAAGGTGATCATGTACTGATCTTGAAGGCTGTCTTTACACAGGGGTAGGGGCAGAATTACAGTGACAAGATCTTTATCATAGATGGAGTGGCTCTCCTCTTTATATATACAGGCTAACTGATTACTTAGGGGAGTTCAAGGTGTTGTTTATAGGATGGCAGATCCCAAAAGTCAGCAAAGACCAACATAGAATGTATAGAATAGAAAAAGACATAACTAATAAAGGACAAGGGTTTAGGAAGCAATACTTAATGAAACAGCGGGGGTGGCCTGTGAAAGTCAACAGTTGGGTGTATGGCAGCTCTCTAGAGGCCATGGCTGTATAGCGGGAAAGTCACAGAGCCTATACTTTTTTTTACATTATGCACTCCAGCAACACCTCCGGAGATACATTTCCAGAGGACAAAATATACAACTTCACTGTGAAGTTGGCCAAACCTATACATTTGGAATGGCAGTGAACTGTAGCACTCATAAAGTTCAACAAGTCAGTTTGTGGTATACCTTAGGCAGTGGGGACGCCACGTTGATCATAAAAGGAACAACCCCAGCAATACTTTCACCCAGAGGGTTCACTGAGGGGAACTACCCAAATATACAGATCTTGTCAGCGTCATCAACAAAAGCATATTAACCAGTACGGGGACATAGTTTTTCATCTAGACCCACACCAGAGAAAAGTTTTTCTTCAAGGTTCTCAGGTTCAAGGTTTTTCTGTCAGGTTTTCAACAACGGAGAGACTGCGTAACATACTGGGGACTGTGCAACATGTTGGAAGTAGAGAACTGCGGGACAATAGCTGAACAGATATTAATGGGGGCTTTTACAGTTTACTGATTTAGAGCGAAATAGTGCAGCATCAAAGAGTGGGGGATAGCTGTGCACCATTACTTAGAACTGTGGAGAAGAAAGGTAACAACAATGATATTGAATGTTGATATTGTGCACATTCAATACAGCAAACCCAATCACATCCCCATGTGTAAAAACCTTTCGACACCATCAACATTCAAATAAGAGACGATCCAGGGCAGTTTGTATCATTTAAATACGGAAAAATTTGGCTGCAGTGGCACTTCCAACTGCTGCGGCTCAAAGTTTAATAAAACAGTGTTACAATGGCTGTGGTGAAGAACTCTGTGAAACCCAGGGCTTATAGGGAATATTACAGGACCCAGGCCGGCTTTAGCAATCAGCCATACTTTAGTGGCATCCCCGCAATGTACAGAGCGGGGCTGAGCGGTATCTTAAGAAGTCTCTTTAGATGCGCCTAGCTCTTCCTACGCTCTTCCTTTGCTGTGGCTTTGAATTAGCTAAACCACACGTGAAACGGGCTGCCACCAGTATTGAATAAGGTGTCATGGAAAGCGGGACAACAGCAGTTGCCAATCGTCTTCCCAAACAGAAAGAGGAGGGGCAGGATGGATCAGGCTTCATTTATATTGGAAGAGAGGTCCACATCACACGGCCCTTTGAAACCCTTCAAGAAAATAAGTTTCAGGGCCCGACGCAGACATCAAACTAAGAAGAAGCGCATTAGCCCTAAAACACAAAAGGGCAGTGAACAATGGCCTTCTTACACAGTTCCTCAGGGGATTGGGAGAAATCAGAGCTTGATATCTTTAGCGTACCACCGACCCAAACCAGCATCGAGAACAGTTTTTTCATGGAGTTGTCACCCCTGGCAGCACTATCGTCGCTAGCCCCCATATAATTCTTTGTATCAGGGTCAACCAACATGTATCTAGATTTGAACAACACATTGTTGCATCTAACTTTTAAAACAACAAATGCTGATGGCACTGACCTCACGGCTGGTGCATGAGTGGCTACGATCACATATCCCATAGCCACAATGTTCAACCAGGTGGACATAACACTGGGCGATTGATTAATAACACAGAGTATATAATATGTATGCCTACAGGGCCTATATATAGAGCATATTAAATTGCAGCCTCGTTGCCTTGGAAAACCAGCTCACGGCCGGTCTCTTTCACCAAGACACTGCGGAACAGTTCAACCCACTGCTCTGGATGGAGACAACAGAGTTCCTAAAGAGAGCCCACTACGTTACGTTCAGTACAGCATTTGATTTAATAGAACGTCTACATTCTCACCTTTTCTTCCAGGATAAACTGTTGATCAACATTGTTGACCTTAAAGTGAAACTATCCCGAAACACGGATGCTTTCTCTCTCATCAGTAGAGACACCGAACTACACAAGCTAGTCATTATATCGCCTAGTTTGTTCATTAAATGTGTGAGCATCTTCCCAATCGTTCGATTAGCACATGCAGAGGCTTTGCAAATATCTAATGTGAAGTATCTGGTTGAGAGGGTTGGCCATAAAGTCTTCAGCATTCCTACCTGCAGCTGGGGTACTAGTCAAGACAACCTGTTCCTGGGGCAACTGTTGAAAATAATCATAATGGGGATTGTTGAAACAGCGTCGCTCACAGGCACATATGCTTGAAACCCCTTTGAGTTCAAATACATTAACATGAACTATGCAGCATTTCATAAGGATGGTGTCTTGATCCCAGCCAAAGCTTACACACCTAACTTTGACATTCCAAGCATAATCAGGGAGTACTTCGGGCTGGTCTCTATACGGTGCAGAAACAAAATGAATTTATGATATATCAGATTCAACACGTAGTCGTGAACTAAGGTGATGTTGAAACTATTTAGAGAATGCTTCATGAATTAACAAAAAGAGAAATCATGAATTACAGAAACACTGTTCTGAAGTCAATATAAATGCAAACTAAGAAATAAAATGATGTGCATCTAAATATAATGATGTTGGGTGAACTTGTGAACCAACAGAGTGTGCGTTTAGAGTTATTTTTCCTTATGTATAATAATGGTTGGTTGGTTACAACAGTATGTTCATACATCTTTTATGTCTGTTTTTAGAATTGTGTATGCCGCAAATTTGAATCAAGATACAACATAATTTCCCTCTAACGTGGGACCTCATGTCCTGAAGAAAGCCTTGTACCATTGCCTATATTTGTATTATTGACAATAAGGCCTTTTTCTGTGTTCAATTACAAGGCTGCAAACAGATCTACACTGTCAACACTGTTTTTCTTGGGGGGCTTATGCATATATGAAGTCAAAACAAATGCACTAAAATAAGTCACCGATAGGTTACTAACATCACCTTGACTTTGTGGCACAGCTAAGTATATCCAGAGAAGTTATTAGTCCATCTTCTCTTCAATTACCATGTTAGGCTAAACTGATATTCACACATGAAATGTATCTTTGATCTTTTATTTTGTTTCTTTTCTTGTCATTTCTCATGACCAGGGAGTCTGAGTTTTATAATATGTGTTTTTGAATAAATTTAATATTTTTCTAAATACCCGACCTTTTCCATCTTTGGCATATGCTTATAACGATGGTATCTCACTCTGTTTGTTAACTGTAAGTCCCCAGCTGATGCAACATGCATGGGTAGCCATTTGGGACCCCCTTTTCGTCTGTGGGCTCTATACGGGGAAGCACATGTGTGATGCAGTAGTTGCATTCCCTCTCAATGACTATGCCCATGGCTCACACAATACTGGCCTTTGACCTAAGACCCGACAGCACATCATCAGCCATTTCAACCTATTGAGAATTTGGAACTTATGAGCTGATATAAAGTTTGAAAAAATCAGAGTAGCTATGCACTTGCTTCTACAGTGGAGCGTTTTCAATAGCGTTCTCGAGATCAACTCACAGTGAAACACTCTCTGATCTATAATGGATAGTCTAAAGAGAAGAGGATTCTTGAGTATCAATAGACACACCAGGAAAAATGTTTATGGTGTGACTGCCATGCAGTAGCCCTGTTAGCCTGGTGGTGAACACTGATCCGCAAGCCCGGGATGGAACGCATTAGACAACTCTGTGGCTGGAGGGGGACACACTAACGGTTGACAGGTTGGCACACTTTACGCAACACCCCATATACGGCGATGGTTTAATAGAGTATGTGAAAAGAATTGCAAAGTATTTATTTTATAGCACAGTGCCGGTCCAAGACTCTAAAGCTATTACATGCAGACAACAATGTATATTATTTATCAGAAAAATGTTGGAATTACGATCGCTGGCAGCTGTTTTGAAAATGTACTTGAGCAATTGCAAGCAATACGATCAAATGGTGCCAACATTCATTAATAATAAGAAGACATTAAGCAGCATGTATAGATCTCGCAGATGTTTTACCCTGTGTCAGAAATGCTATTGTGTTTGTTCTAGTGTTATCTTGTTTGAATAAAATAACTTTTTTTAAAAAATCACCAAGTTTCTTGTTATTATACATAGATGTGCCAACATAATAAACAACCAGTCAGTTTCATTACTTGTAAAAATATTTATAAAAGAAATATTTAATACAGAAAGGAGAAAATGTATCAGTTATATTTAAAACAATCATTTTAATACTGTGAAGGCATCAGGAAGTAGACACAGACAACTGAGTAAAGCTTGGGTTACAAACTTTTATTAAAAAGAAAATAAAAGGTTGGAAAAATGCCTAACTTGCCATATGCTAAGGTGGGATTTCCTTACCTTACTGAAAATAATGATAGTCTGTGTCAGGTAGTCCAAAACAAATGTCTGCCTGTGTCCAAAACCTAAACTTGTCCTCACATCTACGCGTATATAATGTGTAGGGATGCCAGCATCAACATGAGTGTTTAAATCAAATTTCAGAATTTCTTACAGCTCTTGGTTGGAAAAGGGATTTTCCCTTCCCCAAAATTCAGGATAGTTCACTTTGTCAAAATGATGGGTTCCCTTCCCCAAGCTTTCAAGGCTCCCAATGTTCCAAAAACAACACAGTTCTTTGGGATACTTCCCAGCTTTTCTGGCGGAGTTGCCTTTCACCAATTTCACCAATATCACAGAGTTCAGTTCATCAATGTTAGATCAAACAAGTTTTCCTCGATCTTCAATCTCAAGCTTATAGGTAAGTTAAGTGGCTTTTCCTTTAGGTGGGTGTACTCGGTCAAGGCTCAGTTGTCGGACCACACAGTCCATACGTTAAAGGTCATGCAACCGACACACCTTACTTGCTTCTTCCTCACAGTTGCACTGCCACTGTTTCTGCTTCGCAGTGGTTTCGCACTTATCCTCTTGGAGCTTTCTTAATACTTGTTTTGCCACCATTCACTTGTTATACTTTCCAATATTCTCAGAGCTTTTACCACTGCTTACTCTTTCAGTTTACACAGTTCCTTATATTCTTATGGCACTTGCCAATACTTGTTTCTTCAGTTTACACAATTCACAGTTCCTTATATCCAGAAATGTCACCAATTGCCTTCAATCCAATTGGTATTCAATCACAATTGCTTTCTTTTGGTTCAGTATTCATAACAAAAGGTTTAATTTCATTCTGTTCAGTCAAATTGAATCAAGCAGCATCAAATTCCTAGTTTTCTCTCCTGCTTGGAATTTGCACCCTCTTCACAGACGTTTTCCCTATCATTTCCTTGGCCTTATCACAGTTCGGTATTCACAAAACCCTTTCATTCAGTTTTCATAGCCTTCAGGGTATCGTACTGTCAAAATGTCTTTATTTCAAACTGGACTGGCATTCAAATTGCCTAAACGGTCCCTCGCTCACTCACGAGCGATCCGACCTGCAGAAACCATGCGGTTCACCCCACAGCATCCCGGAGTTATTCAATTTCTTTTGACTCACCCAGTACGCTGTCTCCAGGTGCTGTTCTCCACATCGGCAGGCTCTCTGTGGCTGTCGCTGCTCCCGGCTCAGCGCGCCTGTCATCTGGGATGTCCACCGCCTCGGTTGTATGGAGAGGAGTCTCTCGGACTCCAGGAGGTATGCAGACCATCTCTGCTACTGGAGACCTTCCGAATGCTCTGGCCACAATCCGCTTCCACTGCAATGACTCTGCAGCTCTTAGGCACTTCAGGCACGCGTATCCCTGATCTCACCTCCAGCTTCTCCTGTAAGCGTTCCACAGGCGATCTCTTTAGCCTCACCTGATTGTGCCATTTATACCACCTCCTGGGCCCCAGGTTCAGGCAATGTTCCTTTACTGCATAACAGTCTTGGTACTCAGCATCCCACTTCCTCGTCCCAGTACCAGAGTGGTGTTTGTGTATGTTGGAGTTAATAAAGAGAGGCAGCATGACTTTGGGTTGTCTCTTCATCGTCTCAGTACCTGACTGGTGTCTATTGGGAGAGTGTTTTCTGGAGAAATAGGGAAGAGATTGGTAATACCCTGTAAGTGCTTGGGGGATATTTGACTCCTTATAAAAGGGAAATGGGGATACCGTGTCTCACCCAAGGGTGCCTCATCCGCACTCCCCAAGTCTCCTCCACCCAGGTGATCCTCCCTTGCATATCCACCCCCAGGGTCAGGATCAAAAAGCAACAGCCTTTCCCTGGCCACCTGGGAGGAGGATATTGGGGAAAGAAGTGAGGAGGCCCTCAGATTCCTCATGATAGACAGATGATAAAAGGCAACAGTTATACTTAAAGCTGACTTTTTAATACCTCGAGGATAAAAGGCAACAGTCACACGTAAAACAGTATTTTTAATACATAAATGATAAAATCCAACAGTTATACCTAAAAAGTCATTTTTTAAAAATACATCTAAACAGGTCATTCGCATTAATCAGACTGTCAGTCTAGAAATACGGATACCTCTACTTTGAGACCGCAAACGCATTTTGGTGGCCGTGGACCAACCGTCTCATGCACGATACGACAGAATATAGGTTTTCGAGTTTGCCAATGAACGGCCATTTTGATGTAGCAAGAATCGCCATTTTGTTTTCTAACCATTGCTCATTGCTTTCTGTTCCTATTGCTTCGCAGTATATTTTCCACTTACACTGCTCGACTGTGGAACATAGTTGTCTATATGTGAAAAGGACAAGGCCACAGGGCCGTGAGGATAAAAAGAGTTCACTGAAACACAAACGTAGGCAGCGCCAGGAAGAATGCCCGGCTCCCTCCAGAATGTAGCCTTGAGGCAGAGCTGCAGGGCATTTAATCATTTCACAGCTGCCAGCCAGTCTCGTTATATGAAGGCTTGAATTATGCTGTTCTAACCGCCCCCCTTTGCTGAGCCCGCTAGAGCATGTCGGCTCCGAGGACACGAATAGCACCTGATAGATAGCAAGGTCCGGAATGCAACTCCCCCCCGTATGTAGTTCGCTTCCAAGAACAGAAGCGCCGTGTTCTATTCAATAACCAAAAGATGCCTTCGCACTCACAAATTGCAAATTGTTACTAGAATAGATGTTTGAAGGTGTCATAGTGGTCGGAGATGTCCATCATCATACCAAGTTCAAAGAAACCCAATAAAGGGGGGGGGGTGTTAAACATGTCATAGCTGATTGTTTGATATGCATTTTTTATATATGTAACTGATGTACGTAATTCGCTCTCTTGCGTCCCTCGAGGTCTAGAGATACACGTCGCGGGGCGTGAGACCGAGTTGGCCAACTGAGACTTTTGCTTTGCAATAAAACCCTAGCTTTGGGAATACAGCCTCGTTTCTGGCGTCTCTATCGTGTGGGTGATCCGCCTTGTTTCCATAGATGTCAGGGTCCCCTAGGGGCCCCTTTCAAGATGGTGCCCAAATAGGGACCCTCCCCCACTTGTTCCTTCGCGTAATGTTGTAATTGAGAAAGGCAGAGAACGGCGAGGACGGGGCGATCGAGCTGGGATCAAGAGGTGTTCGGGGCGCCCTGTAAAAGTGATGAGAGACTCCTTTGCAGATCTGCACACATCTGATCCCTGATTGACGTGCCTGGCTAGAGAACAAGGAGGCGAAGGTCCCGAAACGAGGCGGAAGCCAAGAAACGCAGACACAACCTCCTTTGGTGCGTCAGTATAGAGACGACTTGATTTATCAGGTGAGTCATTCCCCGATTCAAAGCATCCTGATATTGGTTGAGAGTTGACTTTGCAAAA
Organism: Ambystoma mexicanum; assembly: GCF_040938575.1. Taxonomy (NCBI): domain Eukaryota; kingdom Metazoa; phylum Chordata; class Amphibia; order Caudata; family Ambystomatidae; genus Ambystoma; species Ambystoma mexicanum. The sequence continues at coordinate 383,912,123 of NC_090937.1, read as the reverse complement.
TCAAACGCCCTAGGTAAGGTTGATTAACCAGGGGGAAGGTTGAAACATGCCTGGGGTATTGTCCAATTGTCCACCCTAGCTGGGTTTTTCCGCTGTGGTAGACAATCTTTGGAAGATGGCCAAATTGTACCACCTGGGGGAACGCCGGCGTATGAGATGTATGTGAAGTATGGAGTGGGTGCGATAATATTCTGTGAGACTTGGCATAGGCAAACCAGAAAGCAACGAGACCATCAGTGGCCGATTAATGGTAGTTTTGAGATGGCGAGGATAGATAACTTGGAAAGGGTGTTGATAAGAAAGAAAGCGCGTCCTGCAGCATTTGAGACTATTAAAGACTGGAGAAAGGAAGCAATGCTCCGATTTAAAAGCAGAGAAAAGCATGCGCGCAGGCATAAATCAAAAGGTGAGGTAGCAGAAGAAAAAGAAGAGGAGGAGTGGACTGAGAGTCTAAGAAGGGCAGGCAGGCGTGACCAGTTGAATATAGAAAAGATATACCCACAGCGAGAATTACACATAGCAGATGAATTGATAGAAAATATATTGACCCATACAAAACAAGGCCCAAGATCAGAAGTAAGACCAGACACGTCAGTAGCTATTGCCTAGACCCCGCCCGTAGCCCACGCTCCCCCTCCGGTAGCTCAAGCCCTCCCACAGCCACAGACCGCGCACATAACCTTTCCTATTAGCCAACCAGGCCCACAGCAGACACTCCCTGGTCCCATTGTCCCATCCGCACCTCCCGCCTTAGACACAGACTCGTTACCGTCCGTTCCTCCTGGGGTTAAAGTTGAAACCGCGGGGGCAAGAGGCGGGACTGACTAAAGGGAGTGCACGAGGGTAACCCGCAGCGCAATCAGCAAAGAAAGGAAGGTGGAATTGCAGCAACAGGATGTATATAGACGGGAATGATGGGACGGCAATATTAGCTTCGATATATGACTTTCGTAGAAGCAACGAAAGACAGGTAGTGTTGGAATGCATTGGTGAATATTTGATAGAGAAATGGAAACGGCTAATTGGGAAATTACCACTGCAGAGATTGTTAGATTTGAATGCATTAGCACGCTGTAGGGAGAGGGATGAAGAAGTGAGAGAACATGTGTATAGACTTTTTGAGCTTAAAGATGAATTAGATAATGATTATGCCGAAATGTTTACTGCACCTGGGTACAGGAGTAGGGAAGCCGGGAGACCTGGGAAGGGGGAAAAGGGGCCGCATAATAAACGGCAGCAGTTACCATCGCCGGGGCAGAAAGAGATGGTGAACGAATTATCGTTGCTAAAACAGGTGGGGGCAGACTCGAAGGAATGTCTAATTAGAACACAGGTACTATTGCAGCAAGTAACAGGACATAATATAGGGCGAGGGAACGCACAAGGAATGAGTAGTTCGAATATGCATGGGGGAACAGTGGGGCCGAATCAGTGTGCATATTGTAAAGAGGAAGGACATTGGCAATCGCAATGCCCGCATCTACAGAATAGAAATGGGTCTGGTAAGAGGAGACAGCATAGAGGAGACCCAGGAGCGAATGGACCAAATAGGAATAGTATGCAGCAGCATCATAATAACGGAGGTAATCAAAACCAAGGCCAAAACCAAAATGCCCCAAACCAGAGTCAGGGACAGCAAAATCAACAATATGGAAATCAGAGTGGGGGAAATAGAGGGAAGATTGGAAATGTTTTCGATACATAGCCAAACACGTATTACAGTAATAGTAATGCACATATCGGACGATGTGTTATTTCCCCAATAGGACAGCCCAGGACAGGGGTCGGAACCAGTGTCTATTCCCGTGAATCAGAAAGGACCCTACGTAGAAATGAGAGTCGGGAATGAGGAGCACCACTTTCTTGTAGATACAGGAGCACAGAAGTGTTCAATAGACCATCACTTGGTTCCCAATATACCACTGTCAGGGCAAAAGAATGTTTACGTAGGGTTCGCAGGTACACCAGTCATAAACCCAGTGTCCAAACCAATCCCATTTACCATAGGACCATTTACCGAACATTGTCATTTCCTTCTAAGAGAAAATTGTGGAGAAAATTTGTTGGGATTAAATTTGTTGAAAAAACTAGGTTCTGTTACACATTGCACGGCAGACAGAGTGTTTCTAACGATATGGCCACACGATGCCCCTGTGTCAGATTTCATGTCCGAAGCGTTACCAGGGGAACTAAGTAAAGTACCAACCTGTATATGGGCAATGCATGACAACGATGTGGGATGTTTAAAGATAGAGCCAGTAAAGATTATTTTAAAAGAAGGTGTTACCCTACCGCGAATACCCCAATACAAAATTTCGGTTGAAGGTGAGAAAGGACTGAAGAGTATTGTTACCGATTTGGTGAAATTAGGGGTAATAGAAGAAATCACAGGCAGTACATGCAACAGCCCGATTCTTCCGGTTTATAAAAAAGGAGGTAATGAGGTACCATACCGTTTCATAATTGATCTACGCGCATTGAATAAGGTAGTAGATCCGCAATTTCCTTTAGTGCCAGACGTCACTACAATATTGACAATGATACCTGTTTCAGCAGAATATTTTAGTGTAATAGATCTGAAAAACGCATTCTTTAGTATTCCAGTGGACAAGGACAGTAGATATTTGTTCGCGTTCACATTAGGAGGACGATCATTTACATTTACGCGGATTCCGCAAGGGTATACGGAAAGTCCAGTTATTTACAGTAGAGCATTAAAAGAACAGCTAGACATGCTGGAATTACCCGTGGGTTGTGTACTTTTGCAATACGTAGATGATTTATTGATAGCTGCAGACACAGAGGAGATTTGTAAAGAAAGCACTGTATTACTACTGTCACACCTAGCGGCACATGGCCATAAAGCTAGTTTGAAGAAATTTCAGTATAATCGAAAGGAGGTGGCTTATTTGGGCTACCTACTTTCGAAAGGAGGGAGAAGACTAACGCCAGAACGCATAGAAAGTATTTCTTGTATGCCTATTCCAAAGACACAAAAAGGAGTCAGAGCCATAATAGGCATGGCTTCATATTGCCGACAATGGATTGGTAATTTTGCGTTAATTGTGAAACCATTAGTGAATTTGACTAGAAAAGATGCGGTTATGCCTTTGCAGTCGGATGAGGAATGTCAGAGAGCATTTGATGGATTGAAAACTGTATTATGCTCGGCTCCAGTTTTAGGTACGCCGAACTATGAGAACATTTTTAGACTATTTGTGTGTGAAGGTGAAGGATGTGCATTGGCGGTTTTGAAACAGGAACAAGGTGGAAGAAATAGGCCGTGCGGCTATTTTTCTTCTGCGCTGGACCCTGTAGCGCGCGCACTCCCGCGATGTTTGCGATCTGTCGTGGCGGCTGCTGCGTCAGTGAAACAAATGGAAGGGATGGTATTGGGGCACACTTTCATTCTGATGGTGCCACATGCCATAGATGTTCTATTAAATAGGACACAGACGCAACACCTCACCTCTGCTAGATTGACAAGATATGAGATTATCTTGTTCGCGCCCCATATCCAAATTTTGAGGTGTAGCGCTTTGAATCCTGCAGAATCTATGCCACTAACCATAAAAGAAATTGGGAAGAATGAATCACCCCCCCACGATTGCTTAATGGTCACTGAGGAAGAAACCAAGGGAACAGTTGATTTAAGTGATATTCCACAGAAAGAGCCGGATGGAGAGTTATTTTGTGACGGCTCATGTTTTAAATTACCAGATGGCACGACAACTGCCGCATACGCTATCACTACCCTAGAGAGTGTTGTAGAAAGTAAAAGAATCCCCTATAATTCAGCACAAGCCGCGGAAATAATGGCATTAACCAGAGCCTGCGAGATTTCTGAAAATTTGAATGTGAATATATATATACTGATAGTCAGTATGCTTTTGGAGTGGTTCATAACTTTGGTCGACTCTGGGCTGAGAGAGGGTTTCTGACATCACATGGTGCCAGAATTCAACATGGCCCTTTGATTGTACGATAGCTGTCTGTTCTCACGTTTCCAAAGCACCTAGCAATAGTGAAATGCGAGGCACATAAAAAAGTAACATGCAAAATAGGAGAGGGAAACGCATTTGCAGACAGAATTGCGAAACAAACTGCCACTAATTTGAATACCAAGATGATGACGGTTCAGACAGAGGAAGTATGATAGAAGATGGAATTGCGACTGTCAAAGAAATGCAGGCCAAGGCTACGGCCGATGAAATACAGAAATGGGCAGAGGGATCTGCTGAGTTGGATTTGGAGGGTTGTTGGGTGGACACGGGAACTAGAAACTGGATGTTGCCAAATTCGTATGTGACTGCAATGGTCACAATGGCCCACAGCCCTACGCACATCTGTGCCAAGAAAATGATACAGCACCTTTCTACAGTATGGCAGAATGTAAACATAAAAAATAATGCAGAGAGGTTGGTACAGAACTGTATTACGTGTTTACAACACAATGTAGGAAAGGGAACAGTGACTCCAACAGGCAGTTTTGGCCCGCCCTCCATGCCGTTTGAGGTAGTTCATTTTGATTTCATAGAGATGGAGAGGTGCCAAAACTTAAAATACATCTTGGTGGTAATCTGTGCATTCAGTAAGTGGGTGGAGGCATATCCTTTGAAATATTGCACAGCAATGAGTACGGTAATGTTGAAGGAGTATTTTTCCAGATTTGGCTTGCCCCGGGTCCTATAGTCTGATAATGGACCGCATTTTGTGGGTGCAGTGGTATTACAGATATGTGCTGGTCTCTAGATTGATAAGAGATTCCATAGTTCAAGGCATCCGAGTTCTGCCGGTCTTGTGGAGAGGCACAACGGGATTCTTAAATCAAAGATTAGCAAGATTTGTGCGGGAAGCAAGTTGAGTTGGGTGGATGCATTACCAATAGCACTATTATGCATGCGTACGTCTGTACAGGCTAAAACTGGGCTCTCCCCGTACGAAATCGTAATGGGGAGACCGACGAATGTTCAGTGCGCACCTCAACCAAAATGACTTCGTGAGATAGAACATCCTGTGCTTAGTACTTATTGTGGCCTTTTAATGCAGAAATTGTGTTTGATTCATCAGCAGGTGCAGGAGGCATTACCAGTAAGGTACACCGGTCCGGGGCACGCGCTGGAGCCAGGAGACTGGGTGCTGCTAAAAAACTTTGAAAGAAAGTCACCATTAGCACCCAGGTGGCACGGGCCCCATCAAGTACTTTTGGCGACGCAGACGGCAATACGGGTGGATGGAAGGAAGTCGTGGATCCATGCCACCCATGCCAAAAAGATTCCAACTGCACTGAAAGTCTTGCCTGACACTGATGACCGGAAAGAGACAGCGGTCCCAGAAACGAAAGAAACTGTTGCCAGTAAGCAGCCACCTAATCTGCCAAAACGAGAAGTGAAACTTGAAACAAAGCCTGAGACGATTGCCAAAAAGGGGGAAGGGCAAAGAGTGCCCCAACGTTGCCCAGCAGAATCGACATCACTGCTGACCGACGTGAAATCTGCCTTGCAGATACCAGCAAAACCAAATCATGTAACCCTTTGGCGCCCACCAGCACTTGCCAGCACGCCAAAAAACGGATCTGCATCATTGGCGCGGCGCACACCAGCACCTGCAGTAGCGCCACAGGTTGACTTCAAGCCTGAATCTGAAAGTGCACCGGCACTGTTCACGGATCATATGATACCAGGAGCAAGGCGATACAACCTGCGGCCTCGGAAGACAAAGTGATCCGCATTCTTTTTTTTTGGTGTTTATGTCAACCTCTGGTTCAGCTCATGGACGAAGAAGGAACCAGGGGTGTAGAGGAGAGAAGCGTGAGAATTGTGCAAATCGGACAATTCAAGACTCGCGGCTCCTCGGTACGGTCATAGAAAGTACATGTGTCCGGAACCAGAGCGGACAAACTGGGCGCACATGATACTGAGGCGATAACTGATCAAAGGTCCTCTGAGCAGTAGAAGAAGGGACAAGTGATCTTGCCTAAAAATGAATCATCAAATCCAGGCTAAAAAGGACAGGCAAAACTGAACTGTGAGAATTCCATTGAACTTATAGACATCAGAGCAAGCGCGACGAAGAAAGAGATCCACAACGAACTGTGATAAGGAAGAAGAAGGACGAAGAGAAACATGCCGGGACCGGTTCCAGCCTCCTCCTGCACCACCACCGCTGAGAATGAGTCAGTTATAAAGACTATAAGTTTAGGAAAAATGCATGGTAAAACAAATTGTATGCTGGCACTAACGATAATAATGTGCTTAATGAGCATGGTAGCACCAATATCGACAGCCCTAATATTATGGTGGGTAGAAACAATACACCCATTCGAAATGTTTTTACCAATAATTAATATATCCACTACTGAAAGCCTGGTTCAGGTGATCTCTTATACCCTAACCCCAATGGAAGAAAAACACAGGGAAGGTTTTGGAAATAACACCTTACTGCTGATAATAAACATGGCACATGCAATCCTAAAGAAAACAAACTGCTGGGTATGTGCCCATTTACCACAGCATGCCGGAAAAGGAATAGGGTTGTATGTACAGACATTACCATTAAGTTCTGCATGTAGTACATCTTTAGGTGCAATGTTCTATGGGAAATGGAATAAGAGTAATACGGGTCAAATAGACAGAACCAACATGAATGAGTTTGAGGAAATAATAATGAAGCCCGTGGGTTGTTCCATTTTCCATAAAGCACAAGTAATAGGCCCAGAGCCCACGAGGAAAAGTACACGGAAGATAACACGACAAAATAGACGAGATAGATTGTCCCCGCCAGAAAAACATCTGTAATGACGTTTCGTGTAAGAACAAAAGGGGACAAAGATGCAATTCCCCCATTTTACACAGTGAATTATAGCCCAAGAACTGTCCCTTTTTGTCTAAAAAAGAAAGGCACTTTTCCAGTCGGAACATATACTGGTTGTATGAATACAGTGGTACTAAATGGGAAATAGAACCAGTATACGTAGGTGATCCAGTTTATTTTATATGTGGAGAGAAAGCATACCCTTGGTTGTCCAGAAACTGGGGAGGTACATGTTACCTAGGGCTACTGTTCCCAGGAGTATTCCTCTTAGAAACAGCAGCCATGGCCAGATTATCCAGAACTAGAGTCAAAAGGACTGACAAAGGTTTTTAATAGCAACTGATGTAGCGAAATCATTCATTCCATTCTTAGGACAGAAAGTGAACTCCTATAATATAAGGCAACTGTCCAGAATCCTAAATAATACAATAAACACAACAACAGATATATTATTTAACATAACGTTGGAAGAAAGAGGAATAAGGTTAATGACGCTACAAAATAGAATGGCTATCGATGTAATCCTGGTTGATCGTGGGGGAATTTGCAAAATAGTGGGATCAGCATGTTGCGTTTATGTCAATGACTATTCCCCCACGATCTTTGAAGCAATAAAGAAAATGCACGTTCTAAGCTCAGAACTCCCCACGGGAGAAGGGAGCTGGGGAATAGGATCTTAGTTTTGGGGAATACTACGATCTTGGGGATGGAAGTTGATCTCAATATTAGTAGTGGTGTTCGGAATATTCCTAACGTGCTGTTGTTGTGTACATTGTTTACCCATAGTTTGCACAGAGGTAACTGAGGGATGTACGGAAGGATGCATGCATATGATAACAAAGAAAAAACAACCTCATGATCGAACTAGCCCAGACCCAAATGAGATGAGAGCAGTAAAAGAGTTGATGCCAATAGATATTGATGAAGACAATGATGTCCACGATAGCATGCAAGATTCAGACATAAGTACTTCAGATTCATCATCACTAGAGGAGGTTTCAATAAATAGATGAGACGTTTGGCATACGGCCAAAGGAGGGTTTGTCAGTCTAGAAATACGGATACCTCTACTTTGAGACCGCAAACACATTTTGGTGGCCGTGGACCAACCGTCTCATGCACGATACGACAGAATATAGGTTTTCGAGTTTGCCAATGAATGGCCATTTTGATGTAGCAAGAATCGCCATTTTGTTTTCTAACCATTGCTCATTGCTTTCTGTTCCTATTGCTTCGCAGTATATTTTCTGCTTACACTGCTCAACTGTGAAACATTGTTGTCTGTATGTGAAAAGGACAAGGCCGCAGGGCCGTGAGGATAACAAGAGTTCGCTGAAACACAAACGTAGGCAGCGCCAGGAAGAATGCCCGGCTCCCTCCCGAATGTAGCCTTGAGGCAGAGCTGCAGGGCATTTAATCATTTCACAGCTGCCAGCCAGTCTCGTTATATGGTAGAATATGTTAGAATAATACCGCTAAAGGCTTGAATAATGCTGTTCTAACGGCCCCCCTTTGCTGAGCCCGCTAGAGCATGTCGGCTCCCAGGACGCAAATAGCACCTGATAGATAGCAAGGTCCGGAATGCAACTCCCCCCGTATGTAGTTTGATTCCAAGAACAGAAGCGCCGTGTTCTATTCAATAACCAAAAGATGCCTTCGCACTCACAAATTGCAAATTGTTACTAGAATAGATGTTTGAAGGTGTCATAGTGGTCGGAGATGTCCATCATCACACCAAGTTCAAAGGAATCCAATAAAGGGGGGGGTGTTAAACATGTCATAGCTGATTGTTTGATATGCATTTTGTAGATATGTAACTGATGTACGTAATTTGCTCTCTTGCGTCCCTCGAGTTCTAGAGATACACGTCGCGGGGCGTGAGACCGAGTTGGCCAACTGAGACTTTTGCTTTGCAATAAAACCCTATCTTTGGGAATACAACCTCGTGTCTGGCATCTCTATCGTGTGTGGTGACCCGCCTTGTTTCCATAGACGTCAGGGTCCCCTAGGGGCCCCTTTCAAGACAAGCAACTCAGCTAGTTCCGCTCTAGATATGAGTGAAAGTGGATTCTCTGTGTGCCTGGAGACTAGGGACGTGTAGTGTAGTGTTGAACATTTGTGAACTATTGGTTGAATTCAAGTTGGAACATTTTGTTATCAAGTTGGAACTAAAAGAGAACTTAAGTGGAACTGTGTTACAAGAAAGGATTTCCGTATTGTTTTGAAACTGTTGAATAGAATCCTGCTTGAATCTGGTGGAGGGGAATTCAGCCAGATTATAAGGAGAGACTGTTATCAGGTTGTGGAGATAACTGAAAACTTTGTTTTGTTTGAACTGCCATGTATTACCTTATTGAGGTCTTGTAGGCATAAGTGGGAGGGACAGAAATCTTTTGTTAGAGTGTTTACTTTAGTTTATTTTAGGCATTAGTGTAGAGAGAGTGAGACTTTTTTCCAACCCTTTGAGTAAATAAAATGGCATCTTTTGAAAAACCTTCACAAAGTTGTCTGCCTCATATTTCAGACCCCTCACACAAGTTCCTCTCTAGACGTGAGTACAAGTGGATTCCCCTCGTGCATGGAGACTAGTGGTGTGTAGTGTAGTGTAGTTTAGCAGCATAAATGTGTTTCCAGTGTTTTTAAACTAAACATCACTTGTTTAATTATTTGTATATTCAACATGCTCTTCCCTTATATGACAATCTTGTTAATAGGTATGATGATAAGTTATATCTGCTTTTGCTCTCGCTTATTTAATGAGGATAAGAACCCTTCAAATATAAGGGATCATATTAAACGCATTGAAATGATAACTCTTTTGTCCGTCTATATTTAAGTGCAATGAGTCCGAATTTTATCTCTGAGTGAGTCAAGAACCTTCATTCCATGACTCTATGGCCCTCATTACAACCCTGGCGCTAAACCATGGCCCTATTAGCACCATGGTTGGTGCCGGTGTTGTAACGAGTCCGCCATGGTGGAATGGGGAAATACCGCCCCATTCCAAGGTTGGCGGGGCAGTAATTCCCCATGCCGCCATGGCCCTTCCCCATTCCCATTTTTGCCCCATAGGGCTCAATGGGACTGGGGAAGGTGCTAATTACGGCACCGTAAATTACGGTGCCGTAATTAGCTCCTAGGTCCCTTTGCGGGTTGGTTTTTTAACGCCTGCTAAAAGCAGGCGTTAAAGTGCCAGCCGCAAAGGGACCTCATAATCAGGCGTTAAGGGTTTAACGGCGCCAACACCTTTTACGGCGCCGTTAACCCCTTAACGCCTGGGGTGTAATGGGGGCCTATATTTTTAATCATGTTTGATAGCCTATGCCGGATGCTCCGTAAGCGCTGGTAGTCAGCCCTGGGTGTTTTAGACATGAATGACTGATGAACAGAGGTCAATTGTCACAGCCTTGCAAGAGGTGGAGATACAGGGCTTGTGATCACGCCTAAATCATAGGCAATCACGACAGGTGACACCTATAATGTGTGAGGCTTCTTAGAGATGACAGTAGTGTTTCTAATAATAATCTCATGCCCCAGTCACAATGAAAGGACTGGGCAAAAACATATTTTCTAAAAACCTTTTTAATAAAGAGGTTAGGTGGGCACAGAGGGTGGCCCATCAGGAAATCAATATCCCTTTCCATTTCAGGACAGCTGTTTTTGATTGGCTAAGAATATCACAGGGGCCAAATGTAAACTTTACAGTAGCGATTGTGCAATTCGGAGGCCTTGCCGCAGAATCGCTATTCACTTACTTGTAAATGCCAGCCAATAGAATGAATACTGTATATGCCACTCTCCTGATAAGGTGAGACTTAAATGCCATCCATTATCGCCCATACCAGTTTCCTGAATTGGCTTTAAGTCATACATATATATCATGTAAACTGGTTTGGAGGAAATCTAGTTTACCCACAAACAAATGCTAGGCACAGACTGCTGGCCACACCCAACTTGTCACTAGAATTCATAGCCGGTTTCCATCTAAATCACACAGGTCCTTTTTTACAAGCAGACTATGAACTGCTGAGTGAACATTTTGACACTATACGTAACTTTGCATTACAATATGCTGCACATCATGGCATAGTGCCTGCTCAGCAGCCACAATGACAGACTGACACAGGAGGAGTGCAGCTACAGACATTGATAATTATGCTGGGGCCATGCCCTTCAAAAAATGAGGACATACCCAAATGGCATTCAGAAAAACTAGGACAGCTGGAAACTGTCTACCCACACATTACACCACAGCACAGGCACAGGGCCCTAGCCATGTTTCTTCCCTCTGGCTGTACACTGTCCTTAGCAAGCTGTGACAGCCAGATTTCAATTTATAGCTGACTTTATTTACAGTTGTTAGGCACTACATCTATCACATCTTTAGCATCAATATTGGCAGACATAATTGTCTTGTCTATAGCATTCAATAGTTCTACCTTTAATTCAACCTTTATTGAAAGGAGAGCCTGCAAGATTTGAAGTTCATAGAACATTTTCCAATTGAATGAGCATGAAAAAGGGAGCAATTTGGTAACACAGTGACATCCACATATCAATCAGCGATCAGCTAGGCAGGTGACCTGCAGAGGGAAAGAAAAAGGTTAACAATGACAGTAAACCAGATAAAGAGACACACCACCAAGGTAGGAGATCCTTCCAAGGGAGAAGGGGTGGCAAAAATCACCACCAGCAGCTTCCACCAACAGAGAAAGAAAAATACCCAGAGCATGAACCAAATAATGAGAAAACTACAGGAGACAGGGTTGCCCAGCAGTGGCAAGGCACTCATAGGGGTAGGCGACCTTGGGGTAGACCAAGGGGGCTGCCCCATTTTAGACTAACAGGCTATGATTTCAGAGACAGAAAACAAATGAGAAATCCAAAGAAATATGGTACTGATGAAGGCTCATCTCATTCCCCTAAGGTGAAGACGCCAGCCAGTTCTACACATGAGGGGAAGCACGTGAAAGCTGAAAAAAACACTGCAGCCCTTCAAGTTCTACAGCATGTAGAGTCCACACACTCATCAACTCATTCCAAAGACTAAGCAATACACGGGCTGGATAGAGGTCCATTTACATTCTAGGTCTGATATTTCTATATTTGAATGCAGCCACAAGGCACTATTGGAGCATGCAAAGGCACATACAAATGCACAAATAACTTCGCCCATGGGGCAGACTTTAGCAAATAATAACATGTATTTTGTAACCATTCAGCTAGAAGATGAAAGTAGATTTAGTCATTCACACATTGGCTGCAAAAGGGTACCTGATCATCTTCAAGAAATCAAGAATAGCTCATTGTGGGGTTACCTTTTGTGTGCCCCCATGCCCCTCCTGGTTGCCAGTGATACTGTGTGTGCCCCCCAAACCCCCTGGTTGCCTGTGATGCTGTGTGTGCCCTCCACCTTCCCCTGGTCGGGAGTTATGCTGTGTGTGCCCTCCACCCCCCCTGGCCGCCCGTAATTCTGTGTGTGCCCCCCACTCCCCCCCACCCTGGTCGCCTGTGATGCTGTGTGTCACCTCCACCCCCCTGATCGCCCGTGATGCTGTGTGTGCCCTCCGCCCCCCCTCCCCCTGGTTGCCCGTGATGCTGTGTGTGCCCTTCATGTCCACCCGGTCACCTGTGATGCTGTGTGTGCCCTCCACCCACCCCCCCGGTCGCCCGTGATGTCATGTGTGCCCTCCACCCCCCCTGGTCGCCCGTGACGCTGTGTGTGCCCTCCACCCCCCTGGTCACCCATGATCCTGTGTGTGCCCTCCACCACCCCCTGGTCGCTCGTGATGATGTGTGTACCCCCACACACCCCCTGGTGGCCTGTGATGCTGTGTGTGCCCTCCACACCCCCTGGTCGCCTGTGACACTGTGTGCCCCCCACCCCCCTGGTCGCCCATGATGCTGTGTGTGTCCCCCACCCCCCTGGTCACCCATGATGCTGTGTGTGCCCTGCACACCCCCTGGTCGCCTGTGACGCTGTGTGTGCCCCACACACCCCCTGGTGGCCCGTAATGCTGTGTGTGCCCTCCACACCCCCTGGTCGCCTGTGACGCTGTGTGTGCCCTCTACCCCCCTGGTCACCCGTGACCTGTGTGTGCCCCCTACCCCCCGGTCACCCATGATGCTGTGTGTGCACTCTACCCCCCCCAGTCACCCGTGATGCTGTGTGTGCCCCCACCCCCCCGGTCGCCCTTGATGCTGTGTGTGCCCTCCACCACACCCTGGTCGCCCGTGATGATGTGTGTGCCCCCCACACTCCTGGTGGCCCGTGATGCAGTGTGTGCCTCCCACCACCCCCTGGTCACCTGTGATGCTTTGTATGCCCCCTAGCCCCCCGGTCACCCGTGATGCTTTGTGTGCCCTCCACCTCCCCCGGTCACCCATGATGCTGTGTGTGCCCCCCACATCCCCCTGGTTGCCTGTGATGCTGTGTGTGCCCCCACCACCTCCTGGTTGCCTGTGATGCTGTGTGTGCCCCCCACCCCCCTGGTCACCCATGATGCTGTGTGTGCCTCCCACACCCCCTGGTTGCCTGCCCGTGATGCTGTGTGTGCCCCCCATCACCTCCCTGGTCACCCGTGATGCTGTGTGTGCCCTCCACCACCCCCTGGTCACCCGTGATGATGTGTGTGCCCCCCAAACCCCCTGGTGGCCCATGATGCTGTGTGTGCCCTCCACCCCCCCTGGTTGCCCATGACGCTGTGTGTGCCCCCCACCCCCCTGGTAGCCCGTGATGCTGTGTGTGCCCCCCACACCACCTGGTCACCCGTGATGCTGTGTGTGCCCCCACCACCTCCCTGGTTGCCCGTGATGCTGTGTGTGCCCCCCAACCCCCTCGTCACCCATGATGCTGTGTGTGCCTCCCACACCCCCTGGTTGCCAGTGATGCTGTGTGTGCCCCCCACTACCTCCCTGGTCACCCGTGATGGTGTGTGTGCCCCCCAAACCCCCTGGTGGCCTGTGATGCTGGGTGTGCCCTCCACCCCCCCTGGTCACCCGTGATGCTGTGTGTGCCCCCCACACCCCCTGGTCGCCTGTGATGCTGTGTGTGCCCCCCACCCCCCTGGTTACCCGTGATGCTTTGTGTGCCCCCCACCCCCCCGGTCACCCATGATGCTGTGTGTGCACCCTACCCCTCCTGGTCACCCGTGATGCTGTGTGTGCCCTCCAAACCCCCTGGTCGCCCGTGACGCTGCGTGTGCCCCGCACACCCCTGGTGGCCCATGATGCAGTGTGTGCCCCCCACCACCCCCTGGTCACCTGTGATGCTGTGTGTGCCCCCTAGCCCCCAGTCACCCATGATGCTGTGTGTGCCCCCTACCTCCCCCCGGTCACCTGTGATGCTGTGTGTGCCCTCCACCTTCCCCGGTCACTCATGATGCTGTGTGTGCCCCCCACATCCCCCTGGTCGCCTGTGATGCTGTGTGTGCCCCCCACACTCCCTGGTCGCCCATGATGCTGTGTGTGCCCCCCACCCCCCCGGTCGCTCATGATGCTGTGTGTGCCACCCACCCCCCTAGGTCGCCCGTGATTCTTTGTGTGCCCCCCCGGTCGCCCATGATGCTGTGTGTGCCCCCACACCCTCTGGTCGCCCGTGATGCTGTGTGTGCCCCCCACCACCTCCCTGGTCACCCGTGATGCTGTGTGTGCCCTGCACCACCCCCTGGTCGCCCGTGATGATGTGTGTGCCCCCCACCCCCTTGGTGGCCCGTGATGCTGTGTGTGCCCTCCAGCCCCCCTGGTCGCCCATGATGCTGTGTGTGCCCCCCACCGCCCTGGTCATCCGTGATGCTGTGTGTGCCCCATCCCCCGGTCACCCATGATGCTGTGTGTGCACCCTACCCCCCCTGGTCACCCGTGATACTGTGTGTGCCCTCCACACCCCCTGGCCACCCGTGACGCTGTGTGTGCCCCCACCCCCCAGTCGCCCTTGATGCTGTGTGTGCCCTCCACCACCCCCTGGTCGCCCGTGTTGATGTGTGTGCCCCCCACACCTCTGGTAGCCCGTGATGCTGTGTGTGCCCCCCACCACCCCTGGTCACCTGTGATGCTGTGTGTGTCCCCTAGCCCCCCGGTCACCCATGATGCTGTGTGTGCCCCCTACCTCCCCCTGGTCACCTGTGATGCTGTGTGTGCCCTCCACCTCCGCCGGTCACCCATGATGCTGTGTGTGCCCCCCACATCCCCTTGGTCGCCCATGATGCTGTGTGTGCCCCCCACCCCCTGGTCGCTTGTGATGCTGTGTGTGCCTCCTACCCCCCTTGGTCACCCGTGATTCTGTGTGTGCCCCCCACCCCCCTGGTCACCCATGATGCTGTGTGTGCCCCCACACCCCCAGGTCACCCGTGATGCTGTGTGTGCCCCCCACCACCTCCCTGGTCACCCGTGATGCTGCATGAGCCCCCCATGCCCCCTGGTCACCCATGATGCTGTGTGTTCCCCCAACCCCCTTTCTTGTCCTTGATGTCCTCCCTTCCCCTGCCCCACATCCCACTCCTCCAAGCCCGATAGTGCCCCCAATAAATTTGTGCATGCTGTTGCCACCCTGCAACATGGGGAGGCCCATGCTTTTACCAATTGATTTGACATTCGCATCTGTGTACTGCTGCTGCCTTGCAGCATGGGGTAGGCACCATGTATTTGCCCATTGCAGGACTTTTGCATCTATGTGCTGCTGCTGCCCTGCAACATGGGGTAGGCCCCATGTATTTGCCCATTGTTTGACTTTCACATCTGTGTGCTGCTGGCACCCTGCAACATGGGGTCGGCACCATGTATTTGCCCATTGCTGGACTTTCGCATATGTGTGCTGCTGCCGCTCTGCAGCATGGGGTAGGCACCATGTATTTGCCCATTGCTGGACTTTTGCATCTGTGTGCTGCTGCCGTCCTACAACATGGGGTAGGCACCATCTATTTGCCCATTGCTGGACTTTCGCATCTGTGTGCTGCTGCCGCCCTGCAACACGGGATAGGCACCATGTATTTGCCCATTGCTGGACTTTTTGTAAATTTTTTATTTTTTTTATTTAAAGCTTTCAGTGTAAAAAAATACAAACTTTTGCTTATAAACAAATGTTTCCCTCATCCACATACACAAGCCAAACCTATTGTTTTGTTTCTTTCTTAGTTCTGCATCAGATTTGATCCAGGTTTGGCTGTGTGTTAACCAAATTTTGTCCGTTATGTTTTTGCACCATTTCAAGTCTCTTTAGCATTGATTCAAGAAAAATCCCTAAGGCTTTAGTAGATTTCCTATTTGGATTGTCGTATAGGGCTGACCACCATAGGTCAGAATCTAGATCGCATGCTGGAGACAGTATTGGTTGTAATAGGCATCCCCTTTCGGTTGTGAGCTCTTGGCAAAACATGATTAGGTGTCGAGTCGTTTCATCTTCTTGTTTGCATAATCTACAAAGCTTTTCTTTTGCCTGGCCGTATCTGACCATGTTTGTCCTTGTTCTTAGGATGTTCAAACGGAAGCGAATTATTAGATCTCTATGCTTCTGATTGGCGCTTTTTTGTAGATATCCTGGCAGTGTCTGTGGACATCTAGTTATCTTTTGGACAAGGTATGATGACTCGAATTCACTCTCACACGTTCTGTTTCTGCCCAATCAATTGATAGCAGGAGAAACTTTACTCTCTGCGGATGTTGACATAGGGCACTCATTGATACGTTCATGTTTTGCAATAGTTCCTTGCATTTTAGTTTCCATTCGTCCAAAGGCCAAAAGGAAATTCCTCCTCCTTCCTTCTTTAGTATTTGATACTGTTTTGGACAATCTTCTATTGAGATTTTTTCTATAGGTGGCCAATGTTTTCCAGACTATTCGAGCTTGCATAGAATATAATCCCAGCTCGTGCCGTATAATGCTTATTGGTACACATATAGGGATTTTCAGCAATTTACGCCAGAATCTGGCTTCAAGTTTGTCCCACGTTTCCCACGGGATCCTCAAGGCCGTTTCTCCCGCGTATGTTACGGTAGGGATTACTTTAGCATTGTAAAATTCTACAATCGGGGGAATGGAAAATTTGCAGAACTTTCTTTTTAATATTAATGCCTGTGATGTTAGTTGATCTATTTTTCTCTGTAGATGATCAATCCAGGGTTGCTCACTCCAATTCAGACTCACGATTGCTCCTAGGTATTTTGTGTCTTTCACTATTTTTATTGCTTCATTCTCTATGTGCCATTTGAAAACTTTCTTGGAAGTAGGACCTGGTTTTGCGATTATCATTATGACTGATTTTTCTGGATTGTTTGTTTGATTTCTTTCAAATGAATGTTTAAGGCTTCCAGTTTCCTCTGTAGCCCAATTGGGGTTTTGTCCAACACTATGAGATCATGTGCATATAGTAGATGACATATTTTTGTTTCTCCTACTTTAGGAGAACAAGCTCTAGGTGGTTCCAGACAGTCTTTAACGTCCAGGATATAAATGTTGTAGAGTATGGACGCTAGTGGGCATCCTTGTTTGAGTCCACACTTTGTTACGATTGCCTTTGTTAGATTTCCCTTTCGATCCAATCTAACACGCATAGATGTGTTTGTGTGGAGCATTTTGATGGCTTCTATCAGGTCTCTCGGGCAGCCTTTGTCTGTCATTTTGGCCCATAGAGTTTGTCGATCCACACTGTCAAAAGCAGCCGCCATATCTATGGAAGCAATAAAGAGTTTTTGGTTTTCTTTGATGGTCTTTGCTTTTAGTAAATTTAGAATGAGGAGATTTAGACTACAGTCTACGTTTTCTAAGAAGCCTGCTTGTCTATGATCACAGTTATCAGAGGTTTGAATCCATTCCTTTAATCTTTTTTAGTAATATACCAGCAAAGAGTTTGCCTATGACGTCCAAAAGAGATATTGGACGATAATTCTCTGGACATGCTCTGTCTCCTTTTTTGTGTATCGGAATGGTGATTGACGTTGTCCAAGATTCTGGAATCTGCATTGATTGTATTATTCTTGTGAAGAGTACAAAGCACATGTTTGCCCATTCCATCGGTGCTTGCTTTAGTATTTCATTTGTCAGGCCATCTGGCCCTGGGGCTCTGGATCTGCTTGCTTTGATGATCAATGCTAGGATTTCGCTTTGCGTAAATTTGATGTCCCAGCCATTTTCCTTGTTGGTTACTTGGGGGGATAAATCATTTGTAAGATCACAGTTGTACTTTGCTTCAAAGCATTGTTCCCATTTGCTTTCATGTATGGGATTAAGTTGTTCTTCACCTTGTCGATTTCCTTTTTGATTTAGCAAGGACCATAGGTATTTTGCATTTTTGTTTCGTGTTGCCATAAGCATCTGTTCAGAGTCCTTTTGAAACAGTATTGCCCTATGGGATTTGACCCAATTTCTATGCCCTTTTTTCAGGGCCTTACTCTTTATTGCCATATCATCACAAGCAATATTCTGTTTTTTCAGGGCTCTTAATTCTCGTGCTGGCTGTCGTTTTTTTCTGCTACTTCAGGATTAAAGTGGTGCACCCTGTTTTTTGTGTTTCTTCTTTTAGTTGCGGTGGCCACCTTGAAGATGGTAAGACAAGTTTCATACTCAACGTCTTTTCCTGTTGTAGATTCCCATTTATTTATTGATTTGGTTAGCAAAGGAATCACTTTCGTTGTTATTCTCAGTCTATTTCGACCCTCATTTATATCAACTTCAATTGGCCAAATATTCTTTTTTTCCGTATCAATTTCCTTAGCGATATTTGTCTCTAAGCAAGTGAGTATTAGAATTTTATGATCACTACTTTTTGTTGGTAGAATATTTAGAGACATTATAGTGCCAAAAGTTTCTCGATCTACAAAGAAGTAGTCCAGAGTTGCGTTTGAATTGTACGATGCCCATGTGGATTGTCCTACTAAATCTCCTTGAACATTACCATTCACTTGTAAAATGTCACGGTTCTCCATTTCCATTTGCCATTTTCTTGTTCTCGATTGTTTTTGTCGATTATGACTTGTCCTGTTTGCCTGGTTGTTTTTGTTTTTGTCACAGGTGATGTTAAGGTCACCACACAGAATTAATGCCGGGTTGTCGTATTCTGATCTCAGTTGATCTAGATAGTTGGTAAGCGTGTCCAGAAAAGTATGTCCATCTTTGGCTTTCACATTCCAATACATGTTAAAGATAATCAGAGTTTTTGTTTTCTCTCTTTCATTTGGGTTGTCATTTCTTTCTGTTTCTTGTTGCAGAATTATTATTTGTATCTGAGAGGATGGCTGAATCGCACGGATTACTTTTCCATTGTATGTGTTCTTTATAATGGTTAAGAGGCCTGCAGAAGGTCTACCTTTTTTTCCTTTGAGAGCTTTGTTCAGGTAGCAGGTCGCTCCATGTAAGTATGGTTTTTCTTGTAGCCAACACTCTTGAATACAACTAATGTCTGCGGTCAAGATTTCGTTGTTAATTTTTTCGACCAAATGATGAAAACCTCTTGTGTTCCAGGAGGCGAATTTTATTTTTCTTCGGGAATCCTGGACTTCGATCTATTTTTTAGTTTCTTTTGTTTTTGTAACCAGAGTTTCTGCTAGCCATCCCCATGAGCTTTCTGTATCAATTTTTGTTTCAATGGCATGCTCAATGTTTGATTCGGAGGCCAGATTCAATTTCTCATTTCCTTTGATTTTCATCCGAAAAGCATTTGGGCCCCGTAGAACTGTTGGAGAGAACCGTATTGGTCTATAATCCACTTCATCTTCACTTTGGTCTCCGTGGGCCTGTTTTGGCTCTTCAGAGTTTTTTTTCTTTAGTATGTTCTTTTTTTTAAATCTTTTTCACTCTGTTGTTGATTTTCTGTTTTGACATCAAAGCCCAGTACTTGAAGGTCGTCTGCTGCTTGCCATATTGAGTTCATGACCGCCTTTGATTTTAAATGTATGCATATTCTGTCCAAATGTTCTTCATTCAGGAATTCTACAATTTTTATATCTTTCGGTTCAATGACTCAGTTGTGGGACGTTATGCAGAAGTTTCATTAGATTTGATCTATTTAAGATCAAGCCATCCTTTGCTCTTAGGACTCTCTCTATTCTTAGTTTGTATAAATGGGTTTGGTTGTTGAAGGGCTCTAGTTTGTTCTTATCGCTCCTTCTATCTTTTGTCTCATCGTGATCGTAGGAGCTTTTCAGTCCTGAGCTCTTATTTTCATTTGTGCTCTTTCTTACTCGTCCTTTGTTAGATTGTTCAATCATGGCGCTAAGCAAATGTTGTTGCTTTTTTTCCTGATCCTTTTTCTTTTCAATTTGCATCCTTTTTTCATGCAGAGTTTGAAAGGGCGAGGCCGGGTCTTTTAGATTTACCGGTAATTTGTTTTCTTTTTTTCCAGGCACTTCACTGTCCTCCATTGACTCTTGCGAGCTTTCATTCTCGTATACTGATAGGAGTAGTAAGGATTCTTGCCTATTTGACTCTTTTAAGGAACTTTCTAAAGCACTCTCTAGTTCCACACCTTTGATATATTCTCGAACTTGGTTTTTTGTTTGTGGTGGATCTTCCCTTTTTTTCATTATTTGCACTTGTTGAGTAGGATTCGGTGTCTCTTGTCCTATAGGCTTTAGATTTCTGATGAACTGCCGTGTTCCTTCGTAAGTCAATTTTTTTTGGTTTGGCATATTTTTAGACTTTTTGTCTGATTTTTCTATGACTTCTTTTTGTCTTTTGTATTCTTTTCCTGACTCATCCTTTGATTTGTTGGCCTCGTCTGATCGTTTTAATTCTTTTATGTTTTCGATCAAGAATAATGGATAGATACCATTATGCTGGTTTTGGCCGTCATTATGTTGTGACGTCTGTACCATTTGGCCATTGTTCACGGCATCTTCCAAGTTTCTTTCAGTTCTTCGATTGCTTATTGGCAAATTTCGACTATCCATTTGATCTATCACACAAGAGCTTGCTGTTTCGTTTTTTTTATTCCGCAAGTCCGTCACGTTTACCCTTTTTTGTTCCTCACTCGACCTTAGGGTTGTGTCCAATTTTTCTGTGAGGGTACTTTTGTTCTCAGATTGCGTGTGATTTTTTTGGCTCTCTGATTTAAGTAGCTTGATGGTGTCACTGAAACAGTGCAAAAAGTATCTCTTATCTTGCCGCGCCTCTTCAATTAGGTCATTTAAGGTCTTGATTATGTCTTTTTCTGACACTTTTTCTTGTATCTTTCTCTCTTTGTCTGCCTCAAGCTGTTTTTCCACCTTTGTTAATTTGGTTTCGATTTGAGCCAGTACAAATGTTTGATCCTTACAATTTTCATGTAGTGCCTCGTATAGCTTTAAATATGGAGCAAGAGCTATCATCATCATTGACCCTACAGCTGCTTGCATGTTTGCGCAGATGTCTATTGATGGCCATGGGTTTTGTGACGGAAATTGTTCTCTTCCAAGATCCTTTTCTTTCGCTTCCAAACTATTGGGGTTTAGCACGATGTGTTCTTCGTCATCCTGCTGTGTGGCTGAAATCGTGCTACTACTTATTTCTTGGGGTACGTCTTCATTGGTCATTTGTGATGGAAGAAAGATATCGTCTTGCAGTTCTGTAGTGATTTTTTTATTCACTACCTCTTCTGCACTCATGGCACTTTTTTTTCATTTTTTTTTCTTTTTTCCTGGTCCATAAACGCAGTAGATTTATTTCCTTCCACCTCTCTGTGTTGCCTTTTTGTTCGTACTGTCTGCGGAGTTGAGGAGTTTATAGGTTCATTTATAGATGTCCTTTGAAATTCCTCCAATTTATCAGCTTGTTTCTGTTGTTTAAATGCTGCGTTTTTTGTGGTCACGTTTTTACTTCCTTCTGTCTCTTTGATTATTTTGTCATTAAGTATATTGGTAGAACCGCTTTTTTCCATTTCGGGCTGTTCGTCCTGGGACATTATTTGCTCACATTGGCCCGAAGCTAGAATAAGGTCATGATCTGACATTTCCATTTCAGTTTGCTGCTGTTTGGAGTCCATGACCCTGGTTTCTAAAGTATGATCTTTTTGATGAGCAAGTAAGTCTTTCTTTTTAAAGTGCCATCTTATGGTTTTTATTCCAGAAAGGGATGATGCACGCGGGTTGGGTTTCCGCATAGGAACTTGTTTTATAAGGCCACCTGTCCCATTGATTAAATTTGTTCTTGCATTTATTTTTTCATGTGCCTCGACATTAGATAATTTTTGGGTGTTGCACTGTGCGAGGCTCTTTTCTGGAAAACCCATTGGTTCTTTGTTCTGGGAGGACGATAGATTTGACTTGTCCTTCTCACACACTTTGTATCCATTTTGTTTTGCTGCTGGTAGTTTTGTTTTTGTGGCTTGGGGGCTTTCCATGCCATCCACATACGCCGCTGCTTCAATGCTCTCATATAGAATGCTTGGTATAAATGTTTTTGGTGCCTTAGCTTTATTCATTTTTTTCCTTGTGGTGAAAGAGGCTTCTTGCTGTGGTAGACAGAAGCCTTCATTCCTGGCTACTTCCCTCACCGGCACCACCCCCCTCCCAAGCAGTGACTCCCCATCTTGAAATCGCACTCCTGTACTTTGCTCTGCTCCACATACTTTGCCTGAGTCTACTATCATGATATCATCGTCATGCGCGAGCACATCTCCATCAGCATCGTCGCATACAGCAGACTGCGACCCGTCGTGGCTAATAGAGGAACTGCATAAAGGTGAGAACTGGAATTTGTCCAGGATAGGTAAGGAGTTTGCCGGGGGGGGTGGAAAATGGAGGGGTGGGTGAGGGGGGGATCAGGGAGGCAGCGGCTTTGTTTGTGTGGATCATACTGTCAGTGGGGGAGATGGGCGCAACTGGGGGCAGAAAACATAGCCTGCCTTGGACATGTGCGCCACTTGGTACCTTACTTTTTTCCCCCATACAGCCGCCGGTGCCGGGCAGTTTAGTACGACTGCGGGTGTTGGGTACTTGAATGCTTACCGTTTCGCACACGTTCATGTGTGATGTAGGTTCCATGCTGAGCCTTTTGCTTCCCACTACGCCGCTCACTCACCGAACAGCCGCACAACAGCCTAAGGGCTTTACTCCACCGGGCTTAACGCTGCAAGGGTGGATGCCTCGGCCTCTTCTGTGTCTCTGGAGTCACGTGATAGGTCACGTGATCGGGCCAAGCCCCGCCTCCTCCAGGAAGTGGCCGGGCACACACAGGCCAGCAAGAGCGTTGTTCTTTCCTCCGCTCGCAGTGCCGGCTTGCCGGTTGCAAAAGGGTTCCTCTCCTCACAAAATCAACAGAATTATGGCAATTGCGTTCGCTCCTCGGGCGGATGCCTCGGCCTCTTCTGTGTCTCTGGAGTCACGTGATAGGTCACGTGATCAGGCCAAGCCCCGTCTCCTCCAGGAAGCGGCCGGGCACACACAGGCCAGCAAGAGCGTTGTTCTTTCCTCCGCTCGCAGTGCTGGCTTGCCGGTTGCAAAAGGGTTCCTCTCCTCACAAAATCAACAGAATTATGACAATTGCGTTCCTTTTGCATCTGTGTGCTGCTGCCGCCCTGCAACATGGGGTAGGCACCATTTATTTGCCTTCTGATTTAACTTTGCATCTGTGTGTTGCTGCCGCCCTGCAACATGGGGTCAGGCTCAATGGATGTGATAACCATGTACTTCTCTTTTTCACTTGGCGCATGTTGAATTACCTTTACACATTCCATGATGTTGTAATTCACCTCTTACGCTTCCTTTTCTGTAACCAGAAGCACTGAAACTAATCTCTTAAGTTTAAGCGCCTAGATAACTCAGGGTTTTGCTCGCTATATAAATAAATAAAAAAACAAACAAACAAACACACCTTCTTAGGTTTTACACTTACAGATGAGAGTACAGCAGAGGCTTGTCAGCACATTTTCTCCAGAATTGTGCCAAGATACAAACTCACTTGGACAATTGCAGGCTATTTTAGGTATTTTACATTTTGGAAGAACTTACGCGTCTAATTTTTCTGAGTTAGCGAAACCATTGTATGCTTTGATAACAAATTTAAAAGCAGCTCATTGGTTGCCATAGCACACCCACATTTTGCACCATGTGTGCTCACTGATGACTCAAACTGGCCCTTTGCAAGACAGGAACACTGAAAAGGATCTAGAGATAAATCTTTTATTGGGAGATAATGCTTTCACATGTACAGTTTGTAATTTAGGGGAGACTAAACCGGTTGCTTATAAATCGCATGTGTACTGCACACCAGAATTGATTTACACTTGAGGAAAAGAAATTCTGTGCAGTATAGATTATCATTCAGAAAAAGAGGCTCCTGGCGGCGAATAGGACTACATACATAAACACACCTTCAGTTCAACTTGAGGCTGCCACAAGAGCTAGCGTGCCCAATGCAAAAACATTACACAATCTGTGGATTCAATGGTGAGCATCGCCACATGCTCCAGATGTAAAATGTCATTATAAAGCAGAATTGCAAAGAATGAATGGTTTGAATTGGAAATTGGCTACAGAGTCAAACACCTTGGTGCCTAAAATCCCATTGTTTGATTATTTCCAAATGTTATATTGTGATGGCTCCGCAAAACCAGCTGTTGGAACACGTTTCAAGTATGCAGCTGCATGGACAACCAAAGTAGGACATTTTACACATGAGGAAAATGTATACATACTGATATTGCAGCAAAGCACCTGGGAGACATGCCCGCCCAGACTGCTGAATTGCATGGATTGTTGCTTGCATTGCACCGAGCAGACTCAGAGAAGCCCACACTAGTGGTCTCAGATTCAGATTACATTGTTTGTGCTTATAAGACTGATTTGAATTGGTGGATTCAAAATGACTTCAGCGACATCAGGCATAGAGCTATTGCTTCCAGACAGCTCTGGAGACAAGTTTTGCACCTTAAACAGACTCACCTTTTCTATGGGTGATGCACACAAGAGCACATACCAAAGGCACATTCATAGCTTTGACAATGCATTGGCAGACAAATATGCCAAAGAGCACACAGTGGTAAAAAACAGTAGCATCCATAACTCGCTCAGCAACTGCAATGGATGAGGAAATAAAGGAAGCTAGTATGGGTATTCTACCCAGGCCAAAATGCTTCCTAAGTAATTACATTTATGACATTGAGAATAATAGAGCAGTAGTCACAATTCCTATGAAAAAAGGGGATACTATTAAAAAATGAATCCCCAAAGGGGCAGACGGTGAAATGCTAATATCTGCCGTGCATGCTAGACTTGCATATACCCATTTTGGGGTTACTGCAACAACACATCTACTTCTTGATAGGTATTGGTGGCAGGTTTAAGGCAACACGTTAATGTATACAACGCAAACTGTGACACATGTCTGAAGACGATTGTGGATCACAGCAGAAAACCAAAGGAGGCTCCCTTAAGAAAGGCAAACTCGCCTCATGAGATTCAATTTTTGGATCAAAGAGGCTCACTACCAGTAATAAATAAGTACACATATATACTAGTAATAGTGGATTCTTGCACTAGATTCACCTGGATTATTCCTCTGAAGATAACAGACTGCAAATCAGTCATACAGGCCCTCTGGGGTCTAGTAGCAATGACCGCAACTCAAACATTCCATGCTGATAATGGTCCAGCTTTCGCAGGGTGGGCCCTTAGAAAGGCATTAGAGGCTTCGGGATCAGAGCTGCTCTTTTTAAATCCATTTCATTCTGAGACGAATGGGGTAATAGAAAGGGCAAATCACTCCACAAAGTTGTGTTTCACAAAATGCATTATTTGAATGGGAGGGGTAACTGGGTAGACAATGTGTCTCCAGTGATCAGAAGTTTAAACTATTTGCCACACCAGTATTTATGCAGCAGTAAGACTCCATTTGAACTCCTGTTTGGAAGAAAAATGTTTATGCCTGGTCAGCACACTCTCCCCAGCCCTCTGTCTAAACAAGAACAACTGCTGGCGACAATGCTGTTGAGGGAATCTCTCCAGGTGGAAGCTGAGGCCAGTCCTGAGGCCACTTTGAAAGCAGCGGACTGGTTCCTGGAAAGGATCCATGACGAGACTCTGTTTGGCCCTTCCTATAGACCGACAGTGCAAGTAATCAGACTGAAAGGTTCCAGAACTGCTTTCCTGCCCGCAATACCACCCAAGAGAGGCACCTGACGAGTTTATGTGGACCATCTGAAACCTGCTCCAGAAGGTTACTGCAATGTTTCCATGCGATCGTCCTCTTCCATTTGAGGAGCATGAAGAGGAAGAGAACGAGATCTGACAGATGATGATGATTGGCATCCAAGATGATGAAGAATATGCGACACTTGACTACAAAGCCACAACACAGGGAATTACTGCAGCTCTGCCAATTTCGAAGCATAACGCCTTTTTGGTTTCTAAAATGATGAGTTGTTCTGGACAAACTATCTGAAACAACGTTACATAATCCTGGCACCATTCTTTATTCTGCTGTGGTTGAACCTCACTGTATTTTTCATCTGACTGCCTTTCGGGCATTTTTTGAGCAAGGCTTCCACTCCACCTGTAAGCAAGGAAGTTGTTCTAAAGCCTTTGAGTTCTTCACATATGTTAGAGAAGTTAGAGCTTCAGCAGCCAGAAACTCCAGTCTCAATACAATGTTTCCTCTATCCATGGATTATGTGTGGCTGTTACTGTTTAAAACATTCAATGGCCCAGCCAATCAGCTGCAACTTCCCACTTTTTCTGTGATTGATGGATCCAGACTGTTTGCACCCAGTAATCCTGTGTCCAGAACTGTTAAGAACTAGGCTCCAGACATTTACGCAAAATGCTTTGCTTGATTCTTTTGATGATATTGCAGATCCCCATGAGATGGGGTTCCATGTGTGTTATATGAGAAATTACAATGCCTTTTTATTTGCCAAACGTGAGCCCATCCTGTGGCCCAAATACACGTTCTGGAAACACTATGCAGTACCTTTCCAAACCGATAGTCCTGAATTTCAAGCACAGTTTTTATATATTTCCCTGACCCATACCAAGTAGGGGATTAAACATTTGAAAATCAGTATAAGTTCCCTCCAGATCCAGATAATGTACAGCACATGTATGTTGTAGATTTCATTGTTTTTGAGAGAGAATACTTTTCAAACATGACTGAACAAATGTGGTGGGAAACTGCCCCTGTTTGGTCAACTTGGGGTGAGCAAATATGGCAAATCAAAGGTAATCGTATGTTAAACATGGCATGTAGATTCCCATATTTGATGTATTTTATTTAATTATGCGCAGTTACAGACCACTTGCAGTAATAATAACTTGGGCTTCTACCCTGAGTGGAAGAGGGAGGAATTTGAGTTCTGGAGTGCGTCATATGGTGAAGAAAAGGAACGCAAACCACCAAGCATATTACCTATGCATCAGGGTGTTCTGTATTGTAGGCTGCTCAAGTGAATGAATGCAATAAAAGAAAAGCAGGAACCAGCTTTAGCCCATGTCAGGCTTGGAATTCCCATAACACTTCCCTGACACAAGCTATATCAATAGGTAAGCTGTGCCAAGGAATGCTTTCACAATCTCACCTGAATGAGGCAATACAATCCCTAGATAATTTAAAAAAAGAAAAGAGTTGAACAGCTATCATGCAAACAGCTGCTCTTCTTAGGCACACACATAGTGGGTGTGTCGGCAGATTAGCCACTTGCACCACCTCTGACACTAGTATACCTTGTGAGGTGGGAAAGCGTCAGTGACAGGTAGAACTTACACTTGGTCACAAGCAATATTGCGAATCCTGCAGACTGAAAGTGAGGCAGTGGGACAAGGATTCCATGCATCAGATGCTAATGATCAAGCACTAGAGCAGGGCTTCTATGGGCTAAAGGGTGTCATTACCGATGTAGTAGGATTGGTTCAGAATGACCTGTCTATTATTAGAAGCGTATATAGAGAAAAGTGCCACAGGAACAGCTACCCGCCTACACACGTGCTAAGTGTGTTTAGTTGCACGAAGTGCTACCCTTCATGTCGGTTAATTAGTAGCGACAGAAACAATAGAGATATACATTTTTAATTTGTAGATACAAAACACTCAATAGAATTTATGTTAAAAAAGACAAAAAATGCATTATACATAACATCACGTAAAAAACATACAGTGAAAGTCAATGTTTTCAACCAGAAACTATTTCTTTGAACTTAACACAATCATCTTATAGTGACGATATTGTGGGGTTAGTAAAGGTGTGAGGTAAACATCATATTTCATATAACCTCAAGTTACAATTAGCTTGTCCATGACTCTGTCTGTCGACACAGAGAAGTGTGCTTCTAGGTCCTAGCAGCATTGATTAAACAAGAGAAAACACTCTGTAGCCGATTTTTGAGATGCTATCGGATGTGTGCTGGACCCGTCTTCAGGACTTTGTATAAAAATACCCGGAGTGAAATGTCAAAGGTAGTTCATTGGTTGATGCCCTTCACGAATGGCAATCTAAAAACCAAAACGAAAAGGCCATGTTGGTAACATGATAAAAAAATAATCAGAGTGTGGTGTCTCTATTGGTGTGCACATGCAACGGATTCCACTAACCTTTCAATTGCTTGATGGACGTGTGTGGCTTCAAATTTGGTGTAAGTCTGGACAAGATTTAGTTGTCCGTGCTGTGAATCTTCACAATAATTAGAACTGGAAAAAAAATGAACTTTAAAAGTTTGTATTTCCAATTATTGTTTTTATTTTTCAGTGCAAACATGTACTGATTTTATATGACTTCTCTGTATGTCATATCTCAAAGAGGGAGGGGGCCAGGGGGGTTTTGGTGTTGGATGTTCTCTGTCTACTTATTTAAACAAACAACCCCGGGACAAAAGGAGACATTTTTGATAACATCTTAAAATGACACCTCTGTTGTTTTAAACTGAATCTCGCAATTGTGTCTTAGAAAAAACAATCCATGCTGTTTTTTGAAAAAAAAAATGAGTACCTTTCCAGCAAAAGCCAAATGTGCTTTTGTTAACTCCGGCAAGCCGCTGACGTATTTGCACGTGTCTTGTCAAAATAGTGTCTGGATACGATGTTCACCCAATCTGTTAATGAGAATGCTGAGATATAACAGCCAGTAGTTGGTAGACAAAGGCTACCTCGGAGTGTTGCACAAGCACAATATCTAAAATAAATACCTTCGTGAACAATTGTTGACAATAATTCTCACGCTCGAACGCTGTGGTCGTTTCACAAGGGTCTAACCCTGTGGCTGTCGGATATTCTCATGCTCGCGTGTGCAACTAACTAGACCCACGCTATACGATTGGTCTGATTTAATGCATCCGCCATCTTGGAATGAAAAATGGCGGGGGCGGCCGAACGAAAAAAGGGAAAAAAGCCTAGTATGCAGGAAAGTATTGCTGTAATAACGGCCTGGCTCAATGTGCCTGCCATGCTGAGATAAGCAAACACAAACAACAAAGGTGGCTTGCTGAAATAATGAAAACGAAAGGAACCTGGTTGCCATTTATAATTGCCGATGTATAGGCATGTGTATATATACTGGAGGGATATAATTATACAAACACGCAAATGGAAAAATTAGATGATGCAATTGTCTTGCACAAATTAGTGTAGCAGGTAAGATCTTGAAAAATAAATAAAGAAAAACCTGCTTGCAATCATATTGCAAAATTTGATGTAGCAAGTGAAGGCACTAAAGAGACGATGACTTACACATCAGTAGAAATATGCGTTTATAATGCTTAGTGTGCAATGACCCTACTTTCATGTTTTAAAAAAAGTTTTATATATATCCCTCCTGTGTTTGGGATGAATTAGAATGGAAAAGACCTGAAATACAGTGACGTATAAAAGGTCATTGATGGCTTACTTATGCAAAAACAGGCTCCATTCAATTCCAATATTGAGTCCGGCCTGAACAGTATTCAGATTGTAGATCCACTTCTGTTCGAGCTGTCTCAATTTACGGTCTTGGTCCCCTCCTCGGGGATGAACTGGCACTGTTTGAATGATAAACCATCCAATGTCTTCAGCAGTGTGTTTTGCTTTTGCGAAATGGGCCACTAGTGGTTTATCAGGCACTAGATTCTTCACACATGAACGATGTTCGCAAATTCTCTGCTTTATGGGTCTCTTTGTCTTGCCAATGTATATTAGTCTACATGGGCATATGATGGCATAAATTGCCCACGGTGTATTGCAGTTGGTAAAGCCTTTTAAGTGCCAAATTAAGCCTTTTAGGTTAATAATTTTCACATTTTTTTGTCAAATGGCACAATTTCCGCATTTAAAATGACCACTCACTGGTGGCAAATGCCAAAGTGTTGTTTGTTGCGGAACAGGAGATGTTTTTAACACCTTATAGGTGTGTACCAATTTGTCGCGCAAGTTAGGCATACGCTTAAATGCAAAACGCGTTTTTTTCAAAGAAAAGTCTTCAGTTTGAATCATGGGCCAGTTCTTCAAGATACAGCGGCACAGGTCATTACTAATCGGAGAAAAGGTGGAGACGCGTGTGATTTTGTCCTCTTGTAGTCTGCATCGTTTTTCTAGACATTGGTCTCTATTAGTGTTACGTGCCCTTTTCAATGATCGTCGAATAATATATGGTGGGTATCCCCGTTCTTTTAATCTTTGTGACAAATTATTGCTGTGGAAATCAAAGTCTTCTTTTGTTGAACAATTGCGCCTGATGCGCAAGAATTGACCAAACTGAAGATTTTCACGCAATGATTGCGGGTGGAAGCTTTTGAATGACAGCAATGTGTTTTTGTCTGTTGGCTTCTTATATAGAGTAGTGCTTAATGTACCCTGAGGTGTTTTATGAATCTCTAAGTCTAAAAGGCTATTTTTTGATGGTCTAGATTCAGAGTAAACTTGATGCATGGATCTTGTAGATTTAACCATATAAGGAATTCTGCCAAAGTTGTTTCACTTCCATGTCATAATAGAAACACATCGTCTATGTAACAATGCCCATCTTTGATTTCTGATTTGAAGGGATTGTTTTCATGGTATACAGATTTTAAATCTAAATGATCCATGAATAAATTCGCTAGATCGGGAGCAAAGGTCACGCCCATGCTAGTTCCGTGTAGCTGTTGGTAAAATGTGTCTTCCACCATGAAAAAGTTATTGACCAATGCTATTCTGATGCATTCACAGATGAACTCGGAGGGGACTGTTAGGTCTTCTCTGGTTTCGAGATAAGAATGAATAACTTGAATACATTCCAATTGGGGAATACTGGTGTATAATGATCCTACATCCAAAGTAACCAAAATATCATTTGGATCAGTGACAAGGTTGTTAATGATTTTGATCATGCTAGTGGTGTCCTGAACATACGACCTCATTTTTAATACAAAAGGTTTAAGGAATGAGTCTGTATAAATTGACAAAGGTTCGAGTAACGAACCAATTGCGGTTACAATGGGGCGCCCTGGTGGTTCACTGGCGTCTTTATGTATTTTTGGCAGACAGTATAGGGCAGGGATAGTGGCATGGCTTGTTGTAAGGAACGCTTTTTCATCCTCATCTATCCAGCCCTCGTGTAATGCATGGGACAGAAGGCTGCTGATTTCTTCCTGTATGGTGTTAGTAGGATTTCCCGGGAGCTGTCTGTAAAACTGTTTATTTCCCAATTGTTTGTGGACTTCATTTTTGTATTGTTGAGTATCCCATAACACAACACCTCCGCCTTTATCCGCCGGTTTGATAACGAATAAATCGTTGTTCTCTAAGTCAATGAGAGCTGATTTTTCTTCCTTCGATAAGTTGTTGATACATTTGTTTTTTGTTTTGATGAGTGTTCTCATCTCTCGAAGTACTTTATTCTCAAAGCTTACAATTTCCGGTGAGATCATCGATGTCAATGGTGTAAAGGAGGATGGTGGTTTGAGGCCTGTAGCACTAGATGTCTTGTGAATTGTGGACTCTTTGTCACGAAAAAAATATTTTAGTCTTACAATGCGAAAGAAGTTACGCATCTCAATTTCTGTTGTACACAAGTCTGCACTGTTGGTTGGCACAAATGACAAGCCTTTACTTAAAAGGTTGATTTCAATTGGGGTCAAGGTGTGCTGGCTTAAATTGAAAATTGGAATCCCCAACTTTGGAGTCACCAAGTTTGAGGAGGTGGTTGCCACTGGCGTGTGCGCATACCGTGATTGCCCGGTTGTCGCATTTTGCCTCTTGTGCCCCATCCTTGAAAAAACTGACCTCGTGAAGAATTACCTCCTCTGTTGTTGGGAGCATTATTCACAGAGCCTGAATCACTGCTGTTATTAGAGTTTGAAACTGAAACACATTTTTTATGTTGTCTTGGCCAATTCGGTCCTCGTGGAGGGCCTTGGTTGGCGTTCATTGATTGATAAAAGCCAGGAACTAGATATGGATAAGTAATCTCTTCCTTGTACTTTTGTATGTCTTTTTTTAGTTTCCAATTTTTTTTGTCTATGGTGAATGTTTTAAATTTCACCATCTCTTCTTGTAATTCGTCAAGCAGTGTTTTAGTCTCTGGAATGATGGATTCATCTAGAATCTTTTTTTCTAGGATGGCTAAGTCTTTCTTTTGTGGTTTTGCCTCCTCTTAACCCCACAATATCGTCACTATAAGATGATTGTGTTAAGTTCAAAGAAATAGTTTCTGGTTGAAAACATTGACTTTCACTGTATGTTTTTTACGTGATGTTATGTATAATGCATTTTATGTCTTTTTTAACATAAATTCTATTGAGCATTTTGTATCTACAAATTAAAAATGTATATCTCTATTGTTTCTGTCGCTACTAATTAACCAAATAGGAACAAAGTTACAGACTGACTACCCCTCTCTCTAAGATCTAACGGCACACCTGGTAGAGGTGCTGCAAGGCTGGTGTGTAAAATCAGCAGCAGTTGCCTTGGGAAAGAGACAGTTTATAAACAGACCCGTAATAATTAGAAGCAAGCAGACGCCGCTCGAAGAACAACGCTGCATCGTTAAAACGTTCGAAAAAGACATCACGAGGTCGAGGGTGGAAGAAAACCTCCCGACACTGGAACTGGTCCATGATGGAGCCTCAGTTCTCTAAAGTGCCACTCATCACTCAAGGGACACTAGGCCGTAGATCAGGGGATTATTGAAGATACCCCCCAATTCCTTCTCCGTCATTTTCTCGGCCACTGATTTGGCTTGTCATACAGAATCAGGGTGAAGACGTTAAGCTTGTAGCAAATCATCACTGTCCTGAAGATGGCCCAGCACTAACCACTTAGACCACCGCAGACAACGATGGGACTATTGAAAGGGGCCGAAACATATGTCGACCTATAGAAAATTCGATTGTGCTTTTTCTTATTGTTTTCCCATATCAACAACAACTGATATGTTTTAAGAGATTGTTAACTTTTGCACCTGACTGTCACAGAATGTTTGCACCGATATGAATGGTATGAGTGAGATATGATAAAGCCTATGAACATATATATTTTTCTACAACATATTTTTTATAGAACATATTAAAGAGATTTATTGTTATAATTATTACGGGTCTGTTTATAAACTGTCTCTTTCCCAAGGCAACTGCTGCTGATTTTACACACCAGCCTTGCAGCACCTCTACCAGGTGTGCCGTTAGATCTTAGAGAGAGGGGTAGTCAGTCTGTAACTTTGTTCCTATTTCCCTTACCCTCCCTGTCTACAGACTTGTCCCCCCGTTAACAAAAAATATTTGGGAGTACCCATTATTATAGCTACTAATTAACCGACATGAAGGGTAGCACTTCGTGCAACTAAACACACCTAGCACGTGTGTAGGCGGGTAGCTGTTCCTGTGGCACTTTTCTCTATATATGTTCACAGTAGTCCTCTGCCACACAGCCCCCTACAAAAGAGGACTTTTCAGCTCTAATTCCTTTGTTTTATTATTAGAAGGGACCAACAAGCAGCAGAAAGTCTTTCGGTTGTGACCGACTTCCTGGACACTCTGAGCAGAGGGGTCCCAGATTGGAATGTGATTTCATGGCCAGAACAGATAAATGCACTTAACTTGTCCAGGGTTGCAATACACCAGGCAATGTCAGGCTCTACCTTTTTCGCCTAGTGTATTTACAAGATGTTTTGTGACATCATCTGGCTGGCTACCAGGATTGACTCATTGGATTTTGCTTTGTAGTAAGTAATAACATTAACTTAATTTTGGCAAATGCCATAAAAGCGCAAATGATCAACTGTCAAACACAATATAAACATTTAAAACACAGTAAAAACAATAAAAACAATAAAAGAGACCAATTGAAGCATGGTACTTCAATTACAAGGTTAATTTCTTTCTCAGGCACCAATAACATTTCAAATAGCGCGATTGAATTTGGAGCTCAGCACTATTTTGAGTCCATAGAAAGAATTTCAGGGCATCCTTAGTGCCTTTTAGATTATACCTTTTGTAGAGAGGGTCAAGCCACCTGAGGCGCAAACTCCTATACATGGGGCATATAAATAGAAAGTGAGTAAGGTCTTCAACACCTTTCCCGTAGATTGTACATATAGTTGAATCAACTCTGCCCTAGGAGTTAATGACTCATGCAAGTGAAAGTATCCCAAACTTTGCTTTAAAAACAAAGTGCGTGCCTCCTTATCTTGAATACAGGATAGGTATTTTTCTTGGCCGAAGGAATGCTTCAGCACAAGATATTTTGCCTTTATACCTATCAGACCAATCTCTGAAAATGTTACCCTGTAGTGTCAATCTTTGTACTTTTGCTTAATGCAGTCTTTCGTTATCATGCGTTCTTGAATATTGAAGGCAAACATTTGGGGAAAGCCAAGGTGAAATACATAATTGACCCACGGAAGTGCTCTGGCCCCTTCTTGTGAGAGCACGTCCAAAAGGGAATCTTTGTAGGCACCAAGGGCGGGTGAAGTGCACAGTTTATAATAATACAATAGGGGGTGCAGTTTGACGTCCAAGACAACTCCATCCAGTCATAACTCTAATTTTAGGGGGAGCGATGGGGCGCACCTTGGGCGAGAAAGGCGCTCCTTCAACATAACTATTTTCTTCTGCTCCATCCTCCTAAAATCAGAGTGACCCCAGATCTCAGCACCATACAGGGCAGACGAGTTGGCACATGCCCTCAAAACCTCCAGTGCGGGAAGCACTGCATTCCCACCATATTAATTTATGAAGCCCTGCACAGCCGCCCCTTGCCTTGTATAATTGAGTAGGGACTTTTCAATATGCTTCCTTCAGTGACCGTTTGCATCAAGATGAAACCCCAAATAATCGGACAATTCCACTCTCTCTAGCACATTGGTCCCAAAATGAACTGAGGGAAAGGAGATCCCACATCTCTTTGTCCAGACCATAACCTTAGTTTTAGATAAATTAATTTCAAGGCCCAACCTTACTGATATGGAATCAAACGAATTCAGTGCTTTCTGGATGCCTGTTCTTTATTAGCTGATCAAAAACTGTATTGTCAGTGTATAGGAGGATTTTGCATTGTGTTTTAAATGTACCCCTTCAAACTACACATTCCATGGTTTGTCAGGACCTGAATTCCTGGGATAATGTGAACTTTATTAATAAAACTTGGATTAGGGAGGACTATGTAGTGTCTTATTCACATGCATGCATTTCACCTTCAAGTCCTGAAATAACACTGTACTCATTACGTAAATGCAAAGGTTGCACTCACATATTATGTGCGCATGCTGCGCAAGTACATTCCTGTTACAATAATACTGAATGCACACTCCATGTTACACCAATTCCACAGTCAAGTACCCAGCATAGCAAATGGCTCATATCTCATACATTTCAATACATCCTGTTGTCATGTTGAAACTGGGGTACCAACCCTGATCAATGTAAGTACACAAGTTAAATGTAGTGGTTTTATTTTGAATCCACCAAAGCCATTGCAGTTCAGATTCCTACCCTGGATGAGCCTCAAGTTAAGGCCCTTACAATTTCCAAAATTGAGCTTGTTTTTGGCACGCCTACAAAACATTAATCTAATGAAGAGTTTTATCTCGAGGCACTCTCCACTGTGGCCAAACAGAATGCAGTCCTCCTAACCTCTGAAGATACAATGATGACGCCATGCACTCTTTAATCGGCAGCTCACGATTAACAGGAATAAATATTGGTTTCTCTGCAGTCACTATGTTTTCTCAAAAAAAACCTGTGAAAAGGCATGAACACGCTCAATATAATCATTAGAACACTGACATAATCGCCAACAGGGTCACTGTGTGTACTATTGATAATACCTGGACTTTCTAATGCTTTAGACACTGAATCATGAAGGTTTGCAACATGGAGCACCTTCAAGCCACACGTTTTCGGTTCAGAGCTGAACTATGCACTTGCCAGTTGTACCAGCAATGTGCTCAATTTCACCCATTGCCATTGCCAGATGCATGGTGTGTTCCAAGGAGTGGCTTCTCGCCAAGAACGTGGGGGCCAGAGTCTCACTAAAAAGAACTGCATCATGCAAGATCGACTCTCCAAAACTCTGTCCGTGCACAGAGACATGTGTGGGATCCAGAAATTCTTTCCTTGAGCGTTCAACTGTGATTTTATTGAAATCCCTCCAGCCACCAAGGCTCGCCATGGTATTGTGTCAAGGAAAAGCGAACTGCCCAAGGGACGAAAACAACGTTTATGTCCAGATGTCTCCCGTGAGACCAACGCAGCAGCAAGTGAAACAGATGGGGCCCCAGTTGCAAGGCCTTATTCATGCCAAAACAAGATGACACCTGCTTCCTCCCTAACTCGGGGTCCCAAGCCCAAGAAGCTGACAGTTTCGAGACAGGTGACAGATGCTTCTGGTCCCAGGAAAACAAGGAACCAGTCGATGCCTAGAAATCTAGAATGCAAATTCTGTTTCCATCACCATTTTTGATTTCTGACACACATCAAGAGAAGATTGGTAACAAACCATGAATTCAGAAAGCCTGAAATAATGGAATCACAATTTGGTTCCAATAGACAAAAAATACACTGCATTATATCTCAAGGCCTAAGGATGACCACACATCATACATCCACATTGGATGACCTCTACCTACAAATCACTGTGGGCGACAGACGGACTCATGTATTGGTCTACCTAAAAGATCACCAATCAAACTTCACAAATTCCAAGACTTGTTGGATCAAAAAATCAGGAGCCAATTTGTGCTGGATGTTCATTTCTAATGGATTCTCAAAGACCCCGCCATCTTAGCTCAAGGCTATGGCCAGTTCTAAGAATTGAAATTAATCTGAATACCTCACATTAAATACATGTATTCAATTAGTTGTATGCTTAGCTATGACAGTAGTAGGGATTGGAATTAATCTGAATACCTTACAATAAATACGTGTATTTATTTATGTTTCTTCTTAGCTATAGCCAGCAGTAGGAATTGGACTTAATCTGCATACCTAACATTGAATACTGGTATTCATTTATGTTTTTTCTTAGCCATACACACTGGTAGGAACTAATATGAATGCTTCACGTTAGATGCATTTATTCATTTATGGTTTTTTGTTAGCACCAAGAATACATTTCTAGGCGCTTATGTATGCACTTTGCACCTCATTTATTTGTATTTGCAGCAATCATTATTCACAATGCTTCAATGTGCATGCTTTATTTTGCCACTGTATAGGCGGCTTGTTTTGCAAATATAGCTCCTAAAAGTGTCAATGAAAGTTTCAAAGCACTACAGATCTCTGATCTATTAAAAGCTGTCTTGAGGCAGGTGACATGTGTCAGGAACTCATAACAATTTAAGATAGCCTTCATAGCCCATACAACCTGTACACTGTTTTGATGGAGCAATCACTTAAGACAAATGATAAGGGCGCGTACAATGTGTGCTGTTTTATTAGCACTGTAGCGAACCACATGTGAAACGGCCTCAAACCTGCAATCGTTTGTATGTTCTACAGCTTAGCTAAGAACAAGAAAATGGTGCGTTTCCTGTTCCAGCCAGCCGGCTAACCACAAGAGTTCAGTTGGCAGTTATTAGCATTGCACGGCTAATTGATATAAGATACGAACAAGATTAGGAAGTCCAAGTTGATGAGAAGGTTTGCGATGGTCACTTCTCAAATGTACACACCTGTGTACCCATAGTTTTCAGTGAGACGCGCTTGGTAATAGTTAAGATGATTTCACTTTTTGTTAGAGAAAGCCTTCTGACATAGCTTGCAAATTCTACCTCTGATTACGAAAGTAACAACCCACCCATTTACTGTTAAAAACTGTATATGACAAATCCACAAGTGTAGGGCAGCCATTTTTATAGATACACATATACATATATGGGCCAAGCAGTAAGACAGGCAGGACAAGAGGCCAGCAGACTTGCCTGCTCATTGGAGCCAGAGGGGCTGGAGGAGCAGAAGAGAGAGAGAGAGAGAGAGAGACAGCCGGGTCCAACGAAGCAGATCCTGTCAACATCAGAAGGAGCCGTTTACCTTGAGGCTTATGTGATGAATCAGAGATGATTCCCTCAGAAACTGCGACCTGGGCCTCCTATCACGTGGCCATTGAAAGGCAGACGCTTCCTGATCCTGACCTTGGGGGTGATGTACTGAGGGAGGATCACATGGGGGAGGGAAACAGGTCAAGAATAATGGGAAAATCCTTTTTATAACTTCCCCCAGAGACCCTACCCTTCTGATGGCATACTGTAAAATTGAAGAAGTTGAAAAAGATGAGTTTTACATTGTGAACTCCTAGTCCCATAATTCCCAAAGTACTGGAACGAAGAAGAGGGCTGTAGATATACGAGACTGCAAGTTGCAGCATATTAGTGGTAATGACTCACACCTGCGGGAGACTGGGAGGCATGAAAGGCCTCCCAGGTGTAGGCCATGAAGGAGAGCAGGAGCAGAAGGTGGAGTAGTTGTGACACCTCCATGTGGCAGCAGAAGCAGAAGTTAGATGAGAGCAGAGAAGCCGGGACTACCATTGTGTGTAGAATGGATGCCGGTCCTGAGAGGGTCTCTTATGCACGAGACCTTGATTGCAGAGGTTGCACAGCAGGAAGCATTGGGATTGACGGCTCTCCCTCTGAGGATTACAGCTGCACAGGTCGCACAGAAGAAAGTGCACCATTTGAACGTTCTCCCAATTGTCAGTTGAACGCCAGTGGCACCGGAGAGCTGTGGGAGCTAGGAGAGCTCTTCTATTGATGGATGTTGGCCGCAAGAAGGAGAGGTTGCCAGGCCGCGCAGGGGAACAGAAGCAGAGGACCTGGAGGCAGCAAGGCGAACAGACAAGCACGCCAGACCCGGTGAGTTCACTGTTAGACTGTGACCACAGGACGCTTCGTAACCACCCGCTGGCCAAGTGCGGGGGCCTTAACCTCAAAAATAATATAAACAAAGTGAAGTTAAAGACGAGGAAAGTTTTTGAATACCAAACTAATGTGAAGCAGGCTAATTATTCTGTTGCAGACCAAGCTGATTTAAAAAGGAGCATATTGCAGAACAAGAACTTAACTATCAGACCAGAAGGGTGTGATTATAACTTTGTGGGTCATTTTAAAAGCCTCCCGAAAGACGACAGAGAAGACGATTGGCTAACCAGTCCTCCGCTCACACGTATTGGAAGGTCACTCCAGGCGTTCAATCCTCTTCAGGATCAACTACCAGCCTTGATAAAGACTACGATCGAAACGTGCGTTGGCTCTTGTTTCACCTTCACCTAGCAAGCCTTGCCAGACCTGTGAACTATGTGTGTTACTTTATTAAACCCTTATTGATGACAACAAGTCAGGAGTCCCTTCTCCATTGTTCCAATTATACAACTACTCAAGTAAATCAAGGCTACAACCTTTGGTTAGGAACCAAACGCCAGTGCCATCACAAAACAAGGTTTGCCAAATCATCCAGTAACTAACCTTCTTGGAACATTGGAGTTTTGGTTCTCCGACAAAGCATGTGCCAGGACGCAGGTCTTATTATAGCTACCAACTAACTCTTGCCGTTAGCGCAGGGGACCGCTTTCCTTCCAACTCCAACCAACTGAACCTCATTTTAAAATCCAACAACAAGAGAGGGCAGTAACACGAGAAGAAAATACAAACCACTACTGCCAAAGTCTAAAGAGAATCATATCAAGGAGGGCAATCAAGAGTTCCAGGGTTTGTAAATATTATTGCCCATATGTAAAGAAAGTCATAAGAGGAAATGGCTTAACCCCACATTGCCAAAGCCAAAGAAGTGTGAAAGTGAGAAAGAATCATTATCAGCATTTTGTTAATGCTGAATTGAGGAAACAAGAGTAGCAGGAGAGCTGCCCTTCTGATATATGGTATTCAGGAGCAGTGGAGCATACCCTGCATTGCATGTGGCAATCAGAAGTGTGTAATAAATAGCCCCATTGTGTTTGTTGTTTCCTGGACTAAATACTTACACTTGATTTTGTGAAGCAAAAGACGTTGCTAGCTTGTTGGTAGACAACCTTTACCACTGAAGTACTTAGTAGTCTATTCTGTCCTGGCAGGAGAGTACACCAGGACGGAGAATCCTGTAGTAGTAGGCCTGGCAGGTGAGTGGACCTGGTGCGGGAATCAATACAAGGTTTTTGTGAACTGATACAGAATCATCCTGACAAATTAATATCACAGAAGCAAGTGTTGTGTGAACTGCTGCAGAATTATCTAATATTGTCAAACAAGTGGTTTTATTAATTGGTGCAGAAATATCCTGACACAGACATTTTTGTTGAAACTAATGAATTATCAAAGTATTATTTGCTGATGAAAAGAAGTTGTTTCAAGATCTTTGTCACAATTGAAAATAGGAAATCTGTGTTGAACATTTGTGAACTATTGGTTGAATTCTATTTGGAACTTTTTGTTATCAAGTTGGAACCAAAAGAGAACTGAAGTGGTACTTTCTTACAAGACAGGATTTCCGTATTGTTTTGGAACTGTTGAATAGAATCCTGCTTGAATCTGGGGAAGGGGGATTACCGAGATTATAATGAGAGACTGTTATCAGGTTGTGGAAATAACTGACAACTTTGTTTTGTTTGAACTGCCATATATTACCTTATTGAGTTGTTGTATGTATAAGTGGGAGGGACAAAAACCTTTTGTTAGAGTGTTTCCTTTAGTTTATTTTAGGCAGGGAAATCCTTGTCAGTGTAGGGAGAGTGAGTCTTTTTTTTCCAACCCTTTGCGTTAAAAAAATTGCATCTTTTGAAAAACCTTCAGAAAGTTGTCTGCCTCACATTTCTGACCCCTCACACAAGTTCCTCTCTAGATGGGAGTACAAGTGGATTCCCCTCTTGCATGGAGACTAGTGGTGTGTAGTGTAGCTTAGCAGCAGAAATATGTTTACAGTGTTTTTAAGCTAAACATCACTTATTTAATTATTTGAATATTCAACATGGTCTTCGCTTATATGACAATCTTGTAATCAGGTATGATGATATTCACTCTCGCTTGTTTAATGAGGATAAGAACCCTCCAAAAATGAGGGATCATAACAAACACATTGAAATAGTAACTCCTTTATCAGTGTATATTTAATAATAAATAATAATAATAATATTTAGGCACTTATATAGCGCTACAAACCCTCAGGTATCTGAGCGCTGCTTGTGACGGTGTGTGGTGCTCATTTATCGACCTCGGAAGGATGAAAGGCTGAGTTTGGCCCGGCCGGGATTCGAACCTGCGTTAGCAGGCTCTGCACGGATGTCAAAGAGTGCTCTACTCGCTGTGCCACTTGACCGGCAATGATAAGTTCAACGAGTCGAATGTAATCTTTGAGTGGGCCAAGAACCTTTATTCCCTGCCTGTATATGATTACTCATGTTTAATAACACCTGAGTCTAGGCCTGACTGTCCTTAAGCACCGAGAATTGGTGTAGTGTGTTTTAAACATGAATGACTGATTATATTGTCACAGCCTCGCAAGAGGTGGAGATAAGGGGCTTGTGGTCATGCCTGAATCATAGGCACTCACGACAGGGGTGGATGAAGAGAGTGCAATAGGAACCTTGTCAAAAGACACAGAGATATGTTGATTGCAGGGACCGGGTCTTCAAAGGCGAGCATAGAGACACCGGGTCTGGGGTGGCCATGTGGCCAATGGTCCCTAGAGGCCAGACCACTTTGAGTTGTACATGTTATTAGGCACCTTGTGCCTTAGCATGCCCCACCCCCGCCTTTTTGTGAGCGCATGGCCCCAAGTGAGAAATTACATTAATAGGGAAGGGGGATGGATAACGGCAAAGCGAGCACCTTAGGCCCAGCACCTTGTCAAAGGACACAAAGATATGTTAATTGCAGGGGCGGGGTCTTCAAAGGAGAGTATGGCGGCACCAGGTCTTAGGTGGACAATTGTCGATAGACGCAAGAACACGTTAAATTGAGCATTCACTTAAACTCTGTTGAACCTGCTGGCCCAAAACCAAACGAAAAGGCATTGAAAAATGATAACTGTGCACTGATAAGGGAGAAGTGTTTGGATAGATTATGATCGAGTGAGAATGATATTGAAAACATATTGATGGCAGTAACAATAATCTTTGTTGATCTTGATAATATAGCACACTATTTTTATTAGTATACTGGGTGGTGTTGGTGACTTGGACAATCCCTTTGATTCACTTGTCATCATATTACTTAATCGCTTTTATTTCCTATGACTGCAGTGAGAAACCTGACGGTGTCTCCCTAGCTAGTCCCCGGGGATCTGTCATCCAGGCGGCCATCCTTATTGGATCCAGTTTCTGGGGGTGGACCAGTGAGGGAGGATCACCGGGATGGGGAGTCCTCGGGAGTGAGAGTGGGACACCAACGGGTGAGATGCTGTATCCCCCTTCCTTTAACACCTTTTCCCCATCCTTTTTTGTAGGACGTTCCAAACAAGTGACTTCCCCTTTTCCAACATGAACACTTTGCACTACACAAAGTACAGCAGACTTACACCAGAGCTGTTTTTCCTGACATGTACCAATACAAGGGTCAGGTAAAGTCAGGCAATTGAAAAGAATCACACACACCTGATGGCCCTTTCCCTTCCCCACAGGGATAAAGGGTGGAGCCAGAGAGCACAGTTTGAGCAAGGAGAGCACGGCAGGTAGCACAACGAGACAACTATCACGCAGCAGTTCAAGAGAAGGAGAAAGGCGTTAGGAATCGAGAGGGTGGCGAGGAGAGAAGCAACCTTGCCATTTTCGTCCCGACCCGCAGAGCCTTCGTGGAAGAGAGCCTAAGACTGCGAACAATAGCACATGTTTCCTTCAGCAGATGTCAAAGGTACACGAGGCAAACCTATGCCAATAAGCAGTCGCGAGGGAAGCTCCCGCGCCCATGCCAGAGAAGGCAACAGCCTATTGGTTCATCACAACTGGTGAGTGGAGGGGAGAACTGTTGTAAGGTGACTCACAGGCTTTCATGGGTTACAACTAAGGTTTATTCCAAGCACTTAAGTTACAGTTACATTACGATAAATACATGAAAGTATGGACTATAATCAGCACTGGCCCCATCACCCAGGCAGGGGAGCTCTAACTGCCTCAGTATGGAACCCTCAGATCAACACTCCACCATTCACAGAGCAACACTCCATGTGACATCACAGACTCACAGCAACACACAGACAGTCACTACATAACACATCTCCTTCCTTTACCAGGCCCACATACACACAGAGAGGATCACAACATAACACATCTTTTTCCTGTACCAGACCAGACTCCACACCACGCATACTCAACATCATGTATCTCACTCCATTACCAAGGACAAAGACAAACACTACACACCCACTCATACACTAAATTGACTCGGCCTATCAGGTGCACCCAAATGAGCCAAATATTCAAACACTCCAGAGAACTATGGAACACTGGCCAGGCATCACCTAATCCATCTGCATACCTGACACCTGATCACTAACGACCCGATGGCAGTATCACAAGAGTCTGTCATGCCAAAACCCTGCACACTCTCGAAAAAGTGCAAGCGTCAGCACATCACATATAAGAAAGTCTGAACAACGAACGTGCTACCTCCTTTAAACATTTGGCACTAATCTAACGTGGCACACACCCACTAAACTTCCAGCTCTACTTCATACTGGGGAAGGTGCTACCTTTCCCACATTACAGTATTTCACAAACAGGAGTCGCTACCTACCTCAAGACAACTACCAACACACAAATCAGAGGCGCTACCTCTCTCGAATCCCAATTGTGCCACAAACCGGAGGCACTACCTCCCTCAATTGCCTTAACGTCACACTCACCAGAGGTGCTACCTCTCTCAATCGTGACACAAACATCGGAGGCGCTACCTCCCTCAAATACACTAATAACATGCACATAAGAGGCGCTGCCTCTGTCAAATACCAATTGTGCCACTCAAACCGGAGGCGCTACCTCCCTCAAATACTCTTGCATCACCGTCACTAGAGGCGCTACCTCTCTCAATCATGACACATATACCAGAGGCGCTACCTCTCAGTACTACCACAGTGTCACTCACATCAGAGGCGCTACCTCTCTCAATCATCACACACATACCAGAGGCGCTACCTCTCAGTTTTACCACAGTGTCATTCACACAAAAGGCGCTACCTCTGCATTGACAGCCTGACTCGTACCACCTTCACTCCCATCCTTGTA
This sequence comes from Ambystoma mexicanum, assembly GCF_040938575.1. Lineage (NCBI taxonomy): Eukaryota > Metazoa > Chordata > Amphibia > Caudata > Ambystomatidae > Ambystoma > Ambystoma mexicanum. The sequence goes on along the minus strand of NC_090937.1, from coordinate 383,867,764 downwards.
CATCCAACTTTAACTGAGTCAGGCACAAAACATTTTGCATTAAACAGATTCTAAATACAATGTTATGACTGTAGTATACTCTAAATGCAACGTTAAAACTAAACCCTGCTTTAAACTTCAAAATCCTATAACCTGACTGTCCATGTTGCTGCATGCTAAGCACCCTAAAAATCCTCAAAGTATTACTCTAGCACAATCAGACCTAGGCACATTCTGCATGCCATCGCGATGTCACTTGACACAGTACACTTGTTCATTCTTGTCAATAGCAGCAACGTTAATATCCTGGTCCAGTACTACCTGCAATTCCTCAAAACGTTAAATCTACCTAACAGGCCAACAGTGCATACCGAACTCACAATCCATCTCATAACCAGCAGAATCACGTAGACATCTACTTTAAACTCAACTTCTGACAATGCAGAATTTGTATTTTCCACCAAAGAATCCAATCAAGGTCCAGTAACAAACTTCCGATATCCCCTTCACCAGTCTTGCAGGCATAACTTCATAATTGCGCCTTCATATCAACGCAGCGTGGGCTCCTGTGAGCTGATGTATACGCTCTACGATGATACGAGCAGCACCGTTCCCGACCATTATCTATGAAAACTCTGCTCGTATGCACAGAGCTTCCTACACAGTCTGGCCTGCAGTGGCCACAGTCAGCCGTGAAACGCATCACGTGAAGTAATGAGGCACTTGCTCATTAGTCCGTTTCCGCTGGAACACAACCTTAGCCTACCATCCAGTGACATGTTTTACGTACTTAACTTCCTGCTTCCTACGTTGCGCCACGTAATCGAAGGTGCTTTCCTTTATCTCCTCCCCCTTTTGTTTTGTTTACACGCAGACTTTCATGGGTTACAACTAAGGTTTATTCCAAGCACGTAAATTACAGTTACATTAGGATAAATACATGAGAGTATGGACTATAATCAGCACTGGCCCCATCACCCAGGCAGGGGAGCGCTAACTGCCTCAGTATGGAACCCTCAGATCAACACTCCATCATTCACACAGCAACACTCCATGTGACATCACAGACTCACACCAACACACAGACAGTCAGTACATAACACATCTCCTTCCTTTACCAGGCCCACATACACACACAGAAGATCACAACATAATAAAAACCGATAAGAACTGGGCTGTGTTGAGTAGGAATCACAAAGTGGCAAGTTTTGAACCAAAGCTGATGAACTTTGAATGAACTGTAAAAAGTGTGAAGCGGAGACCAGCAGCAGAGGGAAACCGGTACCACATGCGTGCTAACTCAAGAGACTCAGGTCGAGCCGCATATGAGAGAAACTACAAGTACCGGAATGCTGTAGGAAGGCCAGCAAAATAGGTCAAAGTGGACATACAGAGGGTCGAGCAAAATCCCTTTAGACTTTCAAGGGAAATGAGACTTAGCCATTGACGGTCCTGCAAGCTGCCATTGGAACTGTCGTCTCGTGCTGGAGAAGCCTGAGACTGTACTGTATTTGGGACAAGACTGTGTTTGGGACAATTTACATTCAAACCAAGACTTTTCTCACATGACTAAATGTGGATGTTGTGAACATTAGTCAAGAGAACCATTGCAGATGTGCATGAAATATACGTTGGTTGACATAATTATTGTGTTTGTGTCGCAAATGTTGAAATTTTATGCCGAGTGAAGGCGGTCTTGTTTATAAAAAGACGTTTCTTTGGTTTTGGAATATGTTGCAATGTGTGAACTGGATAACAATTGTTCAAGGAAAGATGCTTTGATCATTCGAATTAAATACTTTGTTTTTCTGAAACTGATTCTTTTCATGTCTGGTAAAGTCAAAGATACAGACTTACGGCCTCATCACAACTTCGGCGGTAATGCGGCGGTTTTCCCACCGGACATAAATATCGCTAACGCCAAGGCCCCGGCGGACAATCCGCCAAATCACGAATCATCGTGCATCCGCCCCGGTCCATGGCGTTATTGCAAATAACGCAAACCTTTAAATCTAGCGCACCGTGCGCTTCTGCCATATCGCGCACATAGCGCGCGCTATTAGCGCACGCTCATAGCGTGCGCTTTTAATGCACGGGAAACGCGTCACCGCCGGAACAGGAAACAAAGCGGCGGCCATCTTGGAAATCACAATCTGTCGGATATCACAGCCCCTGGAAGCCATCTATGCCATCCAACCCCAAAACATGTCTCAGGAGCGCACTAGGGGCAAGACTGCCCTGGACAGGGTGAGAAAGCCCAAATTCAGCGACCAGGAGCTAGCTGTGCTGGTCGAGGAGGCCGAGACACACCATGAGGAGCTGCAGCAGCGCAAAACAAGTGGTCAGCGCAGAGCACAAATTTGGCGCACCATCAGCCAAAAGGTCACCGCTGTGGGGCGCATGCCCCGGGATGGGGAGGATTGCTGCAAGCGCCTGAACGACCTGCGCCTGCGAGTCTGCGGCATCCTGTCACAGCACGGGAGTGCAAGCAGGGGCACTGGAGGAGGCCCACCACCACCCCCACCCAAACTCACACCATGGGAGGAGACAATGAGTGCCCTGATGGATGTTCCATCGAGGGCATTGGTGGAGCGGAGGCAGGCACTGGCATTGATCCAACTGCAGGTGAGTCCCACCCCCGAATGCATGCAGCTGAAAGTACCACACATGCAGACCCTGAGTGAACGAATGCGAAGAAATGTGTGTGAGGAACTGCATACACCCATAAGTGAGGCCTACATCCATTGAACCTGCACGTGCAGTGCATGAATGAAAGGGGAAAAGGATAGACATCCATAGCCATAAGACAGCTACGTAGAGTTTGAGTGTGCATGAATACACACCCAAAACCCTGAGCGCAGTGCACCCCAACCACGCATGAAATCTTGTCACTCCAATGCAGTGTACCTCCATACCCACTCACAACAAGCACCACATGAAGACAGAACAGAATACAAGTTGAATGCGTGATTGATACTGTCTTCAATCCCACTTGTTGGCATGAACTGCATCACACAAATATATGTAGCATTGAACTCAAACCACACCCTATGTACCCCACAGGCACACGTCGATCCCAATTGGATGAAGATGTTGGGGAGGAGGCCACACCCACACAGCACCCACGGCAGCGCGCCTCCACCAGCACCACCACCCCACAAAGAGGCCGCATGGAAGGGAGACGATCCAGGCCAACCCCCACTTCACCCCAACGCAGCCCTACCAGACAGCAGCAGCAGCCACATGCCCGCAGGGAGGCCACCGCCAGCTCGCCCCAAGCCACCAGTCACAGCCCTGATGCTGAGAGACTGAGCTGTGGATCGGAGCCTGATGTGGGAGCAACACCTCCACGTGCCCAACATGCAGGGGGACAGCACTCTTCCGGAAGCAGTGACGCCGAAGGGATGGTCACACCCCAGGGAAGCCCAAGGCCAGGCACACAGCATGCAAAAAGCCCAGATGTGCCTGTGCGTCGTGTCCGCACACCACAGCCGGACGAGGACATGCCATCATATGGCAGCCCAGAAGACCATCACTCAGAGTCTGGCAGCCCAATCCAAGCCGGTGCCATGTCCCCATGCAGCCCCCCGACAGCGCACATGTCGCAGGCCAGCACATGACACACCAGGGGTGCCCTTCGTCACAGGGGCAGCAGTGATGGGCCGACTCGACATTATTGAGGGCAAACAGGCCAGGGTGGAATCAGTGGCCAAGGTGCAGAGCCGCCACATCAAGGCTGTCAGTGCATCTATACGGCATGGATGCAAATACATAGCATGTGACAATGCGCGCACACGCAGAGTCGTCGAACAATGTACCGCTGCCTTGACAGGGTTTGGCAAGCGAGTGAGGGAGTTGAGCGAGGCAGTCTCAGCACTTGCTGAGCAAACAAGGGAGGGAAACAACCTCATGCGAAGCACATGCTGGTCGCCGCTTCAGTCCCTTTGACATCAACCACACCCATGGAGGGTTCCCTCGAGCCATCTCCTAGGCGCCGGTCTATGCGCCACCTGAGGGCACGCACACCAGAGGGGCCCGGAAAAGGAAAGCACCCACGATCATCCTAGTGGTGCATGGCATCGTTGTTGGTGCCCTGATAAGACACATGCGCCTATCTGTGCAGTTGAGGGTAGTTCACTGGGGGTAGGGGGAATTGTGTGCTGGTGGTTCACTGGGGGGAGGGGGGATTGTGTGCTGGGGGTTCACTGGGGGGAGGGGGGTTTGTTGGACTGAAAATAAATCATGTTTGAAAAATCACAAGGCATGGACAGTACTGATTGTTGACAAATCCAATTTAATGTTGAAGTGAAATCTGTTCAATTTACCCATCATCCGTGTTAGAAAAATGCATCAATCAGTCTCTGTCTGGCCAACCTCCCCTCCCTCAGCCCAAACCTTTGTGCATGTGCAACACCTTCTGGCACGTCATCACCCTCACTCCCATCCTCAGGTGGCTGCACATGAGCATCAGGGGGCAGTGGCACATTTCTGCAACAGCAGATGTTGTGCAGCCCGGCACATGTCAGTACAATTTTGCCAACTTTTTCTGGTGCATACATCATTGCCCCTCCCGTGCGGTTGAGGCACCAGAAGCGTGCCTTCAGCAGTCCAAATGCCCTCTCCACGCAGATCCGTGTACGAGCATGGGCAAGGATGTATGCCCGCTCCGCTGCCGTGTGGGGATGACTCGCAGGGGTCATGAGCCAAATGTACTGGGGATATCCAGAATCACCTGCAGGGGAGAGAAAGCCAGTATGGGGACAAGGTAAGTCCAGTGGGTGTACAGAGCTCTGTCATCAGTGTCATTTTGCCATACTTGTCATTAGGTCTACAACATTGTGGAGTGTGCTGTTCTACGAGCACAATTGAATCAATGAGGTACTCTCAACTTGGGGCGCCTATGTTTCTGGATGCAACAGTAATCAATCACTTGTCGCTGGTTAAGGGGGCCCTTCCATCTACTTCTGCATGACAGAAGTGGCTGCCTCATGTGTCATTACAATTCCATTTGGCTGCAGTTGCATTTGCTAGTTGTCACTATTCTGTACTGTTCTCCATGCATTTGCTTGTCCATTCTGGGGACAATGTTCGTGGGATGTACATTGCCATTACTTAGGCTACTTATGTTTGGTGCATTTGTGGATGTGCCAACTTATGGGTTGGAATTTCATTACAGGCGGGTGGGCATAGTGGGATTTCTGTACTGTGTCAGTGTTGGGAGCCATGGTGCTACTCACATAGGAGGCTTTATGGTGGTTGGCCTTCCATATGTCACTGTGCCGCCACATGTCTTTTGTATCCTGCGTGGGTGTGTTCTGCTGTGTTGGACATGTCCAAGGTTTGTCATGCAAGCTGCTTGAATGTGAATGCTGCAGTAATGGTGCTGCCTATTGGGAATCATGGATTACGTGACAGGCACCATCAGTTGTGGATTGATATGCATTATGGTATACATTTGTACTCACCCAGCAGCCATGTGTTTTGGCCTTGGTGCCTTTCCATGTACGCCGGCAGGGTACTGTTGCGCAGGACCATGGAGTCGTGGGTGGATCCTGGGTAGCGGGCACAGCAGTGGCTGAAGGTGAGGTCAGGACCACATGTCAACTGCACATTAAGGGAATGGTACTGTTTCCGGTTTATGTAGGCTGCCTCATGTGCCTGGGGTGGTACGAGTGCCACATGTGTGCAGTCCAGGGCTGCTATTACATTCGGGACTTGGGAAATGGCATAGAATTGACCCTTCAGCTGGTGCACCTGTTCCTGTGTGGCTGGCAATGCAATGTGCTTGTTCACATGATTCATCAGTGCATCGAGCACCTGTCCCAGCATGGCACTGAATGTGGACTGGGCCATTCCATGCATCATGGCAATGGTATGTTGGTAGCTGCCAGTCCCAAGGAACTGTAGCACAGACACGAGCTTCACTAGGGGAGGTACTGCTGTGCTGGTGGCTATGCGGCTGCCGATGCCGCCCTGGATTGTGTCCAGCAACTGGGTGATGGTTGCCCTGTCCAGCCGATATTCCATCACCAACTGGCCATCAGTCAGGGCCCAGGGTGTTGGCCTGACCCTGGGGATGGCTGGCCGCCTTGCTGGTGCTGCTCTCCTCCTGCTTCTCCTCATCCCCACTGCCCCCTGCACTCCCAGGGCCCTGGTCTGGTTGGCTGCCCTCTGTAGCTCCAGGCGCAGCAGGTAGAAGTCAACATCAAGGCTCCCGGCTCCAAATGGCAGCATGGTGTTGGGGAGGGTGTGTTGTGCATGGGTGGGTCCTTTGTAGGCCTCTGATTTGCATTGGTTTCAGCTGGGCCCTTATTGCTGTCTCCTCCCTGCTCCTGCTGGTGTAATGGCGTTGGCGAGGGTGTGTTGTGCATGGGTGCGTCCTTTGTAGGCCTCTGATTTGCATTGGTTTCAGCTGGGCCCTTATTGCTGTCTCCTCCCTGCTCCTGCTGGTGTAATGGTGTTGGGGAGGGTGTGTTGTGCATGAGTGGGTCCTTTGTGGGCCTCTGATTTGCATTGGTTTCAGCTGGGCCCTTATTGCTGTGGCCTGTGTTCTGTTACCTCCAGCTTTTTGCTGGAGGTATTTTCGGTGGATTACCTGCCGCTTTTCTGGCGCTAATTGCGCCTACGCCGGACTCGTGATTGCTGATGTTTTAGCGCGAATGGTTACTTGCGCTTTTACAGCCGACGCTTGTACAGCCGGCTGTACTTGCGCCGGCTGTAATGGCGCCGGCGGTATTTGGACTTGTGATCCGATGGACCCTTTAATCCGGCGGTAATGGCGCTACCGCCGGATTTAAGGGTTACCGCCAAAGTCGTGATGAGGCCCTTAGTACTCAAATGGTTTACTGAATACTTCCCTCCTTCTGAGGATAGTGAACTTCTTTTCTTAAAGTTAACAAATTATTGTTTATATTTTCTGACCTTGTATTTACTACAGACTTGGATCTTAGGTTCCTTAGGAGTGCATATGGGGCTATCTTGTGGTGACACACAATTTTGTTTTGCAGTTTACCTATTTGTCCCGAGTGGCCTCGTGACATTTGCCCTTTTGCACCTAAAATCATTTTGAATAATATCTTCTTAAAAAGTGTAAGTAGCAACCCTAATTGACCGACTGTTCTAATCTGAATTGTTAGTGCCTCACTATCTCTCTCTATTCCCCATCAATCACAGATGGCACACGAGTGACGAAGATATAATCAATAATGCTGGCCCTCTTATGGCAAGTCCTGGTAAACTGCGGGGGACTGTCAGAAGGCTGAGCTCCGTTAAGCTTGCCAGAAACAAGCCAGCTGAATAAAGCAATGGTACCCATCCAGTGGCACGGCAACAAGCTTTGTCTAGCCTGCCATCAGGGGAAGTTGTGGGCGATGCTTCCAATTCGAGCACTCTCCATGAGGCATGTCTAGGAATCTTGGAGTTGAGATCTCCACATATAAGGACAGCAGCCTGACCATCCATTTTAATTATTTTCTCCATTTCCTTAAGTAAGTCTGCCTGGGTCCCACAATGGGGGGCGGCAGGGCTATGAACATTAATTTCCTTCACACACCCAAGTTTTGCATCTTCCGTGGGCGTTATTCTTCCCATCAAGACATTATTGGCCACACATGGTAATTTCTCCAGATGTAGTGGTTTCCTTACCCCCAAAATTAAATCCCTTGTGGCCCCCACAGCACACATTGTAGTGTCCCAGTCTCCCCATTCCAGGCCTTTTTTGACTTTATTTGGATTAAACATTAAGAGTTCAAATGTAAGGCCCAGAAGTTTGAGATATTTCATGCATTCTTCCTTGAGTTCAAGCATATAAGCAGAAGTAGTATTGTTACTGCGTATACCCGAGCCCAAAAGATCATATAGAGTTCCTCTAGCGGTTGTAACCAGTTTCCTGAGGAGGGAGAGTTTTTTCCACATTATCAAACACGACAGAGAATTTAAGCCTAGTTCATAACGTAGTACTGCCAACGGTATACACTTTGGTAAACATGGAAAGATTGTCCTTAATAGCCGTCCTTCATATTTACACAGTTCATCCATGAACCATCTAGGAAAAAGCTCCAAATCGGAACCAAAGCGGTGGTAATAGTGTTTGCTTGTAAAAGCGTAAGGTGGGTATGATTGAACATTTTCCATATTTGCTATCAATTTATTTTAATTGGAGCATTAAAGGTTTCATTTTAGCATCCATATGTTGTCTATGGTAGGATTTCTTTTTATTACCAAAGATGGGATAGCCCAGGTATCGTAGATTAGGCCTTACCACCAATTTTATGTGATTCAAATACCAGAAATATTGTTTTACATAGGGGCGCAGATGTAGTCGAATAACAACTCTTTTGTTCTCCTTAATCAATAAATGATTTGCTTCAGTGTAGTCTCGAAATTTGCACAGCAGGCGCTGTAGCCCTATGGGAGTGTGATCAAAAAGCATGACGTCGTCTGCATATGCAGACCAGCGGATTTTCATTCCCTCTACCATCGGAGGTGGAAAGGCCACCTCTTCCAGCCCCTCCCTTACGTCTGAGACATACAAATTGAATATGGTGGGTGCAAAAACGCACCCCTGTCGCAGACCATTCGGTACATCAATTATAGTAGATAGACTACCCTCATTATTCAATCGGACCTGCAATTGGAATCCCTCATGTAGCTGTATTAAAATAGAGAGAAGGGCAGATGGCATTCTCAGATGTTTTAACTTTCCCCAAAGCACTGTTCGATCCACTTTATCGAAAGCCATTGACAAGTCAATGGATGCGATATAGATTGGCACTTCGTCCTTTCTCCATGCTTTGTCCGGAATAACAGTTAACAAGAGTCCCCCCACATCAGTCCCCACGTTTTTCCTGAACCCAAATTGGAACTTAGACAAGATGCCATTTTCATTAATCCAGCTATGGATATGATTTAAGATGAGCCCTGAGAAAATGTTCGAGTCCACATCCAATAAGGCTATTGGCCTATAGTTAAGAGGATTGGAGCGGAACCCTTTTTATATATGGGTATCACATATGAAATATGCCAAGATGCCGGAATGATGCGAGACAGAAGGATATCCTGAAACAGCACATACAATATTTTAGTCCACAACTGTTTGTTTTGCTTGAAGATGACATTAGCGAAACCTTTTGGACCCACTGCCCCCGACATAGAGGCCCTATTTATCAGAATACGAATATCCTCCTGGCTAATGTCTATATTCCATTCGACAGCATACGGAGTCAATGGAATTTGCTGAGTGCACTGTCTTGTTTGATAGAGGTTGCCAAAGTGCCCACCCCACTGGTGATCCGAAATAGCAGTAGAGAGTGCCGTACAGTTCAAGGTAGCCTTATTATTAACCAATGCCCAGAAAGATCTAGTTGTATTGTCCTTCAACGCGCAGAGAATGTTTTCTCCGTCTATCTGGTATAACATAGCTCTGCGCTCCTTGAACTTCCTTTTCCATAGGTTAGCAATCTGTTTTTTTAGTCCAATTTCACTGCCAGGGGAGTGTAGCTTTGGCCAGCAGCCTCAAGGCCTTTTGTCTCTGATTTTTATATGTTCTAATTACAGGATCATAGGCATGTGTATGATTGATCCTGGTCCGACCTGGCTTACGGGGGACTGCCGTTTGTGAGATCACGTTTCCCACATAATTTGAGGAGTCTTTAGTGTACATTAGGTGCTTTTTCCCCAGAGTAGAGGAATTAAAGTCATTAAGAAAGACCGCATTTGTTTTTCCCACATTGCCCCTATGCCACACAATTCTGTTTTTTGCCTGGTTCGTTTCTAAATTCGCTAGGCCCAGGTGGCTACCACCCAGAAACCCACACCCCTCAAAGTTCAAGTACAAAATCTTGTGGTCACTGCAATTCGTCTTCAACAACTTAAATTCCTTTACCACACCTGGATCTCAAAGGAATATATAATCAATTGCACTAGTTTGTGACCCTTTAAACCAAGTTGTGTAGGGGACTTTACTTCTACATAGGCCCATTGTATTGGACAGACCCCATGGCTCCCGAAAGACCCTCCAAAGGTGCCCCTGCAAGGTTTTTGAGTCCAATTTAAAGTACCTACATCCTCACCCTTAGAAGAGGAGGGGTCGTTAGCAATTCTAACATTAAAGTCCCCTGCAATTATTACTACCAAATTAGTAGAGATTTCTTGACATTTCATCATCAAGTCCCCCAATTTTTTGTGCTCTTAATCAGTATCCAATTTCGGGTTCCAGTAGATGTTAATAATCAATAGGATCCATTCCCCAGTAAACATGCTATGTTCAAAACGTAATAGCACTAGGAGGCACCAATCAGAAATCCCATAGGTTTTTATGACTTTAGGTCCCAATGATGTTGCGACTGCAATAAGTAAGCCACCCGCTGGCCTACCTACTGGACCCTGTTTAGCCACAGAAGAGTAGACAATAAAACCATCTAAAACAAAATCAGAAGTGAACCAGGTTTCCTGTATACATAAAATAATACATTCGTTAAGTAAGGCACAAATTTCCACTGAATTCCGCAATGACCAGTTCCCTGTCGAATTGCAACTTATCAGGGGAAAAGTGGCATATTTACTAACTATTGGGCTTCAAACCCTGGAGTTGTGATATGGAATCTCTTAAAGTTAGGGCCAGCCATCTAAGGTTAGGCTCTCCAAAGGTGCTATCAGTTCTGTTCACACTCGTACACAGATTCTCATCCACAGTCTGCCCCCTCCCCACCTGGACAGGGTGTCCCCTATCCGGAACCACCCTCTCCAGGTCATATCCCAGCTTATGAAATGTGCTACTTTCTTTCAAAACTGCCTCAGTGATGATATTGGAGTGAAACACAACCCTTACATAGTCATATCTTACCGGGTGCACAAAATCAACCAGATTAATGTCCCCCATAGTGATGAGGGAAAGGTTTGGAATTTCCCCAACAGTGCCCCAACTGTGGGTCTGTTCAGGTACAGAGGACCTCCCTTATCAAATAGGTAATGTAAGAATACACTCGGAAATTCCACACATTTAAAGGGGTGGTAATTAATTACCACTGGCCGTGTGCCTGAGTGGCCCCGTGGAGACAGATTTGGTTGAAGTCCACTGTCCTGACAATCCGGGCCCAGTCTGCCACCCATGGCTGTCACATTTATTTCACTATTCCTCTCCACACCATCATTCGAAGAACCCTGAGTTGTATTTGAAGTGTTTGGATTCTGATTTTGGCATTCTTCATTTGCAACAGGACTAATTACCTGTATCGAGGGTAGGGTTACTTTAGGCACAATTTCACTTTGAGTGACATTTTCATGGCCATCAAGCATTAATTTGATGCCCCTTCTAATGACCCGTTCTATCACAGGGCCACCTTCCAAGGGGTTTGCATCGGGTACAGCTTCTCTAGATTCCACACCCCTATGGGGGTTAGCACATTCTAAAGGTTCCATAACTCCCTCTTTAATCTGGGGTTGCAGACATCTGTTGTGCCCTGGACCACTGGACTGAAAGCACAGACCTGCAGACTTCGGGTCATTAGCAGGATGCATAGATTGTACATTTACACCACTTGCTACTGGGTTACCTAAGTCCAGTGCAATTACTGTGTCCGTGGCATCACCCCCATCCCTGTGATCCTGTTTCCCTACAGAGGAATTCCTCAGGTGATCATGAGGATCCTCTATTGTCCTTTCGATAGTAAAACCTTTGTCTGGAGGGGTAGCCAAATTTGAGACTGGGGCAGTCGTGATAAAGTCCAACCGCTTTGTTTTTTTAGGAAAGAAATTTAGGAGGCTCCCCTGCATATTTGGGTCTGGCATCATGAAGCCACCGATGTTGCTAGTAGGACCTCTCATTGGGCGCTTAGTGCCCTTATTTTTTAAGTTTTCAGATAGCGAATCCAGGGCAGCAATAACCCCACACCCTATACACAAAAGCACATCTGGTCCCTCGTCTACTTCAGTGATCTCAGAATCCAGGTTTCTGCATCACCTCTCAAGAGCCATCACCAATTGTTTCGAGAAACTTTGTCATGCTTCCGTTTGTGTCCAGGAGCATTCTTTCTATTCTGTAGAAATGTTTTCTTTCTATTATTTTTATTTTTGTTTGTATTTTGATTAATTTGTTTCTGCTTCGGGAGACTATCTTAGTTTTTTTACTAGGGCCAGCATTCTTGGCGTCCTCATTCATTAACGCATCTGATTCTCCAAGGGGTCCCAAAGGCGCGGGCATCTTCACCTTAGGATAGGCAGTAGGATCAACTGCAACTGCCTCTCCCGGGTCCCCAAAGGTGCCAGCGAGGACTCCATTGGGTCCAACAGATTCGAGTTGGTCATTCCACAACTTCCAATAGAGCATTTTTGTCGCTCTACTGCAGCAATAAGCTGCTTTAATAGGATGGTATGCAATGAGAGTTCATTTAATATCAAACCATTAATGGGATCCTCTTGTACTGGCCCCCCGCGGCCTCCCTACCAATGGGTTGAGCCAAACAGAGCTCCCATTCCGCCTCCTTCCCCAATGGATACTGAGACAGCGCTAGAAGTGAGCTGTTAATCATTTCTGGGCTACGTTCACTTTCGCCCTGAACCGGAGAAGGGAATTCTTCCGGTTGACTAGCACCTTCTAGAATCTTGATAGGTTCCCCCGAGTCAATTAGCAGGATAGACTCATCTGCAACACCCCCACCTCCACCAGATTCAAAACAGCGTTTTCCACGGGGGAGGGAGGCGATTAGGGTAAGGGGAGTTTGCAAGCCATACTCATGGTACCTTTAACAGGGGTAAATACCAAAGGTGCAGACAAAATGTCATCAAAAGGCCCGACCACTGCCCTGGTTTCTCTCCTTGTCAGTGGTACAGTCCTCTTGTAAGTATACATTTCACGCTTATTTTTCCTCCTGCCGTTCGCATGAGTTATATGTGTCCAAACACAAGAGCAAGCAGCACAAAACTCAAGATGTACAAAGTTTGTGGAATCCACAGGAAGTTTAAATCTAGCCACAGTATTTTACACAACTTCCCCAATATAAACAATGTGTCACGTAGATTGATCAAAAAAAGCTGACAATAGGTAAAAACATAACCTTTAGAGTGCACCTACCCACGCCCTGTGACCACGCCGAACAGCCCAACAGTACTTGCAGGGCACTTCCGGAAGCGCGCGCGCAGATGCGCGTGCACCCCCGATTTATGCTGGGCGTTGGGTCGCAGGTCGCGGTCGGCAAGGGCGTGGTACACACGCAGAGAAGCTGCAGAAAAAGGAAGCAAGACAATGTAAGTTTCCCGCCCAGTGTTTGTAAACACAGTGAATAGTCTCTGCACTCAGGACACAGGAACGGCAACACAGATAACAGAGTGGTCCAGAGAGTAAAGTCAATAAGGTCTGCTAGTATTTACTCTGGTAGTAGAAGTCCGACGGGCTGTTTCGCAGCAGAAAATAGCAGTAAGGCTTCCTCTCGCGCATGGGAGCCTTCCCAAAGCTCTCCCGAATGGCGTGGAAAAGATGGCAATTCCGCGCAGTTTCAAGCCGGCAAAGGTCACTAGAGGCACGGCGAGCGGCAGGGACGGCAGGATCAGCCCAACAGCACTTGCAGGGCACTTCCGGATGCTCAAGCTCAAGCTCTATTACCGAACACTCATATCCTAACTTTAAAAAGGAGGAACAATATTCTATGATATGGTCAATGGTGTTCTCCAACTGAGAGTGAACAACTGAGGTATCATACATTGCATCTTCACATATGCCCACAATTCGCATGTCGTCACTTCTGAGGAAGCATAATGGGATGACACCTTGAAACAGTTCCAACAACCTGGATCTATTTAAATAGAGTGTATTCCCATCACAGAAAAGGCTACTAATTCTGAGAACCCTAGATTTGATAAGTCGTTCCGGGACATTAGAAACATAATTCAAACCTGACTCAATGGCACAGGGGTTTGTTTGGACCAGGAAACTATTAACAGAACTGCCTGCCTCTGCGTTAGGAGTGAAGAATAGCCCCTTGAGATTATACACCACCTTGTTAGTATCATCGCGTGTTGCCCTAGGTTTTTTCCTTTACACACCTGCCACATGCCTTGACCTACCTTTGGACCGCACGTTGACAGGTGAGCTACCTTGTGCAGAATTTACATTCGAACGAATGTCACCATTTTTTTTGTTAGGAAGAAAGACCAATTCATTCCCACTCCCTTCGTCCAAAACGAAATGGGTGTCAACCACACAATGGTGGTCATTCCGAGGTGGGCCGTAAGGGGTTACCGGCACAGGTAAGGATGCTGGTGCCAGTAACCCCTTACCGCCCTGTTCCGAGGTTCCCTACCAGGACCTGCTGAAAACGTTTGGTCAGACCAGACGTCCTTAGCGGGTCCCGTTAGGGGACCAGGGAGCAAATAACGGGCCCGCTATTTGCAGACCCGTTATTAGCACCTTCCCCATTCTCATTGAGTCCTATGGGGGCTCGAATATGAATGGGGAATGGTATTCGGCATGGGGACTTACCGGGTCCGCATAGGTCGGAATGTCCCGGTAAGTCCCCATTCCGCCTACCCGGACCCGGGTTTGGAGGCAGCCATGGTGCTAAAAGCACCATGGCTGACTCCTAACTCGAAATGGCCCCCATGACTCTGAAGAACAGCCTTTTTTCTTAGAGGTACTACCCAAATGTACAGGAAAGCCTTTCATAAGTCTGCCAACTTTGCTGGTAGTCATTGAAGGAATTTCAGGCGTGCGAGTAAAAGAATTATCAAGGACATTAAGCCGTCCTTTCCTTTTCCTATTAGGCTTGTTTGTTTATTTGTTTGTTTAGAATTTATTATGCACACCAGACCCTAGGGTATAAAGGCGCAGGATAACGAAAACGTACAGTTTGGTGCAAAGTTACAGGTTACAGAATGTCACACATGTGAAACAGTTAACACGTACCAAAGTTAGCAAGTATTAATTGGGTAATAGCAGTCAGAAATAACAGTTGTGACAGGCAAAAACGGTAAACATGCCAGAACAGGTTCATTCATTCATTTGACATTAGTTGCTAACAGCCAGCTAATCACATTTTGCCTGAATTTGGTAGGGGAATGTTCTGTTCTCAATGCGGCAGGTAGCTCGTTCCACAATTGCGCAGCTTTGACTGGGAAGCTATTTCCCCCTATAGTCGTTAGTTTGAATCAGGGTAGTTGGAGGCAGTTAGTATTAGCTAGTAGGGTTTGTCTAGTAGAGTTTGTTCTGGAGAATCTCTCGGCTAAGTATTGAGGGGCTTTGTTGTTTAAAGGCATGGTCCAGTATAAATGTTTATTGTCCCTACGGGTCGGCCATGTTTTTTTAAGCCTAAGTGGCTCGATTTTAGAAAACTTTCCTATGGACCTTACCCGAATTTTTTGTCCATTAAACGCACGCAAAAACAGGCACCAGTGAGCCGCCATTTTGTGATAATCCTATCACTTGCCGCATCGCCCTGGCTGACCTGCTTCTACGGCACTAAATCAATTCCCCCGCCCCTGAGCCTGTCATCAGCAGACTCGTACCGCCCATTTCCCAACGCCAAAGCACGTCTTGTGTCAACATTCTCTGCGCTTCAGCTAATGACGTGTCGCCATGGAAATGGCAGGACGCCTCTTTCCTCAATAAGTATAAACAGACAGTTTCACAACACACAGCAGCAGATTTTCGATTCCATTCCTCTCTCTTTGTTACTTAGAGTATTTTGTGACTCGTTTCTGTGCTCTGGTCAGCTACCTTCGCCGCTTGTAGCCTGTGTGAACACCTGTACCATCTCGGTAAATTATTTTACTTTGTTTACCACACAATGGCTACAATAATGCCCTACATGTACGAGCCCGAGTATACCGATGAGGAACTACTGGAAAGGGAAGCACGCGAAAACGATGGGGATTCGGACGGCAGTTGGCAGGACGAATCAACAGATGAAGAGCCTGGGCCTAGTCGCATGGATGGCGTCTCCACCTGGTGCACATGCAATCGGTGCGAGCTAATGCCAACCGAGGAGGAGAACTGCTGCTGCCGAGAAAACTCGGGATGCCTGGCCTACATTTCGGAAGGCGAGCCACGACCGCAATGCATCACCGAGCTGCCAGACTTCAGGGCAGCCTGCCTCACACGGGCCATGTTGAGAATAATGATGGTGCGTATGCACGAACTTTGCGCAACTGTTCGTCTTCGTAATCCGAGTAACGAGTAAGTATACTCTGCTTGTCATGCCACTCCTATTTCATGTTCTTCTACTATATCCAAAATTATATACTCATATCATAGTAAGCATTAAAGTTGTTCAATAGTGTGCATTGTCTAGATAGCATTTGTCCGTGCAGAATGCCATTAGTTACAAGAATTGTCATTGACAACAAACGTTTATTAAACTTATCTTGGTCATTTAAAAACAGTTTGTTTCATTCCTTTTCACAGCTGGTACAGGCTGGTGGCCTATCGTTCCTTTACATGGTGAATCCACGGGAGGCTTGGACACCGCGTTCGAAGAGTGATACCCGCCTGTGCCGTTCGTGCCATAAGAGAAACGTTCCCGAGTGACAGCGGTCAGTACAGGGGATTTTCTCTCGCTGTGCTGCAACCTGACCTGTATAATCTTTAAAGTCTTGTATTTTTGTGTCATGAAAATAAGATACAAAATAAAACACCACATATATTTTAACAACGGTTGTTTCGATTTTTTAAATTAATCAAGTGTGTCTCCATTCAAGGATGGACGTCAGACATCTGTGCTCTGAATGGGTGAAGGTCTGGTCGCTGTGAAGCAGGGTGGTCACTATCTATCTAAGCTAACATAACATATTCTCGATAATGCATGCACTAAATAACACTTGTTCAAAGTCTTTCAGTAGGTTATGTCTCTATAAAAGTCACACATATATCTATACTAACAATTACCATTGGATTATACAGGCCTTAGGGTCTTGACCACTATAATACACCGGTTGAAGTGTGGGTCTGTGCTCACAAGAATCTCCAGTATGTGGCATTTGTTATTGATAAGCAACGATATACTATCAAAGGCGGTTCGCGCCAGTGGATGAGCGCTGGCATGGGGGGCTGTCACGGGCGTGAAAGGCCAAGGTGCCAAACTGCATGTACACTTCAAAAGGTATCCCACACCCAGGGGCCATCGGTCACATGGCCTCCTCAGACCCCGTGTCTCCAGCCAGGCCTCCCCTTGAAACAGGCCGCCCCCTGCAATCCACATAAGTGTGTCTCCATTCAGCAGTCTTCCTGTGCCTTATCTGCACGCCACAGGCCCCTCCATCCCACCCACCCTCTATCAATGGCGGTTCGCGCCAGTGGATGCACGCTGTCACGGGCACGAAAGGCCAAGGTGCCAAACTACATGTACACTTCAAAAGGTATCCCACGCCAAGGGGCCATCGGTCACATGGCCTCCTCAGACCCCGTGTCTCCAGCCAGGCCTCCCCTTGAGCAGGCCGCCCCCCTAATACCACGACATACATACGTCATTCATTCACAAACACACCCCTGTTTCTAATACTTTATAAACCACTTGATATGTCTCATGAGAACATCTTTGTGCTTTGCAAGTCAGCTCCTGAACGTGCTACCTGGCAACCACTGGGATCTACACTAATCTGCTTGTCGTCGTGCTATCCGTGAACTTCTGTGGCCGCTTAGAGCAAACCCATCAGTGTGCTACCTGTGTCCACCCACCTATTCTCCTGCAACATACTGCTCTGCTTGCTGAATCCAACTGTTTGTTGGTCAAGGTAAGGCCATGTATCCTAGTCATATTTCGCAGATTTTTAAATTTCTATCTATTTGCGAGTAGAGTACACAATAGTGCTATGTTCATTGGTCTCATTGCTATTGACTTGAGTTTCCATTGCTATGCTATCAATAGATCTATTTATTTTCATCTGTGTCTATTGTCATCGAATTGCATCCTTCGGGGGTCCAGTCTATAATGTAAGCATGTTTCCTTCTCGTGCAAGACAGAACATCCAAGGGACGAGTCACATGTTCAGATTTTAGTCACAGCATTTATACATTTCTGCAATTTATGCAAATGCTAAGCCGCACATAATGAACTGGCATAGTTCCTGCGACCAAAACAAACCTTGCATTGATCATTGTATGATTCATTTACTTTTGTATCAAATCTTTATTCTTGAAGATTGTATAATAATGTCGATATTTACTTTTCAGATTTATCAACAATGCCTGCCTGTTAGATTAGCGGTTGCCCTTCGAAGACCCATGCGAAATCTGAAGGCACTACAATGCATGTATTCCCGAAAACTGTTGATCGATTAAGAGAATGGGTCAGACATTGCGGATATCCACTGGATGAGCTGGAAAGTAGAGTCCAACAAGTCTTACAGGACAAGAGGGGTGATCGATACCGCATCTGCAGCCGGCACTTTTCCTTGGACATGTACACAACATCTTAGGTAACAAAGAAGAATAAACGGCGAACTACATGGAAATTGCTCGAAAAGGCTAGTCCCACTCTATTCGTCCACATTCCGCCACCAGTGAGTCAAGTGTCCGGATTTAGCTTTAGGCCTTGCGGTAGTGTGTAGGTTGCCGAATGGATTAATTGATATTGTAGGTGTTCTATCCCTTGTAATAATTTCGATATTGATATGAGTGTATAGTTTTTTGAATAATGACATTTATCAATATATTCTTTTTCGATTTCATAACCCACAAACGCAATGTATATATATGGGAACAGGGAATTGTGCTGTATTGAGCATTTTTCAAGTATTCTGTCGCCTTACATGGCTATTTTTAATATTGGCATTTCATTATCAATCATTAATTTACCTTTACAACTTCTTGACTATCCCTTGAATCTGAAGCAAGAACATTCTACATCCTTGACGTGGTCGCAGTTATCAACCACTTCTAGCGCGTATCAGGTAATCTTACTAGGCTAATCCGCTACAGACTTGTTTTATGCATGTCAAGTAATAGTTTTATTCTATCGTGTAATTATTTTACCGAATGTTTGGTTAGTGCTTTCCAATTGATATACACCTTAGTTATCGTCCACTGGTGTTTGTTTTCAGTTATAATTAGTGTTATCCATACTAATGCAAGTACTGTCTTTCAGGGAGATGCTGAAGCGTCCGCCACATCTACAACATTTCTAGATGTTCTTCACCAGCAGGAGGTATGGATACTGACAGCTCCATCGAGCGTCATCATCAGAGCTGGAATTCTTATCGTTTGATTGTTCTACACAATGTTTCATTCATGGTTAGCCGTTGATATGTACCTGTGCTGTCGACCCCAGGTGTGTGTTATGTTTTCAGTATTGTAATCCTCACTAATGCAAGTACTATGTTTCAGGCAGTTGATGGAGCGTCAACCCCTGCACTTGATGCAGGGCCTGACATTCAAGTAATTCCAGGGGAAGTGGAAGCGGGACCATGCGTATACGAATCGGCGCAACAGCTTTCGGAAGTGCGCACTACATTTGCAACATCCATAGATATTCTTCAGCAGCACGAGGTTTGGATACTGACAGCTCCATCATGCGTGATCATATAACGTGATTCCATTTGCTATACTTTCTTCCCTATTAACGCAAGTGCTGTGTTTCAGGGAAACGACAGAGCTTGCACTACAATCACAACATCCCATTTAGATGATGCAGATGTAAATAAATCAGAGAAATAAGTCGATGAAAAGTGATCATATTTAGATTTTCCTTGATTCTTTTAGACAATGCATCATTTGTGGTTATCTCTTTATATGTACCTGTGTGTTCGACCCCAAGTGTGTGTTATGTTTCCAATATTGAAAACCATACTAATGCAAGTACTGTGTTTCAGGGAGATGCTGATGCCTCCTCTCCAATACAACCATTCATGGCAGTCCATGCAGAGCCAGAGGTATGGATACTGACAGCTCCATCGAAATAGATCATCACTGGTCGAATACTTGTCGTTTGATTGTTACACACAATATTTAAATCGTGTTTGGCTATTGAGATGTACCTGTGTGTTCGTCCTCACGTGTGTTTTATGCTAACAATATTTTGATACATTGGGCCTCATTACAACTCAGGCGGTAAGGGGTTTACGGCAGCGTTAACAGCGCCGACCCTTACCGCCTGATTACGAGGTCCCCTAGCGCCATGGTGCTTTTAACACCTGCTTTTAGCAGGTGTTAAAATCTATGGCGCTAAGGGACCATGGAGTTAATTACGCCACCGTAATTTACGGTGGCGTAATTAACGCCTTCCCCACTCCCATTATGCCCTATGGGGCAAAAATGGGAATGGGGAAGGGTAAATGGGGATTGGGGATTTACCGCCCCGCCTAGGTCGGAATGGGGCGGTAAGTCCGCCAACCACCATGGCGTAAACATAGTTTACGCCATGGTGGTAAAGTCACGGCCCAGGCGGTAACTTACCGCCTGGGTCGTAATGAGGCCCATAGTAATGAAAGTACTATGTTTCAGGGAGACGATGGAGCCTCATTCCGTGCTGTCTATGCGGATACAGAAAATATAGTCGTTGCAGCGCAAGAGGAAGGGAGGACATGCGGAATCGAATCGGAGCTACAGCGTGCAGATGTTGAAGGTCGAGTCAAAAAAGTTGCAAAGAAAAAAAAAACAAAAAAAGGTTAGTTACAAACAGTTCATAACTTTAAAAAAATGTTTGTGCTGGGGACTATTTTATGTTTTTTTCCAGTCAATTGGACTACACTTTATCTTGTGTTTAAACTGAACATTCCTTTTCCAATCTCTCCTCTAGTTACCCGTGGGTGTCAGAACTATACATACACAGACAGTGAAGCGAATGAGAGATGTTGCTTGCCAGACCATGTACACTATGGAGGAACTATTAATTGAGGCGAGGCGTGTTCAGGCTCGAGATGCTCATGTCCAATGGCCAGAACATGAATTAACTGTGTTTGGAGAATACAGCAAAGTTGCATTGGACCATTGCTACCGTGCAACCACACCACCACAAGAAAATGATATTGAATGTATTGAAGATAGCTCTGAAGTAGATGCAGATCAATTCACACAATCTACACCCGCCAAAAAATTGCCACCCAAAAACCTGTCGACATTGTTGTGTTCTCCCATCAATGTTGAAGTAACAGATGTCGAAATGACAGAGAATGAACCAGCCGCAGCATCCATAGACGCATCAGAACTTGATATCAGCGATATTACTTTCCAATGTGTTGAAATCTCCCCAACGTCACAGGCCGAAACAACGTTGACGCAGGATGACAGTCTAATGAAAGAGAGCAAATACTGTATTCGACAGTTGTTTTATGGAAATTATAAGTATGCTGAAATGTGTGCATTCCGTTAGAGGGAAAGTATGTGGGAAGCCATTGATTAATGTGACTCATCAAATAAAAGGCAGTAACGTCAAAATAAATGCCGCCTGTAGATTAAATCATAGGTTCTCATGGTCTGCACAAACGATGCTGGGGAAAATGCCAGCAGGCAATCTACTGTGTGCAGCTGCATCACTTTTTAGTGGCTCCAGTTTTAGAAAGTTAGAGGCTTTCTTTCAGTTTGTGGGACTCCATTTCATTTCTAAATCGCTGTACTACATATACCAACGTGATTATCTGTTTCCGGCCATTAGTGATGCTTGGAAAATTGAACAATTGTCTCTAGTAAGTACATTCGAAGGGAAACGTTTCAGGCTAGCCGGCGATGGACAGTGCGACAGCCCTGGATTTTCTGCCAAGTACTGCACCTACCACTTTCAGGACATGGATAGTAAGAAAATTGTGAGTTCGGTGGTCGTGCAGGTAACACAATGTACATCCTCAGTGGCCATGGAGAAACTAGGATTTATAAAATCAGTGGAATATCTACAATCAAGGGGAATGCACATCGACCTCCTAGCCACGGACAGACATGTTTCAATTGCCAAGACAATGAGAGAGCAGTTCCCGCTTATTAATCATCAATTTGACGTATGGCATCTTGCTAAATCAATCAGTAAGAAAATCTCAGCTGCAGAAAAAAAAAAGGTTTTGAAAGTATTTTGCAGTGGTCCCAGTCTATCACCAACCATCTTTGGTGGAGCTCAAAAACTTGTGAAGGGTCAGTGGAAATACTACTTGAAAAATGGCGGTCACTGATGCACCACTGTACCAACGTTCACCGCTGGTCAGAAAACCTACATTTCCACCAACGTGAACATGGCCCTTTGTCCCCAGAGGAGGCAAGGAAGAAGAAGAGGTTGATTCCATCTTCACCTACACACAAAGCCATTGAGAAGATTATTTTCGACAAAACGCTATCAAGAGTTTTGAGAGGACTGACAGAATTCTGTCACACAGGAGATTTGGAGGTGTTCCACAATATGTGCCTAAAGTACATGCCAAAGCGCTTGCATTTTAGCTTTCGGGGCATCGCACTCTACTAGCGGTCTTGACCCATAACAGCAATGTCGGACGTGAACAATCTAGGACTAGGGGTAAAGTAAGGATGCCTTGCTACACTAAGGTGTTTTCAAAACGAAGTAAGCAATGGGTGATCAAACCAGTCTATGATGAAATGCAGTTCGACTTTGTGAAAGGCCTTATTGTTGCTGTGTTAGAGAAGCACAGATATGGAATTTTGGACGTTTCTGTGCAGAGCAGTGATCCATTGCCACCGAACATTGCAACTGTGCCATGTCCACCAGAAGCACAGCTGGTTGTGAAGTACAAATCCCTGTTTAAATAATTGCAATACGATTGTCTTTTTGTAAATAAATGTTATTGTACAGTGTACCTGTAACCCTAACCCCTACCTTCACCATCATGGGTGGCGAACAAGCTGGGTGTCATCTTTGAATTCTCTCTATTCACCTCATATATGTGTATGTATATATTTTTCTCATGTCTCATCTCCTGTAAATGTAAATGCTGCACACTGTTGCGCACTGTTAACAGAGGGGAGGCTTGCGTATTGCAAATAATAAAACAAACAAACAAACAATAAATCTCACTTTTAACTCAACTCCTGTGGTACTTTATACTTTCCCTGACCTTCTGCCAAAAATTAAATGTCTCCATTTGGGCTGCAAAGCTCGCAAACAACGGGGACAAAATTGGAGGCCTTAGAACGCGCCAAGCGGGCGTGGCATTTGGGAGGGAAGCCAGTTCGCATTTGCACATTGAGGCGCACTACATAGAGGGATTCTAAACTTCAAGTTCTCACAGATGCCTTTACTACAGGATGTTGCAAATAAAGAATGCGAAGGGCAGCGGCTTTGATTTTCAGCTCGTGGCCAGAAGAGGCCCACAAGTCGCACTGGATGTATAAGGGTCTATTGTTTTTTGACCTTGAGACAGGGACCATGCCGAAAGAACTTCATTTGAAGGGGGTGCGCAATAACTTAAGAGACGATTAGGCAGAAAATTCAGAAACTAGACTGAGTTTCATTTTAGTTCAGTATACGAAAAATCATTGTCAAGAGCACGGTCCGTTTTACGGACTGCATTACGCAGAGACACAATGGAAATTTCAAATATAATGTGAGTAAATCTTTAGACGCTTTTATACCGGAATGAAGAATTAATGAATGGATGCATGAATAAATTAATGAATGAAGAGCTAGGAAAAGCAAGGAAAACGTGTTCGTAGTGGGCACATGGGCATGCAGGTCCACTGGTCTCACCGATCTCGGTCCTTGGCCCAGCCACTTTTCCCTGCACTGCCTACCTGCACTACGGGACTGTCTCTGTATCCTTTAGGCCCTTTCTCCCGGCATTTACCTTGCACCTGCCACCAGCTGGCCCTATTATTTATCTTGTATTCTACTAACCATGTACAGCACTTTTACCCCCCTCTACACTTCCCCATGCGCGATCTGAAAAACACCTGGCCTAGTAGGATCGTTGTCTGTCTGCCCTTGTCCCCCCCTGCCTCGTCGCGCCTTGAAACACTTGTGTATAGGCGCGTTACAAATGCCATATCATATATCATATCATTCCACATGCATGTAGACTAACTGTCGTTTCTCATTGTGTGTTGGCCTCGATTTATTTCGTTACTTTTCGCATTGATTTTAGAGCCGAACATACTCCATTGAACTATCCTTGCAAGAAAATAGTTTCTGATCGGCCGTAATAAATAAAATGAGTAATATTAATGAAGATTGGCTGGCGAGACTAATTATAATTTTTTTGTTTTCATAACAGGTATTTGCTCCCTTTCTGCTACTGTCATCGGTTTGAGACACCGGCAGACGGATTCGTCAATAGACACCTGCAGCTTCGTGTGAACAACTGGAGCACGTTAACCATATTATGGGACGATCGCCAAGGGCCCACATGCCCTTACGCTGTACTAGTGGCTAGAAGCAACATATCAACCTTTACGATGGACTAGTGCCTAGTTGATGGAACAGCCTTGCGGTTCACCGTCCTTCCAAAGTGCTTCTTTTAACGAAAAGCAACACCCTGTGTACCATTGCGGATACAGATAAAAGAAAATAAATGGCTTTCGGAGTTCATATGGCAATTGCTGAATATTCTCTAAACATTTATTGTCAAATAAATGTACTTTACCAAATGTACCGTGTTGCTGTTTGATTTTAAAGTACAGTTTCATATTCCGAATTGTGGTGCGCTGTGTTGTGAGATGGTCTGTGTTGGTTTCCGGGTTCTGTGTGGAGTCACGTAGAAGACGACTGGGCGCGTTTGCCTACGCAGCACAGTAACGTCACGGAGAGAGGCGGGGAATATGAATGTTTTGATAATGTCAGGCTCAGGGGCGGGGGAATTGATTTAGTGCCGCAGAAGCAGGTCAGCCAGGGCGATGCGGCAAGTGATAGGATTATCACAAAATGGCAGCTCCCTGGTGCCTGTTTTCACGTGCGTTAAATGGACGAAAACTCGGGTAAGGTCCATAGCAAAGTTTTCTAAAATCGAGCCACTTAGGCTTAAAAAAACATGGCCGACCCATAGGGACAATAACATTTTTTACTGGACTATGCCTTTAAGGCTTTGTGTGTGAGGGACACAGTTTTAAGTCTAATTTTCTCATAAGTGGTAAGCCATTTATGTTTCCTTCTGGTTTCCGAGATATGTTCTCTCTTCGGAATGTTCAGTGCTGCTCGAAGCGCATTGTTTTGCTGTATCTGAATTTTGTTGATGGTAGATTTAGTTGCTCCAATGTACAGGGCATTACAAAAGTCACATTTTTTTTTTACTTTAGTTTTTATTAGCTTTTTGTGGTACAACAAACATAAAATCTTACATAACCCTTTACCCCCCCTCCCTTGAACCGCCCAACGCTCCCCCTCCCCCCCTTTTCCCATGTCCAACTCAACCATTTTAACTGTGGAGCGTCCAAACATTCAGTCCATTTCCTGTGTCACTAGGTCAATGCGATGTGTGACCAGTTCGGTGGTTGGCTTGTTGCCGTCGTTGCCCCGGGTTGTGGGATTCCCAACTGGGGGTCATTCCCTGCTAGGTATCGTTCTTCTCAGGGTTGATCACACCCCGACAGTCTGGGGGCACAACCTTAAAGCTAATGAACATCCCATCCCCATGTTTGCTGGACCCCATTCCATTCTGCAAGGAATGAGCAAGAATCATTGTTCAATGAGTCAGTTTGTCCATCACAAGCATGTTCTTAACTTTGTTCATCCAGTCTTCCTTAGAGGGCATTTCCGGGCTTTTCCATTTCTGGGCTAGGGCCACTCGGCCTGCTCTTAGCATAGTTTCCCACATCCGTGGGTACCGGTGCAGTTCTGCTTCATCCGGAGGGAGGCCCAGCAACATGGACAGCGGATTGAGAGGTAAGGGATCCTCTGTCACCTCCGCTATCCAATCTCTGACTGCCTCCCAGTAGGTCTGAGCTTTTGGGCATAGCCACCACATATGGCCTCTAGATCCTATCTGGCCACATCCCCTCGGACATCTTGGGGACACCCCCGTGAACATTTTTGACAGTCTTGTCGGATCTCTATGCCACCCCTGTATGATTTTAAAATTGTGTTCCATGTCCGAGGTGAATAGGTTTCCATGAAACGATATCTTGAAGATTCGAGCCCAAGCATCCTCTGAGATTTCCTCTCCCGCCAGATCATTCCAAAATCCTCAGAATCCTCTCCTACCCTGGAGGTTATAGGTGTTTAGGAAAGCGTACATACTGGATACCGCGCCCTTTCTAGAGGTTGCTGAGTCAAGGAGTTTCTCGAAGGGAGTCAGTTGTCTCCTCAGGTTAGGGCCCCATGAATGGTCGTTGAGGATGCCCTTTAGGCGGAGGTATTCGAAAATGGAGAGAGTTTCACCTCCCAGAGCTTCCCTGAGGTCATCATAGCACAAGAATTTGCCCTCCCTGAACAGCTGGCCCGCCCATTCTAGGCCCGCGTCAGACCAATGTTGGGAGTGTCTGAACCCACTGTTACCCAGATTCAAGGGGGGCCCCCATAAGGAGGTCATCGGGGACAGCCATGTGGTTAGGTGGGCTGTCCGGGGTCCCTCTTTCCAAATGTCCCAGAGAACTCCCAGAGTCGGGTGGGTCAGTACTTGTTTCGGGATTGACTTGCGAGGGGCCCACAAGAGGTTATAGACCTTCAGTGGGTGGACGTCCATATCTTCTAAGTAAGACCAGTACGTTCGCAGGCCCTCATTCATGTGTTCTAGGAGGACTCGCAATTGTGCGGCGTGGTAGAACAACTAGAAGTCTGGCAAACCGAATCCCCCCTCCTCTCTCGGCAGTGTCAGGGTGGCCCTCCCGATTCTCGGGGTCCTTTCCTGCCATGCAAAGTCTCGGACCCCCTTTTGTAGGTCCGTAAAGGTTTGGGCGGGGACACGGGTTGGGAGTGCTGTGAAGAGGTACAGGAGCGGGGGCAGTACATTCATCTTGACTGCCGTCATCCGGCCGTACCACGAGAGTATCATCTTCCCCCACCTCCTCAAGTCAGATGTGATCTCGGTCATTATGGGGTCATAGTTAGAGGCTCCCAATTTCGATAGGTCCCTAGTGAGGAGGACGTCCAGGTATCTTATGGTGTTTTTACCCACTGCTATTCCATGGAACCTACTCAGGGGATCCAACATCAGGTCCAGTAGACGCATTGGGAGAAGGACAGATTTATTGGTGTTGATTTTCAGGCCCGAGAAGTGACCGAAAGAGGAGACCAGGGAGAGGAGGGGGGGGGCTTGACGATCCTGGGTCCACCAGCTACGCCAAGATGTCGTCGGCAAACAGGGAGAGTTTAAATTACACCTCCCCCTTCTAATACCCCTAATATTTGGGTGGGATCTAATCGCTATGGCCAGTGCCTCTATTGTGAGGACGTATATCAGGGTGGAGAGTGGCAGCCCTGTCTTGTCCCTCGGGAGAGGGCAAAGGACTCGGACAGTTGTCCGTTCACCTGGACCCTTACGGTGGGTGCTCTGTAGAGGGCAGCCTCCCAGCTCAGAATGTGTGTCCCGAAACCCATTTGCTGGAGGAGGAGGGTCATGTATCTCCACTCAACTCTATCGAAGGCCTTCTCCGAATCCAGGGATAGGATGCATGCATCGAGCTCTGATTTTTGGGCAAAGTGTACCAGGTCTATTGTTTTACGGATGTTGTCCGACCCTTGTCTACCCCTGATAAAGCCCACCTGGTCCCTGTGGACTAATTTCTGCATTATCCCCTCCATCCGCCTGCCCACCACCTTGGCCAGTATCTTGACGTCGATGTTGAGCAATGAGATGGGGCGGTAGGACGAACATTCCCTGGGGTCTTTATCTTCCTTGGATAAAACAACTATTATGGCTCCCATCATAGATTCGGGGAGGGTACCCCCCTCCAGTACAGAGTTGAAAACTCTTGCTAGGTAGAGAGACAGGGAGGAGAGAAATCTCTTATAGAAGTACACCGAGAAGCTGTCCTCCCCAGGGGAGGTCCCCACCTTCATCCCGCCTATCGCCTTGTCCACCTCCTCCTCGGTCACCGGGCCCTCCAGCCCCTCTGCCATATCCCTGGTAAGGGACGGGATTTGTATGGAGTCGAGGAAAGCCACAATCTGGGAATCGCCCCGTCATATTCTGAAGCGTACAATAATTTATAATATTGGCGAAAGGCCTCACTTATGTGGTGGGTGTCGCAGCCCAGTGTTCCCCCGGTGTCCCTCACCTCATTCACCATCTTGCTTCTCTGGGCCTCCCTCAATTTCCAAGCTAGGATCCTATCCGCTTTGTCCCCTTTCTCGTAATATTTTTGTTTAACCATTTGGAGGTTCCTCTCCGTTTTGTGGAGGAGCAGGTCTTTTAATTGGAGCCTGTAGTCCTCCAAAGTGGCCACACGGTCATGGTCTAGGGTCTGAAACGGGGAGCCCCCCGGTTGGAGACAAGCTATTTTTCCCTCAGAGTTTTCTCTTGGGCCTCCCTTTCACGTTTCTGTTGTGCGCCTATTTTAATGAGCACACCCCTTAGGGTCGCCTTGAAGGCATCCCAGAGGGTGTGTGTGCCCACCTCTGCATTGTAGTTGAGCTTGAAGAACTCTGATATGGCGTCCAGGACAACCTGGGCATGAACCTCGTCTCTAAGTATGGCATTGTTGCATCTCCAGCGTCCCTTTCGTTCTCCGAGCCAGCCCCCCGACAGGGAAATCCTGACAAGGTTGTGGTCTGACCAGGGGACGGGGTCTATCCTGTGACCTGCTATGTAGGGACGGAGGACCTCTTCTGTAAGAATGTAGTCAATCCTAGAGAAGGCGCCGTGAATGGAGGAATAGTAAGAGAAGGTGGGAGTCCCTGTTCGGGGGGTGTGGATCGTGTCTACCAGGCCCAGGCTCTCATTTGCTCTCTGAAAGCTGCACGCCATGGCGTCTCCTGCGGGTCTGGGGTTTGATGTGCCCACTCTCATTCTATCTCTGGAAGGATCGAGGACCATATTGAAATCACCTCCCACCACCAGTGGTCCCTTGGCGAAAGTTTTGAGTCTGTCCCCTACTCCTTCCCAGAATTGGCCCTGTCCCTCGTTTGGGGCGTATACTACCGCCAAGGTTAGGGGTGAACCCTGTAAGGAGCCCTGCACAAAGAAATAACGGCCCTCGTGGTCCTTCAGGGTGGTGGCCTTCTCGAAACCCACCCCCTTTGCGATCAGAACTGCCACCCCTCTTTTCTTTCCTTTGTGGGACGCGTAGAAAATCTCCTCGATCCCTCCCCCTCATATCCTGTGCTCCTTCCCACGTGCCCTGTGTGTTTCCTGTGCGAAGAGCAGGTCCAGTTTTTCCCATCTAAACTCCCTGCATAGCAGGGATCTTTTCGTAGGAGTGTTCAGGCCCCGCACGTTCAGGGTTCCCACTCCCAGGGCCGGTCGGCCGTCAGCCATGATCGTTATCACTTACCCCTTTGGTCACCATCCTCGCATCTTTACTCCCTCCCTGTCTCCTGTGCTTCGTTGTTTGGACATGTTTAGAACGTTTCCCCAAAAAAAAACCCCATCTTACTCCCTAACAGTGAACCCCCAACTGGTGTTCGAACCCCCTCCCGACTCCCCGGCGTCCAGCCATACAGTCCTGCCATCCCTGGCATTTTGGCCGGATCACCAGCCTGTCCCCTGTGGCCAGGCATTGATAGCAAAGCATATTATCATGAGCCCCCCTCCATTTAGGCCCCCCCGGACTGCCCCAACTTGCCCGCTCTTTGAGGGGGCACTATGATTGGCTCCCTACCCCAGTCGTCAGGGATCGATCTGTGAATGGACAGGGATTTTTCCCCCACTACCCTTGCGGGCATTTATCCCCTTAGGACTTCAGTGATATTTCCCTTCCCTCCCGTGTTTATGCCCCATTCGTTGCCCCCCTATACTTGCTGTTCAAGGGAGTGCAGCGATCTAAGCGTCTTTCGAGTCCTCCTTTATCCCGTTTCTGTGTCGATCCTGGGAGCCCTGTCGTCACCCCTCCGAGTCAATATGTCCTTCCTCCAATGGTGTCGGTGGAGTGTTAAGTTTCTTGAACTTCCTCGAGCCGGTTTTCCTTCTCCGGGCGCCGGACTGGCCGGGGGTACCCCTGCTGAGTGCTTCGGGGCTTACCGGCCCCCTCCGGGGGGCGGGCTCCCCCCTGTAGTCCTGGATGGCACCCTTTATGTCCTCCTCCGTTACCAGCATAGTGCGTTGGCCTGAGTATTCAAAAGACAGAGAGAAAGGGTATCCCCATCTGTAGCGCACTCCCTTCTCTTTCAGTTGTTGTTTCAGGGGACGGCACATCCTTCGTTTGGCTAAGGTATAGGCGGAGAGATCTTGAAAGATGGTAATCTGGGCGCTGTTATAGGTGATCACCCCTGCCTTCCTCGCTTCTTCCAGTATGTTGGTCTTTTCAGTATAGTAGTGGAACCGGACCAGGACCGATCGTGGGCTCCCCGACCTTCCCCCGGCCCTGTGAACCCGGTCAAACTTGAGTTCCGTTGTCATTTCCTCGGCAAACAGGAGGGCGATAATGTCTCTCACCACTCGGGACAAATCTCTCTCCGTTTCGCCTTCCGTTTCCGGGATCCCAAAAAATCTGAGATTGTTCCGCCTCTCTCTGTTTTCATAATCGTCCATTTGCCTGGCTCTTTCCTCGTCTCTTTTTTCTAGATCGGCAAGCCGTGTGCCAAATTGAAGCTCCTGGGATGTAGAGGACGACTGGTTGTTTTCCACTTGTAGGAGCCTGTCCTCGATTTTGTCTACCCTCTGATCCATCTACTCAAACTTCTGGGCGATGTCGGATCTCATTTCCCTTATTTCCTGGAGGATGGAGGCGAAGCCCATCTCCATTGTCATTGCGGGTTGACCTGAAGCTCCTGGGTGGGCCATGGCTTCGGTAGGGTTGGAGGCCCTTGTGTTGCTCACCGTTTCTTGAAAGCGGAATGCTTGCAGGGTATTCCGCCAGCTCATAGGTCCTGCTGAAACCCCATTGTGGAGTGTACTGCGGTGTGGGGGGGCCCTCTGGGGAGCACTTCGCCACCCCGGGGCCAGTCGGCTGTGCGAGTCTCGGATGGGGTTTGTGGATGGTGATTGTTCCCCTGTGGGGGGCAACCTTCAGGTGGGCACTCACCCCACCAACTGAGGACGGGGGCCTCACACCTAGGTTTGGCTGATCGATGCCGGCGGCGATCTTCAGGATGGAGGGGCCGCCTGTTCTGATCGCTGTCTCCTTCAGGAGTATTCCGTTGTCGGGCGGGCACTCGTCCTGGGGCTCGGCCCAGGGGCCTCCACCCGATGCGCTTCCCCTTCGTCAGCCCTCAGGGCGGGTGCTGCTGGTGGTGCCCTGAGTGAATCCCGGATGGGGGTGGCACACTCCGTTCCCCTTTGCTGGGCCCCCGCGGCCCGATCGAACTGTGTGGCGTGTCGTGGGGGTCACTGCCTCGAGGAGTGTAGGGGGGCTGGTCCGTCCCTGATCCGAGGCGCTACGTTACCGGTTGCCTCCGCACTTGGGCCCTCCCTGGAGCTGTCTCCGGAGGCCGTCGCACTGCTCTCCCACTCTGCTCCCAATTCTCTCTGCTCTGTCTCTGTCTCTCTGCTCTCTGCACTCTGCTCCCCCTTGCTGGGCCCCCATGGCCCGATCGAACTGAGTGGCGTGTTGTGGCGTTCGCCGCCTCGGGGAGTGTGGGGGGGCTAGTCCGCCCCTGAAGCGATGCGTATCCCGTGCACTCCCCGACCGGGAGTGGGTGGGGTAGCGGGTCGGGTCCTTGCTCTGGGGGTGCCGCACCGCGGTCGCGCACCACACGCTAGCGGGGCTGGGGGGGGGGGCAAGTTCCCTGTCTGTCTCCTCGCTTCAGCGGGCCTCTCCTCCTCCGCTGCCGCCGAGGCAGACGCCCGCCCTGCTGCGACACCGTCTTCCTCCGAACTCCGGTTCTGTTTGGTCATGGGACTCCGTTCCTTCGATCGGGGGACTCATGGGGGGGGTCACTGGCTCGATTCCACCGGTTGGGTCTGCCTGGGGGGTTTTGGGGGGGGCTCACTCCCCTATGAAGGCCCGGCCTCGGCAGGAACTCCGCAATCAGGCAGCCATTACCTCTGCGCCCCCTGGTGGCCTCCACAATAGTCTAATTTAGAGATGATTAAGGCTCTGGCTAGAGTGAGGCAGCTGTTCTGTGATAGGAATTGTTTCCCTGCTCTAATTAGTTTACATGTGTAAGCTGTAGATGAGGCTAGTGTATTTACCTGTTTGGTGAATGATAGGGTAGAGTCAAGGTATATGCCTAGCATTTTTACTTCCTTTGCTACTTGGATGCATTTATCGTCGATGATGAAGGACAAATAATTAGCACTTTGTTGATGAGGGAAGTAGTGCCCAGGATAAGGAGCTCTGTCTTGTCATCGTTCAGGCAGAGGCCATGAGTAGCCATCCATGCCTGAACGATGCTGTAGATTCTGTTCACCATTGCTAGATCCTCATCGTAGTCCCCTGAGAGAGGGAGGAGGATCTGTGTATCATCTGCATAGTTGGTGTAGGTGATACCCAGATGGTCCAAGTCATCAAACAGGGGCTTAGTGAAGATGTTATATAGCATTGGTAGAACGCATGAGCCCTGTAGCACGCTGCAGGTGATCGGAATGGGGTCCGCCGCTGCTGTAGGAGAGAAGACCCTCATGGTACGGTCACTAAGGAATGATTGGATCCACACTATTGCCTTAGTAGAGAAGTGTGCTGCCGTGTCTAGGTGGTTGCATAGTACCTTATGGTCCACTAGATCGAATGCGGCAGATAGGTCTAGTAGGAGGAGTAGTGCTGGTTTTCCAATGTCTCATAATTTATCAATTTGGGCTTTTAGATCTATAAGTGCGGTTTCTGTGCCGTGTAGTGGTCTGAAACCAGATTGACGAGAACCTAGTAACTGGTTCCGTTCAAGGAAATTCTGGATTTGGATGTATGCTACCTTGTCCAGAATCTTCAGGCGGAACGGCACAGTAATGATTGGTCTATAGTTGGTTGGTATGGCCGGGTCTAGGGTTTTCTTTTTCAGGAGTGGGAGCACCCATGATTCCTTGAGGTTGCTTGGGATGGTACCGGTGGTAAAGGAAGCATTAATCAGCTTAGTGATGAATGGTGCTAAGTCTCTTGCAGTGTCTTTGATCAGTTGTGCTGGGCAGAGATCTCCTTTAAAATTTGAAGGTTTCAGTCCAAGTATTACTTTCTCCACCTCTATTATAGAGACTTTAGAAAAGTGGAATTGGGTGGTAGGTTTGGTTTTAGGAGATTTTATTAAATTGGGCAATGTAGAGTTGGCTAGTGTCTCTCTCTTTAGTTTTATTTTCTTTTGGAGGTTACAGACTTTGTTGGATAATGCATGCTGAATTTCAGAGCACCATTTTTTATCTTTTAGACAGTTGTCTTGAGGAGTTATGGGATTTCCTATCTCTGTAAGTATAGAGAATAACTCTTTCATGCTTGAGTTAGCTTGTGTTATTCTGTTATTGTAAGTCTCTTGCTTAGCTGAGAGGATCTCTTTTTTTATATTGGGAAGAGATATTGATTAGTTTCACTTTATTTTCCAGCGCAGGGTGGAGTTTCCAAGAGTTTTTGCATTTTCATTTTTCTAGTCTGAGTTTTTTTAGGAGCGGGGTGAACCAATTGTTCAGGTGGCTGTATGGTTTACTGTTTCTAAAAATTAGTGGGGCAATATTATCAAGGGTTATGTTCATAATTTTATTGAATTCTTCGACTAGCATGTTAGCATCTGAGTTGTCTGGTATAGCGTTTAGAGTGGGCAGAGTCCCAGGGAGTATTTTGTCTAACGTCATGTTTTTTTTATTTCTAGTAAGTGTGGGAGGTGCACATGGTTGTTGTGGTTAGGAGGTTTTTGTATCTAGTGAGAATGCTATTAGATGATGATCTGTCCAAATTTGAGGTGAGATAGTTATGGTAGAGATGTCGCAGGTGTGGTCAGAAACCCAGTCTAGGATTCTCCCTTTGATGTGACTAGGCTCATTCACTCTTTGGGAAAAGCCAAGTTCTGTCAGGATATTGGACGCTGATTTTGCTTGTGGGTTGTTGGAGTCATTAAAACCTATATTAAGGTCGCCAAGTAGTAGTGTTTGGGTAGTGTCTTTTAAATTTTCTGAGAGGAGGGTGGATATATCTTCTAAGAATGTCTTGATGGGACCAAGAGGTCTATATATCAAGTGGATATTAAGTGTTTGAGAGTTGGCCGTAGGTATTTTGGTAGACATTATTTCGCAAGAGTCAGTGGCCGGTGATGGAGCAAGTCTCATGCCAAGCTTAGTTTTAACAATAATGGCTAAGCCGCCGCCTCTGGCTTCATATCTATCCGTTCTGAGGATAGTGCCATTGTTTGGAACTGCTAAGGACAGTGCTGGGCCTGATGCCTCATGGAGCCATGTTTCAGTAATGACTAGAAAGTCATAGCCTTCAGTAGAGATAATTTCAGATATTTCTATGGCATGGGCGACTAGAGATCTGGCGTTAATTAGGGCACCTTTGAGTATAGGTGCAGATTCAGTATGAGGGAGTAGGGTGATTCTTGTTGTCGCTGTGGAGCTAGTAGTTGGGTCTCTATTTATTTGACGGTAGTTGTACCTTTTATTGTTGTGGGAATTAAGTTTAGGAGTAGGTTTAGATGCTACTTTAGTTTGGCAGGTGTTAGTGTCATATTTAATAAGAGGATCATAGATTCTAGGTAGACGTGCACGTAGTCTAGCCTTTCTCATAGCTACCATGCATTGGGTAGTCATCTGTTGTGGATTGTGCTGATGGCTAGTTAGTGTAGTCGATAA
This sequence comes from Ambystoma mexicanum, assembly GCF_040938575.1. Classification (NCBI taxonomy): domain Eukaryota; kingdom Metazoa; phylum Chordata; class Amphibia; order Caudata; family Ambystomatidae; genus Ambystoma; species Ambystoma mexicanum. Next base: position 383,833,132 of record NC_090937.1, on the reverse strand, counting down.
GAGATTATTGGTGGTGTCTGTTGTATCTCCTATAAGGGACAACATAGTGTACAGTAATACTATTGTGAGTAAGGTGCCCATGTGTGCTCGGTTGGACAATGCTAGTTGCATTGTAAGATGTAGTAAGTGTGCTAGGTATGTGTGGTTAGACTGGCTAGTCAGTTAGTATAGGGCAGATAGGGTAGCAGGTTACAGGTGCAAGGGGATAAGTTCAAGTATGACAGTTATTTAACTCAGGGTCGCAAAAAGGTCAAGGCTAAAACAATGGTAGAGGCTATTGTCTAATCTGAGGCTGTGTGGCCATATAGGCTCATGATTCATGAAACAGCAGGGTCAAGGATTATTTAACATTCACTAGCTGGAGGTGCTCCAAGATTTGAATGTCTGTCCATAAAAATGCCTAGATTCAGCTTTCTAAAATGACAGAAATCATTTCACAAGGAATCACCAGTCATACATCATTCACTGGCTGAAGGTGCGCCTAGATTAAAGTATCCATGAAACAGTGGAAATCACAAGAGAGCTATGTAGCAAACACTGGCGTGCCTAGATTCAAATCTCTAAAATGACAGAAATCATTTCACAAGGAATCACAAGTTATACATCATTCACTGGCTAAAGTACGCCTAAATTTGAGTGTGCATGATACAGTAGATATCACAAATGATCTATTTAGCACTTGCTGACATGCCTAGATTCAGATACTCTATAATGACGGAAATCACAGGATATGCATCATTCACTGCCATGGGGTACATTTAAGTTTGCTGCTAGGCAAGGCGGGAAGTGGCTACCATAGTCGTAGTGGGCAAGTGACTAATCTAAGTTTTCATGGAAGTATACAGGTAATTATGATAATTACTTGAATGGCATAGCAGGTGGAAATAGTACACAATTTAAGTCATAGATGCCGTGAGGCCGTGCGATAGCAGAGGCCAAACGAGGGATGGCAGTTGAATGCCCTGAAGCCAGTGGGCTGCTTGGGTGAGGCACTATGTCGTAAGGTTTGTGATAGTGTTCCGTGTAGACGTGGAACAGTACATGAGGCACTATTGGCCGAAAATATATGTGCACTAACTCTTACCGCAGAGTGTGAGTCCGAGTCACTGTGGACTTTGGGAAGGAATCGTGTGCGGCACCGCTGGGCATCAGTGCATGTACGAGGAGCGGGCCAGGCCTCCAGGTCTCCCGGCTCTGATAGGCTCAGACAGGGATTAGCTTTTGTTGCCAGCCTTCGTTGTGAATCTGGCTACGCCTTCCGGCTTGCTTCTGATAGGCCCTTAAGATGCTCGTGGCCAATCAGCTGTGCGAGCAGGAATCCTCCGGGCCGCTGGGTGAAATTTACTATTCAAGTAAAGATGGCATCCCTCTTGTAGAGATGTAACCCTCGTGGATCGTGATGGTGGAAAGATGAGGGACGGTGCTTTTCATATTTAGGTGCCAGTTTGCAAGGTTGCAGATGAAATTTAAATAACAGGCAAAGATATTCAGCGCTCGAGCAGCACTTTTTTAACTTGCGTGGGGGCCCATGTAATGCCCGCAAGTGCAAGGGGAAAGGAGCTTCTGCTTACTTTCTCATTGCGGCAAGGAGGGTGCGACGCTGCTCCTGCAGCATGGTGTGAGCTCCAGCTCCACGATTTTTTTTTTTAAACACTTTATTTTTAACTTTTTGCTGTATCAAATAGGCAGTGCTCCAACAGGGAGCTGCCTAATGCAAGCCCCAACAACAGTCCCCCCCCCCCTCTGCCCCCCAGCCCCGTGCCCACCATGACTTTGAATGTCGCTATCCATTGTTCAAGACAAATAGAAAGTCTTCCACGTTACCCCTGTATATCTCCATCCTATGGTCTCTCGCTCTGGGAGCTTGGATTGTTCGAATCTGAAGCCTCGGCATTGTTCATCAGGTAAGTGATGTATGGGCCCCAGATGTCGGGGGGGCGCGCATGTAATGGCAGGGTCCGGATGAATTCGGTGTCCATATCTTGGCAATATGTTATATCCTTTTCCCAGTCAGCTATCTTGGGGAGCGGGCCACGACCCCACGACATAGCAATTCTCCTTCGTGCCAGCGCCATGAGGAGCGCTGCTAACTTGCGTGACGCTGGCTGTAGATATTTAGTGAGGCCGAGAAGCGGACTCAACGGTAGGGGGGTCACCTGCTCACCTATAATGTCGGATGTTATTTGTATAACGGAAGTCCAAAAGCGTTGGATACCAGGACATCCCCATGCCAGATGAAGAAAATCAGCGCTGGCAAATGTACATCTCTCGCACGGGGCTGACACTTCAGGGTGGTGTCTATGTTTCCTGACTGGAGTGTAGTATGTTTGGTGCACAAAGTTAAAGTGTATTAGCTTGAGTCGGGAATTTAACGCTACCTTCTGAGTCTGACGAAGAATGTAGGCCCAGTCTTCCTCACTAATCGGTTCTTGTAACGCTGATTCCCACCTTTGTTGCACTTTAGGTTGGAGTTTCCGAGTGTCTCCCACCAGGGTTTTGTATAGAGTTGACACCAGTCTGCCCTCACCCTGCGCTAAAATGGTATTGTGTAGCAGATCCCAGGTGGGGGGTTGTTTAGGGAATGTGGGGAATAGCCCCTGGAGGGTGTGGCGAAGTCTGAAATAGAGGAAGACATCTAGGGATGTGTTCCCTCCCCGGTCTTTTGCCATCTGGGGGGTCAGAAAGGTGCCCTCTGGGAAGAGGTCTCCCAACGATTTAATCCCTATTTTATCTATCCATAACAGGAATACTCTTTCGTTCGTGAGGGGGATGCCGGGGATGAATTTTATCGGCAGAAGGGGGGAAAATAGTATAGCCACTCCGTATTTGCCAGCAATCTTCTTCCATATCGCATATGTGGATAGGACTGTATTCAGTGTTTTATGCGGCACGGGAATGTGGCTTATTATGACTGCAGCAAGCAGGTCGGAGGAAGCCAGGGCTCTTTCCACTTGCACATGTGGTCTAATGTAGTGGGTTGAGTACCAATGGCTTAGGAATTGGGCCTGTGCCGCCCAATAGTATTTTTCTATATCGGGGAGAGCCAGGCCCCCTTTTGATATTGGTAGAGTAAGTGTGTTGTACGCCACCCGCGCTGGTTTCCCCGCCCATAATAATTCAAGGATCGCGCTCTTGATTTTTGATAAAAAGGATTTGGGGAGAAGTAGCAGGATATTCGTGAAAAGGTATAGAAGTTTGGGGAGATTGACCATTTTTGTCAGTGAGGTTCTGCCCCACAGCGTTAGTGGTAGAGATTTCCATCTTTGAATACGTTCTTGTAGTAACTGCAGTGTGACTACGTAATTGTCTCTAAATATATCGTGGTGGCTTCGTGACATCTTAATCCCCAAATAGCGCACCTTCGAGTTTTCCCACTTGAACCCGTGGTCATCTGCAAACTCCAAAGTGCAAGGGGTCAGAGGGAACACTATCGATTTGGAATGATTGGTTTTGAGGCCTGACATTAACCCGAATTTTATCACTTCTCACATTACGGGATTAAGATTGGTTTGGGGATCGCTGATGAACAGCATGACGTCGTCAGCGTATAGGGAGACAATTAGCCTGTGCGGACCAAGCTTTATCCCTCGACCCAACTGCTCGGCTCGCAGCCTTGACGCCAGGGGTTCCATCACCAGGGCAAAGATAAGGGCCGAAAGTGGGCAACCCTGTCTCGTTCCGCGTTCTAGTGTGATCCCTGTGGATTTGGTGTTCCCTAGTGTGATGTATGAGCGTGGTTTGTTGTATAACAGAGCTACTAGCTTCAGGAAGAAGTTACCCAAACCCATCTGCCTTAGTGTAGCGAACATGAAGGTCCACTCGACTGAGTCAAACGCCTTCTCGGCATCCAATAATACCGCTATTGCCTGCTGCGTCGGGTCCAAGGCCTCAATGACGCCAAACAGTCTCCTGATGCCGTATGTTGTACTCCGCCCCGGAATGAACCCGGCCTGGTCACCCAGCACCAATGCCGGCATCAAGGGGAGCAATCTGGTTGCCAGGATTTTAGCTAGGATTTTGTTGTCTAGGTTGATCAATGAGATCGGCCTGTACGAAGCGCAGTTCTCTGTAGACTTTCCAGCTTTGTGCAGCATCATTACGTTAGCCTCGCGCATCGTGGGAGGGAGCGTCCCCCGCTCCACCGCCTCCTCGTAGACTTGTAGAAGAAGGGGGGCCGCCACCTCCAAGTGCGCTTTGTAAAATTCGCCATTGAGTCCATCGGGACCGGGGGCCTTGGTGTTAGGCAGGGATTTGATTGCTGTCTGAATTTCTTCGAGCGATATGGGCGCGTTCAAGGGTTCGCGCAGGTCCTGGCTCACCCAGTACAGTTCCGTGTCATTAAGGTACTCTTGTATCGCTACGGGATCTGCTGCTCCTTTTGAACTGTACAGGTTTTGATAGAAGTCTCGGAAAACACTGGAGATCTCCTCCTCTGTGTAAACCCTCTGGCCTTGCGCATCTGCGATACATTCAATGCGGGGTGGGATTTTGTCTATGGTTAGTAGCCTGGCCAGCAGTGCACCTGGCTTTTGCCCCACTCCGTATTGCCTGATCTGTTGCCTGCGGCCCAGGAGCTTTAGTTCGCGGTCCGCTGTCTCCCTGAACCCCAAGAGTTCTTTTTTGAGCTCGGCTTGGGTGCGAGGGTCTGGAGCATTGGAGAGGTTTCGTTCTAGTTCTTTCAGACGACGCTCTTTGTTGGATAATTCGCCACGGATCAATTTCAACAAGCCATTTTCTTTAGTCAGGCAAATTCCTCTTATGTAGCACTTGAGTGTTTCCCAGGTGGTGCATACGGAGTCGACAGAGTCTTGGTTGATCTCCAGGAAAGAGACTATCTCGTTACGTAGTTCTGCAGCAAATACGGCGTCCGTGAGCGAACCGGGCTTGAATCTCCAGTTGAGGCCAGGCACTGTTACGCCCGCCAGGGTGGCCTCCAATACAACCATTGAGTGGTCGGAGTAGGACCTTGGCAGGATATGGCACGCTCCCCATCTGAACGGGCTATGGGAGGATGCCAGGATATAATCGATTCTGGAACTGGTGTTGTGTACCGCTGATCGGAAGGTGTAGTCCCTGCTGTCCCGGTTGTGTCTTCTCCACATATCAGATAGATTGAAGGCCTGACAAATTTCTCGAACCTGAGTGCTAGCCTTGGATGGGACTCCCGATGTATTATGGGACCTGTCGAGCCTGGGATCAAGTGTGGTATTGAGGTCTGCACCCCACACCACAGTCGTCGCGTTGGTCGCGTCCAAGTGGGACATTAGCCAGTTGAAGTTATCAGGTCCGTCTGTGTTCGGTGCGTATGAGTTCACCACCACCACCTCTTTTCCTGCGATTATCCCCCTCACCATTAGGGCCCTCCCCTCCGTGTCTTTCTTTAACTCGATAAAGCTGAAATTAGTTCTTCTGTCGATCAGGATCGCAACACCCCTGGCGAATGAGGAATAGGATGAGAAGTACCGATGACATCCCCATGACCTGGCCCAGTGTTGTTCTGACGCGGGCAGCAGATGAGTCTCCTGGAGTATCGCTATGTTGATTTTGTGTCTCCGAAGATATTGAAGAATTCTCCTAATTTTCGTAGGCTGATTGCCACCACAGATATTCCAGGTGGCGATTTTCAACGTTGCCGCTGCCATCTGGAGGGGTCCAGATCATCATGTCGAGACGAGGCTCGCGGGATTGGCTGGAGTCGCTTTTCATAGAGGAGCAGGGAGGACGTGGCAATCGTTAGATGCATAGTTCTTCGTGTGACTGTCGTGGAACTGGGGTATGCGGGTTGTGGCGGTTTTACTAAACTAACTTCCCTCCCCTGCACGGGCAACCCCCAACAAGCCCGTGAAAAACAAACCCATTTTAACCGTACAACCAGCATTGCTGTGCTCCGGGCGCAGGTGGCCCTCCAAGAGGGGGCTGGCTCCCTTCTTCGGATACCCTGTTGAACTGTGGTGGCCGCTTCTAGGCAATCTTGAAGTCTCATGCGGCCGTTTTGGGTGTCCTATAGGCAAATCTTACGGCGGGTTTCTCCTTGGTCTGTCGCCCCTTTGCGGTCTTCCGTTGGCAGTAGCGGGTCTACATCCAGAGCGGTCCAGATAGTCGCTTGTCTCTTCTGGTGTATTAAAGAACTGGGTCCTGCCCTCGTGTTGAATACGGAGTTTGGCTGGGAAGAGCATGGAATATTGTATCTGGTTCTCTTGCAGTCTGCGCTTCACTGCCGTAAATGATCTTCTCTGCACTTGGACCGCTTGGGAGAAGTCCGGGAAAACCTGGATCTTGTCGCCGTCATACTGGAGGTCCCCTTTTTCCCTAGCCGCCCGTAGAATGGCATCTCGGTCCTTGTAGTTAAGCAATCTCGCTATGATTGGGCGGGGATTAGCCCCGGGGATCAGTCTGGTGTTGGGGACTCGATGAGCTCTCTCTACGATGAACAGTTTGGACAGGATTTCTGTACCGAAAAGGTCCATGCATAACTTCTCAACGTAGTCTTCCATTTTCACGGTAAGTTGTTGTTCCCTGGCTCCCACGATCCTGATGTTGTTGCGCCGCGAGCGGCCCTCCAAGTCTTCGTTTTTGGCGCTTACTGCTTTCATTTGTACTTCTAGTGAGGCCACTCGGGATGTTAGGGCCGCTGCACCGTCGTCGAGGTCGGACACTCTCTGCTCGACTGTGTCCAATCTGTCAGCGTGTTTGTCCAGCCGGTGCTGGAGAAGGTCGACCTTGGAGGAGAGTGTGTCGAGTTTGCTTCCAAGACCTCCGATCCCGGCCTTAAGGTCAAGGAGGATTTCCCTGATGTCGAACCCGTGGGCCTCCTCTCCATCTTGGGCTGCGGCCTGGACGGGAGACTGCGCTCTGCTGTTCGAGGTGGTTGCTTTGGTCGCGGAGCTACCCTCGAAGTTCAGCTTTTTTTGAGATCTGTCCGTTTTCCTCGAGGACGCCATTGGTGCCCGTGTTGCGGGGGTCAAGAGGTACCGGGAGGCGGACCAGGGGTCCCGGGGCACTCGGTTTGTCGTTTTCTGGCGGTGTGGCTCTCAGGAGATCTTGCCGCTGAGCCGGTTCGGACCGGGCTGTACCCAGGGCACGCGAGCGAGGGCGCACGGGGCACGCGTACCTGATCCTCGGCGGCGCCCAGGGAGCTCTTCGGCGTCCCTCTATGGTGGCCCCTCCAGGGCTCTGCAGGATTTCTTTTTCGTGTTCGCCAGCTCCGAGCGGCACCCCCGGGTCCCAGGCATCCTCCGCTGCCGTTCTACCACGTCTGGCCTGCGCCCGCGTCCCGCCCGCACGGGGAAGGGGGGGGCTCTTCACCGTCGAGGAGACCGGATCCGGCGCTCGAGGGTCGACGGATGAATACCCCGTTCTGCTCGGGATCGTCTCGGCTGCAATCTGGAGGCGGCTGCGGACAATTTGCACACCACAGAAGCTTCGATTGATCAGGATTTCAGGGGAGCTCGGCGGAGCTCACAGGGAGGCCGCCATCTTGGACGGCTCTCTAGCGCCCTCTCCAGCTCCACGATAAGGCTACTGCTGGTTTCAGGCTCGGACAGGGATTAGCCTTTGTTGCCAGCCTTTGTTGTGAAGCCGGCTATGCCTTCCGGCTTGATTCTGATAGGCTCTTAAAATGCTTGTGGCCAATCAGCTGTGCGAACAGGAATCCTCCGGGCCGCCGGTTGAAATTTACTATTCAAGTAAAGACGGCATCCATCTTGTAGAGATGGAACCCTCGTGGATCGTGATGGCGGAAAGATGAGGAACACTGCTTTAAGATAGTCATACATTACTGTTTGCCTGATAACCTTTTTATGCTTACGTTTATACCAGGCTGCAGTGTTAGACACACCCCTAACTTCATTGAGGTAGTAGAATTTCTTATCACTGCTAGAGTGAGATTTTAGTGTTTCCATTAGTAAAGTAGTTTGGGAATGCATTTTATCCATAAAGAATGGTACCTTGTCTGGCTAGCCTACTGACCAGACCATCACATTTTACAGCTAACTGTATTAATACATTTTCCAAAATATTGAACATTGCTGCCAACACACAACTAGCTGTGCTGTCTTGCATGGAGTTTTTGATCTCCCTAATAGAAGCCACTGTGATGTTAGCCACGTTTTGAATTGGAACCAGAGGAGAAGACGTATTGCATGTTGACCATGCGGGTACATGTACATCCACAAGTGCGTCTACTGTGTTCAGTGTGGGGGTACTTATTATCAGACCTGTGAATGCTGTCTCTGCCAAGACTGGTGTAATTCCTGCCAGCACAGGATTCAAGCTCATCAGAGACATTAAAGTACATTCCGCGTTAGGGTTTAAAGGCTGCAAAGTAGACTGTAAAGATTGTACAAATTGACCGGGAAGCAGTACGTTCACCACAGACTCTACGGTTTTTCATTCTAAGCAAGGCACAGTGGCCCTTAAATCAGTAACAAGTTCAGTGCATAAACTGTCAATATTGACATCGATGTTGACAGGCGGAGCATCTCGGACTGAAGAGAAGTTGGTAATTTTTACCATGCTCTTGTTACTAGTTTCCACACCAGCTACTCTAAATGTCTTCTGTGGTCAGGTCCTGGACGAATGGTGAAGGAGAGCTGGGCTGTTTTCCTCACCGTTTTCTGCTGCATGCAGCAGCTCGCTATCGCCAAGCTCTAGGCAGAAAGAGTGAACTGGGATAATCAGGAGCTCATTCTCCTCAGATATTGGCTCTATAATCGCCATGTGGCCCTCCATATCACCTGGTGGGGCGACGGTAATGCGCTTGACAGCACACGTCGCTGCTGCACCATTAATATATCGCTTCGGCATCTCGTTACAAGCAGGCAAGCATGGAGTAATTGGCTTAAAGGACATACAAGCTTGACAGTCACCACAAAAATATATCGTGAGCGAAACCATGATATAACAAAATACTAGAACAACATGAAAGGCTATAGTTCAAGGTTGTCACAAATGAAACACACAGACACAATACTTATTCATTAGTAGGAGCATGAGGGCAAATAGTTGCTATAAGTTTGTGCATCTGCAACATCAGCATTCTCAACACGGATACTATAAGGCAGTCTGCCCTGAAGTTCATGCAGCTGGATAATGCATAGTGGTGCAAGCTCTTCTTCGGCTATGTAGACCACACAGAGTTTTCTCTGCAACAACAGTTCTCCACAAAAGTTGGCATTTGCTCACATCGATGGCAGGTACACCAAGTGGAAACGGCTTTCAGGCAACGAGGATCAGGATCAATTATCACGACTTTCACATGATTCACCATCTTTTCAGCTACTTTCTCTCTCAACCATTTCCTCTTCCGTATGCTCTGGTTCGTGAAGGTATGGCTCAATGGATGCAATAATTATTGAGGATTGAAAAAGTAGAAAATCAGCTGTGGGAGAAAAATAATAAAATAGTAATTTGAATAAAGTAATGAATTGAGGTTTTATTTTAAAATGCCATGTAAAAGAAAATCAGGAGAAGAAAAAAACATGTTATAAACACCTACAGTGCAAAGACAACAGGAATAGGCCCAACGTTGGAAAGTTCTCATTGGCACACTGAAAAAAGAACTGATGTAAATATATAAATTAAATATGGTTTAGTAAAGACATTTGTAAATTATATAATAATTAGTGACATTGAAAGAGCTTACAGAGTACATTTATTTGAGCTAGTGTAAGTACCTTTTTCAGTTTAATTACTTGTCGTTGTTAGGTAGCTGGACAGAGCAAAAAGAAGTTGTGGAGGCTTGTAATGAAATAGACAGACAATAAGGCAGCAGAAACTCTAATGTTGCCTGATCAGAAAGGGTTTGTTGATACTTATCAGGGAAAGAGGCATCTTGAAATGTCCATGTAGACACGTCATTAGCTGGGTACAGAGGACGTTCAAATGAGACGTGCACTGACGTTGACAAGGGGTGTAAGCATCCAATGATGTCAGCTTGAGGGGCAGGTGATCTGATTTACTGCTGCAAGGGCAGTTGAATTTAGGGTGATGGATCAACGGATAAGATTATCACAAGATGGTGGGTTAAGATCCGTGAATTTCGCATGTGTGAATGTCTGAAAATGGAAGGAAAGCTGCATTGGAATTTTGTTTTTGGTTCAATCGAGATATGCTCAGAAGTACATGCCCCATATATTTGTCCAATAAAATTACAGAGACAACTAACTTCCCCTTTACAGCCACAGATCTTCTTGCAGTGATAATAAATTATGCAGACAGGCATGGTAATGGGAGACCAACGGTGAGCGCAGCCGCAGCGCAGTGCAATCGCTGCAATCAACGCTTGACCAGTGGTCAGTAGACAATATAGCAGTAGCCGAGAAATGGTGAGCATGACCACATGGGTAAGTAGCTCTAAATGTATTGGGGGAAACGACCCCACACAGTGCCCGCTCACATCATGTAAATGTGGGTTACCCGTAATGAATGATTGAAATGAGTGAATGAGTAAAATGGTTCCATGGAATCCCAACGAATAATGCGGTGCAATTTTACGAATTGGGCGTGTTTGAAATGCCACACTTATGGGTTACCTCCACACTCATACCAAGGCCCTAAATGTGGCACTCATTACCTGTTGTTGTTTCTTTTCCCACAGCTACAATTGTCCTTAATAATCGCAGCTGCATCATTGATTGTTATGACGAGATGGTTGAGTGTACACTAGCCTCGAGGCCTGTGATTGGGTGGATGCTGCCACAGCGGATGACAGCAAATGCAATGTTATGGTTTACAGTTAAATAGTACATGCCAAAGACGCATTTCTTTTACTTCGGCGTAACAGGGAAACAAACACAATGGTTTCTTTTGATTGTCAACGATGGTAAAAATAAACACGTAGCTTTGCTAATTTGACATAGGCATTTGTTGCAGCTTCAGAATTAATCTGTTTCCTTTAGGAACCATTGCGTCGAGGTTGATGGCGCAGTCGACAAAGTCGGCTTTGATGTGAAACAAGATCCAGGCAAACACCGGATATAAAATCAACTGGGAGAGCAAGAGCTTCCAAAGGCAGGAAAACACGCTGTCCCAGGAACAACAAATCCCTCTCTTTTGCTAAAGCCAGCTGTCTGGTCCATTTCCTATTGAAGTCCCGGTCAGCACTAGGGGGTAGGTTCTAAACAGAATAACTGCATCCAGACAGGCTGCAGACGGAACCATTTGTAAACAAGCAAACTACGACAACACTGTGCTAGACATCCAAGGTGTTATCTCTTTCCTAAATTGCTAATTTTAGACTGGTCCAGTGAGTGACATGATGCACGTGAGGGTTGAATTAGATACATAGCAGCGTAAGAAGAGACATTAATAAAAACGCGCTGATTCAAAATTAAATTAAAAACTATCCAATCACAACATAAAGAAGTGTCGACATTTATGAATTGGTTGGCCAGTAGGGGGTGTACATTATTAAGAACTGATGAAAAACACCCTGTGCAACACTAAGGAAAACAACAAGATGAGTAACCATGCCATCTCCTTCGGAGGAGTCTTTTTTATCAGCCTTTTCCAATACATCCCCTTCCCTAGAACGCTGGGTTCACATATGTAATGGTGACATGTAATATGTAATATGAAGCAATAGCTGTCAACATTTTTCCATTTGCACCGCTGAGTGCAAAAGGGGAGTCAAAAGGGGAGTCGGAAAAGTTGCGTACACTCTTGTATGCTGCCCTTTTGGACTCTGGCATGTAATCTGAGTAAACGCCACCTGCCATGTACGCATGGCAGGTGGCGTTTGCAATGGATTCGTATGGAGTCGGCGGATCCATGAAAATCCATGCTGGAGTATTTGTATGGTGGAGAGGAAGGGAGTGGTGAAGTTACTCATCGCCCCTCCTCTCTGCCATGCAAACGCATGTAAATGGGCCGCACCGTAAACAAAATGCGTAAAACAAGATACAATGGCATTAACACAGCGGGTCTTTCTCTCTCCTTATGAATAGTATATTGTGTACTAACTTACAATTCTCCAAATCTGCCTTGGAAACATTATTCCATTTAACACAAGACTTAAGGGCACCACCTCCTTCTACCTTTTGCAGAACCATGGGCCACCTAACAGGACTGACATGCAGGGACGTCATTTCAACAAAATGCCAGGGGTAGCGGAAGTCACATCACATTGAGCAGTGCATGTTCTCCCTGCTAGAAACTGGATTACACAGACCACTACCTGCCTCCTTCCAAAAAGGGGGGTAAATGCCTACCTGCCCCGGCACCTGAGCAGAAGCCCAGGTGCATCGCTGGTATTTCACCTTGTGTTCCCTAGGCTCTAATCCTAGTCAAAGAGAAAGTTTTCCCTGTGAAGGTTCAGCAGTGCCTCTCACTTGATGTCCTTCCTAACGTTTTAGACCACAATCGTGACCTAACTAGAAGAGTATTAGAAATAAAATAGGCATATCCTACTAAGGATTTACAGGTCTGTAACACTTTTTAAAAAAATATGTTTTTATTGATTTTCACATTCCAAAATGACAGAAACAATTCAATCCTCCCCTGAGGAAAACTCTATCAATCCACATAATATATTCTGTGGGCATTCACATAATATCCAAAATCCATATTTTATGGGGGCACCATTGAAGCATATAGTCACTTTGAAGGAAGTTCAGGTAACGGAAGGGACTGCTCAAGGGCTGTGGGAGGACTTGAGAGCTATTATCTATTGTAACAATGGGGTGGCGTCCTACCACACAGGTTTATGTTACTTTACATATACATTTTCTGTAAAGATTACAACGTTTACCATGCTTAGTATCTATGGAGTTGTATGATTTAACTCGTTTGCATCAATGGAAAGGGGAGCAAAAAACGCATGTTGAGTGAGCTTTCGCTTATTTATTTAGCCAAAATCAAAGAGGTGCGGGCTCAATTCCGCATTGTAATTTTTTTTGTTTTTTGACAGGGTTTGCATATTATTTAGCAGACATACTATAAAGAGAAGAAAAAGGACAAACACAAGTGAATTCAATTCACCAGTAAATGAACGTTAGCATCAAAATATATACACACAAGTACAAAACAGTTATTAGACAATGAATACTTTTAGGGTTGACCTCTATGTACATCACATTTAGATACTTTAAAGGAAGTTCAGCACAGTGTTTTAATATAGAAAAACAAGCCAGCACATGTTTCTCTCACTGTATTGTGCTTTATTTGGGATTCAAAATGTTTGGCATTTGCCAGTAGCCATGGAGAGATGGCGCCTCAATCAAACACCAAGGACCGCTCTAGTAGGACCCTTGCCATGTTTATTTTACCTGGGATTCCTTGACCCCTTCTTCATCCCATTTGGGCCTGTATTTCTCAGCTCAATCCCTTCATCACCCCTCTCACTGCCAGGGGGGTCCGGTGTGTCCCCTCTCTCCCATCCCCTCACTCTGCACCTCACCCCTGGGTTGCACCCGGGGTCCCCTCTCACCACATTCCTCCCCCCTGTATGGTGCAGTACTTACTAATAGGCCCGATTCCCAATAGTCAGTCCTACCTCTTCTTTGCATTATATTCATCCATTTGTAAGGTTCCCAGAAATAGAATTTATGTGCTATGCTTTGTTCTATGAAAAGTGTATTTGTTCAAAAACTGTCTGCTATATCAAATAAAATACAGAAAACAGTATGGTCATATGCCTTCCTGTGATTGCTCAGTTGTGTATAATATTGAGTAGCAGATGGGCAAGGATGATGTATTGATTCAAGGAGTAGCTTTCACTCTGGCTTCTGGTGTGACCAGTGCTATTCATGCCTGGATTTCAAATGGCACCTGCTCAAAGGTAGCCCTTGGACTCTGCAAGACAAACAGGACCATCCCTTCCCACGCAGGCACTCAGCCTCTAAGCTGTAGCATCGACTCTCACACTCTGATGCCAGAACGCCGACTCACCCCATGCACCGAACTATCATCCTGCTGTAAGCCTTGTTGCCAGGTAACACGTCCTTTAAGAATCAGCCCTCTCTACAAGTCACTAACTCTAGGAAGAAATCTCTTGGCTCCTTTACATCATTCCTGGGCCTTCATCCTTAAAAGCTCACTTGAAGTGGGCCTTAGACCTGCAGGTTAACCTCCAAGGGTGAGACTCATTAGTTGACATGAAAATGGATTGTCTTTGGTTTGCAAGGAAATAACTCAACCACTCCAGCTCAGTGTCTTTGACCCGGAACCAATGCAGTCGCCCGGCAGGATTATGTGCCAACAGTGTAAGAGGCTGCTGAGAGGGCGAGTAAAATAAAGGCCCTGCCACAGCCTGCATATACCACTGGTCATGGCCAACCGCCGCCTCTGTACTGCCTAAATCCTGCTTGAAACGTTCCCTGTGGATCGCTCTCCTGTACCTATTCCTGCAAATTCTACAACACCATGTATTTCAGAAGCTTCGAATTGGAACCTTTGGCCCCTGCTCCATCATACCTGACTAGTACGGTAGGTCAAGATAAAGTTTGCAATCCATGTCGTTCCTTAGAAGCCACGAAAAGCCCTGTCATCCCTGGGGGCTCCTTGCATTACCTGTCGAGGCCCCTGCCCAGAATTGCCCCCTCTCCGGCAGATGACACCATTCTGCCAGTTAGTTTACCATGGAGCCTTTCTCATTTCCCTCACAAGGCTTGTTGTGAGAAAACACTGGGCTTTGCCACTGCTCTCTATTAGAGGTTCTCAGTTTCTCCATCAGTGACCCGGATGTACTTTATCCATGTGATTTGGTATGGAGCACAGAATAGAAGATTTCCTTGGCGGATCGTATCCTACACCCCAGCTGGGTCCCCACACATTCTCATCTACCAAGACTCAGGCTGCTTGCACTGCACTGTGGCTACTTCATGTGTCTGCAGAATGATCACGGGACTTGCTGCAGGTGCTTCCTAGCCCTGAGAGAGGGCTGGGCGCACCACATGGTTTGGGGTGACTGCCGCACACCAGCACGACTCTGTGGATCTCCATTGTCATGCTGTTGCCACTACCCCAAACCTCACGGTTATCTCCAGAAATCTTGGGGCACTACAAGGTTGGTGTGTGGAAAAGGTGCTTATTGCCTTTGTAGCATCTCTCTTACATATAATTCATAACATAGCTGCAATGATTGGGCATTTTTGACCCACTAGTTAAAACAAATAAACCACAAATATGCAATGGTCCACTTGTGGGATGAGTAGCCAGTGGAGAGCTGAACAGATTAAACATAGACATAGGGTCCGTAGGTAATCAACAACAAAGGTCACTATTGTTTTTGTTTGTAACTAGCAAAAAGTACCCATACTCTACACGGGTTCTGTAGACAGACATGATAACTGTCTCATCCGTTGTTGAAACGCAAGGATCCTGTAGGGCACTGTTCCGAGTAGCTTACGCTTGATGTGCTTTGCACTCTGAAGTAAACTGCACTGAGAAAGGGCATGTGTGACTGGCTGACATACCCCAGAGTAGATGTGGAGGGGAGGCGAGAGTTGGCGTGCTGCAGCATAATGCGACCTTCTCTGCGCTCTCCCCACCTGTCGCCTCACCGTGGCGCGGTGCAGTGCATTGAGGTACAAATATCTCAGAAACGGTGCGTCCTAGGGCTTTGAAACGTGGCTTTTGAGGTCCCAAAGGGCCCTTTGAGTTTTGTTCCTCACGTTGAGATGCTTAAAATGAGCTTTGTCCGGTCATTCTATGACCACATTGATGTTTTGCCGATTTCAGGCAACCGTCTAATGTGTGAAGGGGCTGAAATCTGGGGAAAGGGGTGGGGTGTCCAAATGTGAGGTAGCCAGTAATGTCCGGAGGGACCCAACGGGTAACTATGCTAAATTTGGTGCAGATTGGTAAAATGGTGTGGAATTGTATAAGGAACGAACTATAAAAGATGTTCTGCTTTATGTATATAGAGAAGAGATATGTTGGTAACCATTCAGCCCAAGAGAATACATGCCTCTCCCGTCCACCCATCGCAATCTTGCTACACAGCTCCGGGGCCACAATTCAACATTCCCTCGCCTTATGGGCATATTACATGCCTTGTGTGGAGACTAGAGATCCTCCAGTAAACGTAGTGGTTCTAAGTGGGCCCTAACCTAGAACACTGACTACCCACAATCCAGCCCTCAACGTCCTTGAGCCTACAGGCTGGAACTCTACTTTCCCTCAACCTGACTTTCCTCTGACAACCTATGGTGACAGCAAACAAACAATTACATGCTGTCATAGTGCCTGACCTCCCAATGAGGGGCCCAGGCACCCTAGCTCTATGCTAAAGGGGAGTTAACTATCTAGGTGCCCCTGGAACCTGGGTAGAACCCCATGTCCACCGCTGCTTTTGCACCTTCAGTAACTTATGCTCTCAACCTGGACCCAGACAGAGTTTCCCCATACTATTGGTAAGCAATGCCTTCTTCACTGATGGCCTCTCCACGGGTAGTTTTCTAATTGCAGGTGAAGCCCATTGGGACATCCTTTTGGCTGCAGCAGCTTCGCCTCTGCAGTTCTGGAACATTCCTTTTCAGGGCTTTCCTTTCCATGGTGCAAGTGGATGCCAAGGGACTCCTTATGACCATTGGCAAATTGTAATGTCTGCATTTTGAGATATTTGCATCATGCTATGTTTTGAAATACTATGGGCCTCATTACACGTCAGGCGGTCCGAAAGTAACAGTGGCGGTAAACCCACCGCCACTGTTATTTCCGGACCGCCCGATCCCGAGTCCTGCAGGCGGGAGGTGGCGTACCCGCCAGGTCTGACCTGGCGGGTTGAACACCTCCCGCCTGCAGGCGGACGTGGCAACACCAGCACCATCACAAGATGGTGCCAGTGTTTCCACTTCCCCATTCCCATTGAGTCCTATAGGACTCAATGGGAATGGGGATTTACCGAATTCCGCCTCTGGAATTCCCAGGACACCAGGGTCGTAATGCCCTGGTATTTCCGGGAGTCATGGAGGCGGAATGGTAATAGGAATCCGGCAGTAAGCGAGGCGGTAAAACCTCCTGGTTACCGCCGGACTCGTAATGAGGCCCCATGTCGGCCTGTGCTGGTGCAGAATTTAACACCTAAAGGCCAAACTGGCTTGGCCTCGGGCAGTTTTGGGAAATGTAAGGCAGCGATCTGCCGTAGCAAGTAGCATTTCAGGCAGCTGTGCCCCTGAAGGTGGCAAGCTGTTTAGAGCCCAAGCTCTTCTTACCCACCCCTCCTTACCTAGCATGCAAGGTGAAAAGCCTAAAAGCAAATGCAAATAGCCAACATGACAAGAGGTATGAGCGGTGATGTGTTAAATAATCACACCCAGCAAGGGAGAGGGCCTGTGGCTAAGGACAAGGAAGGCGCTGCTTGAGAAAGGTTTGCAGAAAGAAGTAAATGGCAAAACTCACAGCTCTGCAGAGGCGACGGAAAAGCAAAACTACGATGAACCACCACTCACACCTGACAGACATGAAGACAGGGATACACACGTTTCTTAATAACTGCAACAGACCATTCTGCAATTGGTGTGCGCTTTATAAAATGGTTAAATAACCTTTTTCTCCCCGTGAGATTCTTTTGGAATGTCGGTTGGGCGGTTAATGCGCCCGCTGCAGTGATTTATGTGACACCTGAGGCTAGAACTCTGCAGCAGGTTCTTAACCCACTCAGCTATTCCAAGGATTCATTGGCTTTGAAAGCTTAAAACAATTCTTATAGGAATGTTTGTAAGCTGCTTTCAAAAATAATCACACGTTCAGATATTAAATGCCCAGTGTCATCTATTGAGCTGGCAAAATGGTCAAGTGGGTTACTGCACATCCTGTTGAAATCTCAACAGCTCGACAGTCACTGGGTCCAATCGTGTCAAAACAGCTCAGCTTTTCATCTTTTCTAGGTCGTATGGTATATAATATAAAAATGCCATTTCAGCCATACATAATTATTTATTTTAATAATGCAGATTGCTATTTAAGTAAGAAACAAATATACGTACACTAAAAAAAATAGCTGCAAGGATGATTTTCACTTCTCTGGCTATTGTACTACAGTTTTCAAATCGTTAAAAGGGGCTTGTCAAGGAAGTGGGCCATCTGAAATATGGGCTTCACACAAAGGTGGCAACCCTCGCCTGTACGCTGCCAGTACTTCACTCATTGGTACTCCCCCATAATGGGGTCTCTCCTTAACACCTGCATAAGATATCCTACTGCTGGTCATCCCAGGTAACCTTCCCTAATGTGTTTTTTGCGGCGCACGCTGTTGGGGCAGGGATGAGAGACTGGGTCGTCCCTGGGGAAACCCCCATATGCACCACCGCCAGAGTTTGCAATGAAGAGTGAGCGGCCTTTTCTGGCCCAGGGTGTCTCCAGACTCCCTCTTTAACATCCTCCCAAGTGACTTGTACATGCATCTCCCAAAATGGTCGCCCCTGGGCAGCGGAGTATCCAGCATTGCAAGAGTGGGGGGATGAGCCATGAAAGAAATCCTGCTACTTTTCCCCCCAAATACACTGGGCGCAATTCTATATGATCTCATTCGCTCCCTGTCCCTCCGCCCCAATCAACATTTTTGGCAACATTAGTGGCAGATGCCACATTAACACACTCACATAAGAAAAAAAATAAACTGTAGAACCACTAGAGTTGCAGGAAACTCATCTACTACAGCTCTGTCCAGGTTCTGTGGGGCAAAATACACCAACTTCCAAATTTGCATATGGATTGCACCAAGAGAAGTGACACAGAAACGGACATTGCAAGGAGCATCATCAGTCTTTGATAGTTGGTGACACCGTGGAAGTGACTTTAGAATCAGCTGCCATAAGTAAGCCAAGTGCAAATAACTTTGTGGTGCAAAATACCTAGATTGCACTATTATTATATATGGAGCAACCCTATAGTCATTAGGCTTTTTTTTAATAACAGCATGATATATTAACACATTAGCTATTGAGTACAATCACTTACAGAGCTGCAGATAAGACAAAGTGTGGGTAACCGATTTGCCCAGGATCACACACTTTAGTTAAACTGTGAAACCGGAATGTGGACAATGTAAGCAAATGAAAACATCTTCCCAGGTTTAGGTGCTATAGATATTTATTAAGGTTTTGCTTTGCATTTCACGTGCTAAAATTATACTTTATTTATACCAATGCCTTGGAAGCAAACCACATTACATAATAAACTAGACTTTCATAATAAACTTTCTATACACTGTATATATCGTCATTATGTTGAGCAATATGAGTATGGCTTTAGTTTTATTCTCCCCATCCTGCATGCAAAGTCACAATAGCATCATGCAGATTAATATTAATGTGAGCCTAACAATCTCCCTTGGGTTTTAAAGCCATATGGGCCTCATCATAAATTTGGCGGTGCAGAAAAGGTGGTGGTAATTCTCTTACCAGCACTTTTCCCGCACCATCAAACTACAAGTTTGCTGGTTGGGTTGACTGATATATGTCCAGCTAAGAGCTGGAGGTAAATCGGACCCACACTGGCAAAAAACAGCTGCTAGTACCGGCACCGGCAATTCCCCCCATTGAGTCTAATGCTATTCCATGGAATGGGAATGACTGCTGTTGCCGGCACCTGTAATACCGAGATATCAGGCGTCAGTAACAGTAGACCCGTTTGTCGGTATCCCGCTGGAATTACCAGTGGGATACTGGCAAACGTATAATGAAGCACGTAGTCATTATTTCATAAAGCATGCAGCACTCACTTCTGATCATCCCCATTCACATTTCATAAGGGACACAAGTCCTTGCTAATCGGCCCTCCTCCCACCCATCAATGTCTAATGGCTCCCATTGTAATGCTCTGTGCGAGGACAATGAGGGTGCTGAGCAAGAACACCATGCTCGGCACCCTCATTGTCCTGCCGGCGGTACATCTTTCCTGTTCGGCACCCGGTGAGGTGCCGAACGGGACTGGTGTCGCCAAATGTCCAGGTCGTGCTCTCAAAGAGCCATTGGGGGGGTGGGGGGCAAGCTACCTCCTGCCCCCCCCCCCACACACTCCCACTGCTCGGTACGCCACTGCCCCATAGCAAACATGCCTCGCTTTACCACTTAAGGGATAAAGCGTATGGTGTCCAAGAGCCATTTATCCACCTTAAGTTAAAAAACAAAGCAATTCATGTTTAAACAAAACGATTTTAATGTTAGTAATTCATCGTTTTATTGGGGGCATACCTCAAGGAACTGCATGCGTAGAGAGCTTGGGGACTTACTATTTACTATCGCCAGCTGAAAATGGAAAAACATATATACAACAGACCACATAAAGTAGTCGCTTTTTTAATTTTAAAACAAGTAATCATTTTCGTTGTAAAACTGTATTAGTTCGTGCATCAACCCGTCTACAAAAACCCGAAAAAAAAACCCTGTAGTCAGGTATTGATGGAGGGCCCTCCCCAAGGGCAGCATTTCTAAGAAGGGCCTAGTCTTTCACGGGGTGACTCCAGCGAATCCGTCACACGACAGAACAGCAGCCGCGTTGTCCGGGCCTCCCATTCTCGTGTCTGGTGGCTGAAGGAAATGGCGCTCGCTGAAGGACAGGCACTTCCCGCCAGCGGCTAAACATGAAACACAAGGGCGCATGTCATGAAATGTTTCTCATGGTCCGGTTTATCAAAGGCCCCCAAGGCCCATCCCATCGCTCCTGGCGGCCGCCGTATAACTCTGACAATAACGAAGCCTTTAAAGAGGCTGGTGCACTGTGCCTGTGCGATGATGACCCCTAAAAGGGATGCCTGGAAGGAAGGAACCACAGTACATTTACAGCCATTTGACCTATTCATCGATTAATATCAGAAGAGGTAGATGCCCGCTAAACCTCAGACTTGGTTTCTACTTCAGCGTGTTTTTTCTTTGCTTCAATGAGTCAGTGGGGAGTGGCTAGTGGCTCATTTTGGCACATGTCATCAAGCTGCACATGATGATATCGTCCCTGTAATTTTAGATCAAGCCATGGAGGCTGCATTGACTGCCAATCTGCTAGCACTAAAGAACTATGAAGTAGTTAACTTGAGAAGAAAGAGTAAAGCACCCCATCAATGTGGCCAAGACGGCCTCTAGTGTACAGGAACACAGGGCTGGAAATGGAAATACTTTACTGTCGGATCCCATCAGTGACACAGGGATGTTGAAGGTTTAGGGAGGGGATCAGGGTGGGATTGGGAGGTTTATCTCAGCCCACCCCCATACATCAACATTTGACTTTTAGGAGATTAATCTTGAATATTTGGAAAATAACTTGAGAGAGGGAGAGTGTTTATTTACAGCACCGGGCCAAACTCTCTAAATGGCCTTTTGATCAATACAACAGTGGAAAAAACCTTGGATCTCCTTGTTCCCGTGAATCCATGCTCTGCCCTTCTTTTACAACAGCTACTGAGTCCCTATGTGTAGAGCACAACACTTCACATGCCATTTTGGTGATGAAGAAACCCCGAATCCAGAGACATTTTGGCAAATACATTGGAGTAGCCTTCCGTGAGGGCCTTCATGTCCCTAAAATATGACACATCCTCCCGGGCTTCCTTGAAGTACCAAACGTGGATTTACCACTAGAAAATGCTCTGATCGTCCCTTGCACTGGCCTTTCCAGGCCTTTAGATGGGCCGAGTGTGGGAAGGAGTGGGCCAGGTGGGCGTCACCTTTCATAGGAGCTTCTGGAAGACACCAGAGTGCCGCTGTAAAGAAAATAGAGAATAATGAATGGCTGGAAGATCCGCTCAGGCAAGCAGGATCTCCCCATGCCCCAATAAGGCAGGGAGTGCTTTTTGGTTTTAACAGGACTTTTCTAGAAAGGTGGCAAGCTGTGGTATGTTGGGTCCCAGAGCAGGAACTGTAGTGGACTGGGACTCTAAATGCCTCAACAAGGAACGCATAGGAACAACACAGTGAGGAAATGATGAAAGGAAGGAGGTTGAAGAAGGGATCTAATTTCTGGGATAACAACAGTCTGTTTCTTCACACAGGCACAGAGGACTGGTAGCTTTGTCCGGGATTACTTCAGAGATGCTCTAATAATTTTTGTTATAAGTTGAACAATGGTGTGTTTGCCATTTCTCAACTTTAAATGAAAAAGGACAAAACAAAATGGCCACCATGGACAAGGCAGAAGGGGACTACACGTAGGGCCTCATTACACGGATGGCGGTAAGGATTTACCGGTACCGGTAAAATACTGGTACCGGTAAATCCTTACCGCCTTACTACGAGGTCCCTTTGCGGGTTGGGGGATTTAATGCCTGCTTTTTGCAGGCGTTAAAAACCAACCCGCAAAGGGACCCAGGGTACTAATTACGGTACCGCAATTTGCGGTACCGTAATTAGCGCCTTCCCCATTCCCATTGAGCCCTATGGGGCAAAAATGGGAATGGGGAAGGGCAATGGTGGAAGGGGGAATTACCGCCCCGCCAACCTTGGAATGGGGCGGTAATTCCCCTTTCCGCCAAGGCGGTGCCAGTATTTTACCGGCATGAACCATGGTGCTAATAGCGCCATGGTTCTCCGCCATCCGTGTAATGAGGCCAGTAGTCTCTTCTCCCTTTTGATGGTGGCCAGTGACCAGGGGGTGAGGGGGCGGTGGTACGGAGTCCAAGAAACACTGCTCCCGGCTCCTGCAAGGGATGAGGAAACTGCAGTTAAGTGTGGGAGGGGTGGTGGGGGGGATTTTGTACTTGAGATGGAAATCAGGGATGGGGGCAAGTGGGTATGGGTGAGCTCTTACCTGCAGCCCAGAAGGGAAGATGGCAGCCTGGGAAGTAGTGTAGTTAGGACATGGTATGATTGGCAAGGTCCATTCTCATTGCCCCATGGCCCAACCTGTGATTCTGTGTTCAGGGATGTTCCTGACAGCTGGTTAGGGTCCATATTTGCTGGTTGTAAGTACCAAAACTGTTTAAACATGTTTGTAGAGCTGCCTATGTTATTCATGTTATGCATATCAATAAACTCCATGTCTGTATCAGAAAAGATGACTACTAAGCAAGCACTCTGGGGTGTGTCAAAGTCTTGAAAGAACTACAATTTATTGGGCATAATCTCAGCTTTCCGCATGCCAGAAGTATACAAATGAGCTAGCAGTGGCTTCCATGCTCTCGCCATATTGCATGCTGTTACTAGCACGCCTCTATTTTTAGATTCGGCTATTGACTTCAATGCAATAGCCTAAAATATTGCATTAGAGTGCAGCTAACATGTGAGAGATATCATGTGAGGAGGGACCCACAGCTTGTGGGCGTTGTTTGGTTATTTACCCACCCATTGGCTGCCCATGGCAAGTCGAAGCCCTATAGCCACTCCCAGCCCGTGCTGCTCCAGCCCAGCCAAAACTCATCCTCCTGAGATAATTTTGTGCTCGCCTTTTAAAGCAGAAACAACACACCTTGACCTGGCAGTGTTATTTGTAAGTAGCCTCACGAGAGTTAATGGCTTAATGCAGTTGTACTCGCGCTACTGAGCTGATAAAATGTCTTAACCATGTTTGTCGTCAGCCACTTGATAGATTTCTGTTCCGCGTACCCAAGTTATGTTAGAAGCAAGCATTGACAAATCCAACAGCTTTGTATATAGGTGTTAGTGTATATGGGAATTAGAAAGCCATTTGACAGGCCTGCATATAAGCCAAAGTGGTTGGCTTTGCAAATGCTGGTTTAAAAACGGATGCTGAAAAAACCAGGAATTGCAGAGCATGGTTTTAGAGCTATGTTTCTTTACATTTTTAGTGGGGAAAGTGCATTTCTAGATTTACAGTTTGCACAACCGGTAGTTTTTTTTTGTATGTGCCTTAATTTGCGGGGCAAATGAGAACACATTTACCTATGTATGTGTGCATGCAGTTACATACATATGTTTATGCAAGTGTCTATGCATGAATGTGGCCAGGCGAAGAAGCGCTGTGAAACAAAAGAGGAGGACCACGGGAAGAGCTGGGCGGGGAGAGGCCAAATAAGAGGCCTTCATCCTAAGGGGGCCAGATTCACATATAGGTTGAACTCTCAGAGATCTTGGAGGAATCTGCACGCCTCTGTTTGAATCCTGGCAGGGTTGTTTCTTCCTTTCACCCTTACAGTCATTGAAATGAGGACCATAATAGTAACATCTGCTACTTACCACTTTCCAATTGTGTAGAAAAAGAACTTTCCAACCTCCTATCCTTCGTGACCCAGGAAATAAATTACTCCCCTGAAATAATTGCTGGCTGCTGGAAGTTCCTCTTCCGCCATAGTCTGTTTCTGGAAGTCCTTTTTAGGAAGATATCCTGTGGTGGAAGTCCAGTAGCCTTTCAATCTCAACTTTGAGACCCCTGAAATCTGTTGTGGACTGTGCCAGAAGCGTATCCTTTGTTACGCCTGCTCCGCCCAAACACAGCAGTGGACTACTCCCTGGAAGGAGATGTGTGTCTTGTCAGGAGATATGAGCTGATAATGCGGCTCTACTTGCATGAAAAGGGTTGCTGAAAAACAGACTGTTCACCCTGGATCCTGCCTTTGAAGAGGCCAGTTCGTGCAGCTTGGTGTCAGTTTTCATGAATACCCAGACACAGTGGAAAAGGCACAGTTGCGGTTGCCCGGTAGACAGGTGGCCCTTTGCTCCCAAGCATCCAATACACTGCATCTACAGGCTCATTTGTATCTTTAGCTGTCTCTATACCGATCCATCATTTTGCCGAAATGGTCAGTGAAGTTTAATAATTTGTCCGAACGGAAGCACCAGACTTATCTGTGTCATTTCTTGGATCTTTGATTCTTTGAAATAAAGTAAAGGATCTGCAGAGCCATGTTGGGGTTTAGGGACAATAAAACACTGATAACGTCAAGGAAATTTGGCTTTGTGCTTAGCTCCGACTTCTTTATCATTACTTTGTGCAATAACGTGGCTCTACACTGCATAACTAGAAAACGCCCAAAGGGGCACATACATACCTGGTAAACACAGATGAGTGAAGACACCAAGCCCGGATCCCAATAATCGATCAACTACAAACAAGACTCTAGGAAGACATTCTACGATGTATCAAACCACAAACTAAGAGTTAGCCGTAACAAGACAACACCATTGACTGAATACATAGTTAGATCATGACGGAAGGTCATGGACGATCCATCAATAGTACCCTGGCCCCATTCACGCCCAAGCCCAGCAGACCACTGTCAATATAGACAACTAGGGAATTGGGGGCAGCCAACCCACAACACGAACATCAGAGGGCGGGGGGGACTAGACATAACCGGCCACTCCAACCTAAAATCCATACAACACTATGAGGATCGCACTGTGACTTCCAACCCAACGGTTAGATGACCAAGAAACGTAACAAGCTACTAAGCATACCCACAGGAATGTGCTTAAATATAACAAG
Source organism: Ambystoma mexicanum (assembly GCF_040938575.1). NCBI lineage: Eukaryota > Metazoa > Chordata > Amphibia > Caudata > Ambystomatidae > Ambystoma > Ambystoma mexicanum. Next base: position 383,807,818 of record NC_090937.1, on the reverse strand, counting down.
ATCGGCTAGTACCAGGACATACAACCCACTAACCCAACTTCTAATCTCTGCATACCTAATTCACCTAAAAACCCACACAACCATTTCTTGCCCAGCAAACAGCACGTACTTTACCACACTGCAACAACAACAAACACAGAAACCACATCAACAGCACACACAGTCTTGCTCCATTAGTTACACCAAAGCTCGGCGCACGGTGGAAACCGAACTGAAGCCGCCAACAGCACACCACTTCTCACTCTCCTACTCCCTCTTCACCGGACTAACCTAAGCCCCTCCCCCACCCTCTTTATTACAGATCCGCCTGAGCGCCTGGGGACCAATTCCGTTGGTGACGGTGCACAATATTAATAACTTTAACATTAACATCAACATTAAAAACCTAAACTTAGGTCAGGTCTGTGGCAAAGCAAATACCCGGTAAAATTAATATAACCCCCCTGCTTTCTGAGGACCCCTGCCCATGCCTATGTGTATACGAGCAGGCCCACCCTGTAGTGAAGTTCTGGCGACACCACTTTGTTCGGGTGGTTCACAAGCATTGTCCCACGCTTCATCATCCGAGGATACGCCATTAACATGGAGGCCTGTTACACTCTGCAGCCACCCAGAGGTTCCATGGGACTTGGTGAATTGTATTTTTATTACACCACAAAAGGCCAAACAGCACTTGAAATCTTTTACACCTCATTCGTTAAGCCTCTGGGATCCTTTAGGTGCATTTGTCACTTAAGATAAGAAATCATTCAGCAGCCGTGAAGAATTCGACACATGAAAACAAAAAAAAAGGGTAAACGGGCAGGGCCAGAGAAACATTTGTCATCAGCAGAGCTTAGTTAGTAAGAGAAATGAAGTGTCAGGGCCCAAAATGGTTCTAAAGCCACTATGTGCCTCACACACATGCTCTGACCATCCATTGCAGCAGGTCCAGTTGTTCAGCTTGAAATCCTGTGGCAATTTCATACGTATGTGAAATATGTGTCTACAGTATACATTTGTGCTCTGTGAGTTTCACAAAAAAACGTACGAATCATTTGTTGACAAATTGCTCCAACGACCATGAACAGAAAGAGTTACAGGGAAGGAAAGTAAAACATGTTTACAAAGAGGGGCGGGAAAATATGTTTTTTAAAGGTACATGCACGGATTAGGCAGCGGTTCATTATGAGGATCTGTGGCAGAGTTTCCTGAACTGGCCAGAAAAGAGGCTGCCTAGGAAATGGCGTCCACAAAAGAGGGGAGAGCAGGAACGGAAGACAGGAGGTGAAGTCTTTCGAGTGGCCTTGGAGGTGACCTCAGGAGGTGGTTGCTTGTTGATTTGCGGATAAACGTAACATGGAGGGTTCGGACTGGCAGGGCGGTGTAGAAAGGGGTCGAACGAGGCAAGGCGCGGTGCAGGTGGCAGGCGAGGGCAGAGCAGGGTACACCTTGTATGCGGGGTTCACTGAGTGAAACCCCCCTGATAATTTGCTTGAATGCTTATTCATTGCCTGTTTGAGGAGACTTGAAAGTGGTAATTAGTGCATTTTAAAACACTTTTTTCTAGAACATTTTGCAGACCCGGATGCACTAGACGAAGAAGAAAAACCAATGGCCCTCGGGCTACGTGAAGGTTGCAGTTCCGACCAAATGATTAAAAAAAAAGTGTGTAGGCTTTAAAAGGATTATCATCATAAGAGAGCAGTGATTTGGTGATTTCCCAAAACATTTTGGGAACAATGTCAGCAGATTAGGGCATTCGTAAATTACCATACAATGAGAGAAAGATTCACCAAACACCCCAATTTCAATATAAAACGTCCCATGTTCATTCTCAGTAGAGGGGCTCATTCACTCCTTTTCCTTTACAACATCCGGTTAGGCCTGATACTCTGCAGGACCAGAGGTCTAAAGCTGTCTATAAACTACTCCTACTTTTAAAGGACAGACGACAAAGTTCATCCCCACTAAAAAGCACATAAAAACACAGCAGGTGTGAACCCAGGACGAGGACTAGGTCGCTCATAGTTCCAGGGGACAGTATGCCCTTGTAGACTTCTCTTCCCGATCTCCCATTGGGGTTGTGTGGCTGGAAAGCAATCCAGTGGTCCTCGGTGAGTCAGACTTGTCAGGGGGATGACGACATCTGGTGGCTTGGACACATTGTGTTAGGTACTCTATGTCACACCGCTGTTCTGAGGTACTTTCTGCTTCTCAGGTGTAGGTATCCCCCATTCACAATGTGTACACTCTCTACCAGAGTCTCAAACAAGCATTTTAGTTGGCTGGTTGCCTTGCTGCTCCGCTCGTGTTTGGACCATAGCTTCCAGCTTGCTGTTCTCGTCTTTATATCTACTCTCAGTGGACCCAGCATCTACCAGGGCGGCTTGCTGCCTGTTTTTGAGCTTTGAACCAAAGATGTCTCCAAATACTCACTACCTTGTTCCTGGACTCGCTCTCGCTCTGGCTCTTTCAGTCTATTGTTTACCCTTCCTGTGACTGGCTGTAGGGTTGGACCATTTTGTCAAGCCCACTCTGCTGCATCTTCCTCACTGGGCTGCTGTAACTTTTCTGCTTGCCACTGCTTGCCCACTTTGCTCGCTTCTTGGGAATGCCGACTTATATCCCATTCAACACCCACACATCTATAGCCAGTTTCATACAGGGTTGGCTGGAAAATTGGGCAATAGTGCATCCTTATTGTTGAATCTCTTGGCTTTCGTTTGTCCTTCCCAGGTCCAACTGCTTCCTGTTCCTCCAACTGTGGTTGTTTCTCCACATCACAGGTTGTTGCTGGTGTTCCAATCACAGGGCACCTTAGGCTGTAGCTGTAACAAGGGACACTGCCATCTCGTAGCCAAGTAGTTACAAGATGGAGGCTGTCTGGACTCTCTCTGCTCTGGGAAATGTCGGGGCTCTCTGTAACAGAGGCAGATTTAGCACTCGGATGACAGACAAAAGGCGACCGAGACTTGCCTTTTCCTGGTTCGACACCTTCCCATCTCATCACACCAGCCACAACACACACACCCTCGTTGCTGGCAGTCAGGCACATTGGAATAACAAAGAGCAGTTTTAGCCTTTGCTCACAGGGTCTGGCTAAACATTTGTCACAGCTTGTGGGGGCCCATTTCAATATGATTGGGCTGCCCTTTGATTACAGTTAGAAGGGGTGGCACCCTTGGATACAAAGGAATGCCCTTAAATCTCATTGGGAAGGCAGCAAGAGGCCAGTTGAAACACTAAACTGGCATTAAAAAGTTAGTAATTGCACTGTCAGCAACGTGCTAATGCAGATGAAACCACGAGTAAAAGGCAAAGGGGTGTAAACACTGCCGGATGCTGTCAAAGGCAATCTGTAATCTGTATGTCAAAGAGGATCGGAATCCATTTGTTGCACCAAATTAACTTTTTAATATCTAGGTTCAAATGCAATTTCTTCAAAATAACATCCTCACAATTGTTAGAGTGACTTTCAAAATAACCTCCTCAAATTAGCACCCTCAACATGTGTTTCCCCCATTATTCCATGCGGTTCCATGCGGTTCATCAGGAGGAATAGTATGATGTTGTGTATTGTATGCACCAGTTACAATTTTGAGGATCAGATTCGAACTCAATTTTGGATATTGCGCTCCACTTAAATCAGATCACTATGGGTGGCCAAAAGTTATAGCTAAAGAAGGGTTTCCCTGTGTATTTCTTTGCAGCTCATGGCGATTTTGCAAATATGTAACCCGCTGCCAAGCACACTTTTAAAGTCTTCAGTTAAGGAAGTGGTCTTCAAACTAAGAGGCCAGAAGGATGTCCATGGGGCGGTGGAACCAGACTCTTTATAAAACGGTTATGATGAATTTCTTTAATATAAAAAAGGATTCAGGTGACTGCTTTTAATAGAAAATATAAGCAGTAAAAAATCTTCTTATATTTTAAAGTGCCTGGGCCTCTCCTGGACATCCTTTGGGCCCCATAATGGGGACCAACCCCTAGGTAGGGCACTCAGAAACATTTATTTTACTAGGAGGAGGGGATGCAGGGAGAGGAGGATGGGTATGAAAACGTTTGAATACCACTGAGTTAAGGTGACAGCAGCCAGAAAAGGGCAGCCTGTAACATGCACACAAGGCTAACTGCACATTATTACCATTAAAAAAATACATTTCTGTATAGTAAGACAGCCAAAATAGGGGCAACTGTGTGCCCCCTGAGCCCCAGATGCTCTTGAAAACACACTGCACAACAAATGCACAACACTGTGGGACTATTAGGCATACAAGACACTGATATGCTCTGATTTGTCTTCTGGAATTGTCCGGCAAAAGATATGCAGAACCATAATTTGCACAATATGGATTGACATGATCAGTAGCGACATCACAGTCAATAACATTACAAGCAGTGACATTAGTCTTCAATACTATAGGATACCTTTGGTAAAGAGATTAAAAGATGTTTTCAGTGTAAGCCAAGAGAATAATATGATGTGCAATATTTAAATATTCACTACAACAACTCAATAGTTTAGTCAACCATAAGGGTTTTTCTTCATAGCAAAAATTGAAAACTAAATCACTTCTAGCCATATCCAATGTCATCAGATCAAGCACAGTGAGATTGAATTATTTGCTCAGGATCACACATTTCGTTAAAGTGGTGAAATTAGTGTTTGTACCCAGGCTCTGATTTAAGCACTTGACTACTTATCTTCCCAGTGATAGGTCACACAAATATTTGTTATGGTTTGGGTTTCCAAAAACAAAATCATTTGTTTTTCTACAATGCCCTGAAAAGTACACAGATCAAAGTTACTTTTCCAGTGTTCCAAAGGTTCCTTTACAGTTAAACAAAAGGGTTCACAGTTCAACCAAATGTTCATGCTTGTCTCCCTCGATCGGGCTCAGACCTCTCAAAGTAAAAGTTCACGTAGGTCTCCCTCTGTCGTGCTCAGACCTCTCAATCGTAACACTTGTAGGGGTTCCCTTCCCCAAGCTTTATTCACATATGTTAGGGGTTTGCTTCCCCTAACTTATCACATTTCTGGTCTCCCTCAGCCGGGCTTTGACCTTTTCTTGTTGTCGAAGACTTTCAAATGTGTGAGGCTTTTACTATAGACCTCCGCAGGATTACTTCTACTTTCCCTTCAACTCACACTCTTGTTTTATTTGCCAGATTGTTTCTTGGTCTATGTAGTTCAATATCAAAAGCACAAGAGTTCAATATTCACTTTCACTTCCCCTTCTGCCGGGGTCAATTTTGATCATCACACTTTTTAAAGTTCATTCACTCTGTGACTTTCAAACAAAACATTTTACCTTTCGCTGAGACTTTCGAGTGGGCTACTTCCTTTTGCCAGACCACTACACTACTCTGTTTCATGGCTTCACAGTTATCGTTTATATTAAATTTCACCAGAGGTCTGCGTTTCTTCGCGTCTCATACACACGTGTGCAGCCTTCAACTGTAAGATATATTGTTGCCACTTCAGTCTTTCCTTAACACACACCAGTGTCGCTCGCCAAATCTCCAGCTGTGTGCATTTCTTTCTTGTCTTTGCTGTTTTAATTCACGAGTCAAGGTTAATACCACAGGCTTGGCCTCATCTACCCAACTCTGTCGTTCACCCGGGAGGGTCGGGGGCGCCTTTGAAACACAATGCAGTGTTCTTGTCTGGGATTTGGCTTTCTCCATGTATCACTTATGGTTCTTTGGAGGCAATGACCCTCTGCAGGGAACTCCTGGGTTCCTTTAGCCTTGGTTCTCATCCCTCGATCCATCGCTCTGCTCCAGTAGGTTCGCCTTCGCCCCAGAAGTTTTCCTCCTTCTTGTGTTCCACCTTGCTCAGAGTGTGTCTCTATGTTCCGCCATATATCCATGTGGGGAGAGCTAATGGGTATCAGATGTAAGTGATTAAAGTCAAGTGCCTGACCCGATTAGTGGGACATGTCAAATGAGATATATAAAGATTAGTCTTGTTGCTCTCAGTCACCCTCTTCCTCGGCCCAGTGTTTGTGTAAAAAAGGGTGGGGGGAGTTGCAACATCAAAAAATCCTATGAGAGGGGTCATTGGTACCAGAAAGGTGGGAATAGTGTGTCTCACCATCGGTCGCCTCACCCCCACTCCTGGAAGACCCCTCTCACAGGTGGTCCTCCCGCACTGGAGCACCCCCAGGGTCTGGTTCCAAAGGCGATAGCTGTGCCCTTGGCCACCTGAGATAGAGAAACCCCTGGGGACTTGTAAGTGAGACACCCTTTGGATTCTAACACTGTTCATTCTCTGTCCCCATTCACCCTTTTAACCTCACCTGGATCCGTTCAATCACTTTATCTCCTGCCTTTCCTCACTCTCAATCTCTCCCTCACGCTTCTGCCCTCCTTCATTCTCCACTCTCTTGTCCCATCAGTGTTCAGGTTACCTGCCCCTTCTCTACTTTTCTCCCTCACTATCCGGCCCTTGTTCCCTGTCTATTTCCATTCACTGCCCTGCCACAGGGCCCTGTGGATCTGGAGGAGATATGGAGGTGGTGGGTTGGAGTTAAGGGTTCTTTCACGTGTCACAAGCAGCACCCACAAAAGAGGTAATACCTGGTATGTTTTGAGATTAAAAGGTGAACTCCTTTAAATGTGTTATGTTTCTTTGACATTTCAAGTGTGTGGGTAAGAACACCGGGAACATGCCAAAAATGGTTCAGCATGCTCTAGGAATTATCCTGTGATATCAGCTCCTGTAATGTCCCCTCACATTGCACATTGCACTGAACCCTATAATTTCCAACATTTGCTTCAGGCTTGATCTATCAATATAAACACCATTGACAGCAAAACCTGGTGAAGGGGCCCAGCTGTCTCAAGCTAGAGTCAGACCCCCCAACACAGAAAACTGTAAAAAACACAACTTTTAAAAAGTAGCATTTGTCCCTAAAGTTCATCATTGTGCAACACCGCCCACTCTAGGCTCAGCTTCTATGCCTCTATGACACGCCCACCTGAGGCCCTCTGTCATTTTTGCCCACTGGGGCCTTTGCCTTACATCTGCCACTGCTCTGTCCCCCTAGATCGCAAATTATCTTTTTTGGAAGACACTCTTCTCTCGGTCTGACTTCACGCTGTGTTGGCTTACAACACGGTCTGCGATTTCTGTGCTGGTTTGCCCTGTTCTGCTATTTTATGGTCAGGTCAACAGGTGGGGTTTGCTGATTTCTCGCCCAGGGTCGGTAAAACCACGTAACCTCAATGATGATTGATGCGAGAGAGATTTAAGGGCTCTGTAGGTTCTAACATTATTTTCCTCCACGAGTTGCTTCACTGGCCACCTAAAGCTCCCCATTCTTCTTTGTTACCATGAAATTAGTGACCTCCAAACAGCCTCCAAATATAACCTTCCCAAGTTCCTTAAAGTCCATTTTGCCCTGATTGTCATTATTAAAACAACATTTTAAACACAGAATTAGGAACATTTAGGGCCTGATTAATCTAATTATTTATGTTGAAAATCGGGGTTATGAGTGCCATTCTGCGCGCAAATCCCCATTCGTTGATTCATGGAATCGACTGCACTGCACTTTTCTGGACTTGCGTGGAGTTCGCGCAGGATTGGCACGTCTCTGCGAGCGGCCAAGTGCCTTGCATGAGACACCACGCATAGCATGGGTGAGGCCTGCGCGTATGGCAGAGAAGCAGGGGGGACTCGGAAAATGAGGAAGAACAAGGGAAAAGTGGGCGTTACGAGGGACCGGCCGCAGGCAGTCCATAGCACGCCCACAAATGCGCATGACAAAGCGTATTCATGGATGTGACCGCGCAACCACTTGCCTGCAAAATGCCTATGCAAATCCCTAAATCTCTCCACCACCCGAAAGCAGGCATAAGGACATTTGCGCATAAGAATTGCCACAGGGAAGTGAGTTTGCAGGTTGGATTTAGGGGTGCACGCATGCAGACGTGGTTCCGATCGGATTTAGGGATGCGTGTACGCAGCATACTGGGGTGCTGGGCCGGTTTACAGGGGTTGGCACGCAGATATTACGAGTTTTACATGTCTTGTGAATCGTACGCATGTTGGCAGGGTGGCGGTAATAGTTATGGGGGACCCCACAGAAGGTCCCCGAGATGCAGGCCTGCTTGCGGGGGACCCCACGCACTGTTTTAAGGGTGCATGTATTCCCGCCTTGGGAGCGTGAAAATGTAGCTGTTTCTGGCTCTTTTTGCTTTGTTTGAAGGTGTTTCAGGGGCGTTCCAGCTGCGACTTGCGTACATGGTTACTTTGCACGAACAATTCGATGAATACGCGGAGCACGCAGAAAACCTTTTTGCCATTTGAGGGATCTGTGCGCACTATTCCACGAATCAGTCTTTAAATGCCCAGCAAAAAGCCTAATTTGGACAACATATTAACATTAATTACATGCCTTTATACCTCAATCACATATTGCCTCTTGGTCGATTTTATTGGGTCGTTGTACTATGGTGGTGTTGGTGGAGTGGGGTCTAAAGGGGGAGTGAATGTTATTCTATCATATACCTTGATACTATAGATTACTGATGATGAGACTGATGTCTAGGAAGTTCTCATCTTAGTGTATTAGGTACAATAGCCACAGTTTTTCACATAATGATTAGAATGTGAACATGATCAATGAGCATCTACACAACTGGATTGCCAGCCACTAGTCGAGATTGGGCCTTTCACCTTTAATCCTATACATGTCTAGACAGCTATTACTTACTTGTATTCCACTTGTTCATATATACACTTCAATCATTTGTATTAGTAATCTTATAATTGCATGTAATTTATACCCCTGGTAGAATCACACTACTAGAGAGAGACTTGTTTCCATACTCTATATATATATTGATTGGGGAGTGAATCCTTATTAGTGCCATACATGAGATGTAGTATTTAGTACAGTTCTTTACATCACCTTAGCTCCTTTCACTCAGGACGACACCCCCAGAACAGACGCATGTCGTCAGGCGTCTGGTGTCTCTGGCTTGTAACTGTTGTTTACATTGTGACGTCATCACGCCGAGATGCAATAACATTGTAAACCACGTTGTAAATAAAGCGTGCCAATTTTGGTGTATGCGCACAAATGCTGGTATCCAGGAGAGGGTTGAGAACGCTGCGGCTCAGAAAAAAAGTTAGATATGGATCCTTTGGGACTCCCACGACCGAATTCTCCCACCAGTCCTTCTTTATTTCAGTTCATTATTGAGACTGCATAGCTCCTTTACCTATATGTATCTAATATAGCCACAGCTTCGACCTTGTACACCTAACGGGTGTTGATAATTGAAAGTGATTCTACACTACCTTCAGTATTCTCTGCAAAGATTCAGAATGGATGACCCACTTGTGATCCACTTCTTGTTAGATCTTAGCTAATGCTAAGCTACCAAGTTTAGAGGTAAGGTTCCTTATTGTGATTAAGCTTATAGGACAAGGTGTGTTATATGCATCTATATTGCCTTGCTATAGAGCCCAGATCCTAACCAACTTGTACCACTTACATTCCTTTTTCCCAGATTGTTAGATAACACAGTGGACATCCCTCTTTGATGAGGTTTTCTCCTTGGAGAAATGCTACACACAAGCTTTGACTCACTCCAGAATCCAGGTGAACAATGCCTATTGAACATTGGAGATTGTATAGATTAGATATCTCGAAATGTATCTGATTTTTGATTTGCGAGATATGATATGGCATTTATAATGCGCTTGTACACAAGTGTTTCTAGGCGCGACAAGACAAGGAGGGGAAAACAAAGGGAGGATAAAACAATGATCTTACTAGGCCATGTGTCATTCAGATCATGCAAGTGCGGGGAAGAGGGAAGGAGGGAAGTGTCTGGGGGAGGGGAAGGGAGAAGTGCAGGTAAATCAATACTTGCAGCCAGCAGGGGGCTCATAAGTGCGGAGGGCAGGGACTGCAGGGTTGCAGGAACCGACCCTTGAGTGCTGGGGTGCCTGTGGGCACTGCGAGGGCAGCTGGACATGCAGGAGCCTGGGCCTGAGTTCAGAGGCTATCCAGGTGACCAGTGTGTAGAGCAGTCAGGTACATCAGCAGGGGAGGGGAAGAGAGAAAGTGGAAGCGACAAGGAAGGCCTTGAGTAGCTTCTGGAACCGGAGGTGGTTCTGCTCAAGTTTGAGAGGGGCATTGAGGCTGTTCCAGAGGGAGGCTCCGGTCAAGGAGGGAGATCTGTCCCCAAATCTCTGCTTGGAGAAGTGTCTGACCCTCAGAGAGGTGGAGGTGGATGATCGCAGAGCTCGAGGCAGATAATGTTTTGGAAGAGAAAGTTGGAGGTAGAGCAGTCCCAAGCCCCAGAAAGTCTTGTGAACGATGCAGAAGATTTTGAACTTGATCCTTGCAGCCACAGGGAGCCAGATAAATTGTAAAGGTCGAGAGTAGACTCAGGAAGATTTAGGAAGAGGTTGTTGCAGTAGTCCAGCCTAGCGAGGACCAGAACTCTGGAGACAGTGAGCTTCTGGGGTAAAGAGGGAAAAGGAAGAATACCTCTGTGGAGGTGCAGCTGGTAGTTTGACTTCTTAGCGAAGTCAGAGATGTGAGGAGAGAAGGAGAGGGTGGAGTCGAAGATGACACCAAGGTTCTTAGCTTCACATGAAGGAGCAGGAAGAGGGCCCAGACCCCAGAGTGGGCGGCAAGAGAGAGACAGAAGAAAGGAAGGGAGCAGGTGTCCCAATGAGGAGGATCTCAGTCTTACTGGCATTAAGTTAGAGATTGTTGGCAGCTCACCATTCCTGAATTGCAGCCAGACAGTCTGGTATGAAAGAAGGAGCAGAGGTGGCTGAGGGGCTAGATTAATACGATATTTTGTTGATCTTCATTTATTGTACATATCTTGTAGAACATGAAGATTGAAATGTACTGGAATCCTGAAATAATTTTGCTCCTGATGAAGGGGGAATCCCGAAACGCGTAGAGCTCTGTTCGACATATTGTATGATTAAAAGAACTTGATATGGATATTTTTGGGGCAAAAAAACAAGTTTTGTTTTGGTTTCTTTTATAATCAGAATATGCACAGATTTAATCAAATTTGAACTGCATAGCAGTACAGTGACGTGCAGGGGACGCCAGGGCCCTTATTACTCTGCGACTCTTTCTTTTGTTCTCTTGTGATTTACCGCTTTGTGCCAGGGTGGTATTACTCTGACTGCCACCCAAAGATAAGTAAACTATTCATTTTTACTCAGCTTAAACATATCTAACCAAGGTGTGCAACATCAGTGTGACTCTTTCTCTCATAAGAGGCAGTTCTTATGTTGAATAAACCAAATGTCGCAGCCTCATCTAGGGTGCAAACCTGCCAGACAGGCTGAACACAGATACACCGGAGGCGTGGATTTAGCTCACTAAGCTTTTATGTATCGCTTGCAAAATGGAGGAAAACAGAGAAGGAAGTCCAAAAAAAATAGTGAGTGGACTTTTCCTCATACGCAATGGGAAGTGACATTGCAAGAAGTGAACATTTATTAAACAATACAAATGTACGCAATTTGTATTAGTAAACACAAATACACATTCGCCTTGCAGAATATTAATCATGAACACCTGAAAAATTATCTGAGGGAAGATATTTTCCTATATGTTGCTGGCAAAGTATATGAGGTGCGCACTTTTTAAACCCAAGAACTTGTATAGATCTAGTCCCTGAAGAACAACATTCAAGCACGAGACTTTTGCAGGTATCCAGCTCAGACCTTCTTGTGGTCTTAATGGTAAGTGTTTGTATCCGCCTTCTGCGTTGCTTGCAGCAGGGTGACGGTGACGAGTAAGCATTAACTCACTGGAAGACAGCAGACTTTTTTAATTTCCCAAAAACACTCACCGGACTCTGAAAGAGTGTTCGGATTCCATCCACCTGCTAATATCCTCCACTTGTGCCCTGGAGGCAAGCGTTAACTTATCATCAGAGAGTCCACCAGAGGGCAGTACCGGACTGTGCTGTGATTATGTCATGCGTCAGTCTCGGTACACCCCCTTTTGGCGCGGCCGTTTCGCCGCGGCCCGGTTCGGCGCGGCCAATTGGCCCCAGCGGCCAGTTCGCCGCGCCCATTTCGGCGCGGAAGCCTTTCTGGCGCCGCCGATTTGGCGCGAGGGACGTTTGGACGTGGCTGACATTGCAGCCACATCTAAACTCCCTCAAGCCAAATTTAAAAGCATAATTATTTTCAAATGCAGCACGTTGACAGGAACTGTGCCTGACAACGTGTTGCATTTGAAAATAATTTGGGGTCAAGTGACTGGCGTGAAGTGTAGTATTTTTTATTGTGATTTGCCCAACTGCTTTATTATCATGTTTTTATTATCAGACTGTTTAATTATGCGAGTTAAATATGCAACTTTTGCTACCCCAGGCACAAGGCCAGTTTGGTCTTGTGCTTAAGTTCCAAGCCTCACAATCTTGCAGGCCATGGTTCGTGGCTGGGCTAAAGCTTTTAATTTTATTCTATTTGAAAAAAAAAATAATGTGATATTTTGCAAATAGAATAACATTTAAATCTTTAGCCCAGCCACGAACCATGGCCTGCAAAATTGTGAGGCTTGGAACTTATCCACAAGACCAAACTGGCCTTCTGCCTGGGCCTGCACAAGTTACATATTTAACCCCCATGATTGAACAGTCTAATAAAAAAAAACAAATAATAAAGCATTTGGGCAATTCACAATAAAAAAGAACCCTCTGCCCACTACCACCCCTCTCCTCCCACCACCTGCCCACTACCACCTCCCACCACCTGTCAGATACCACCTCTCCTCCACCCCCTGCCCACTACCACCTCCCACCACCTGCTAGCTACCACCTTGCTCCTCCACCCCCTGCCCACTACCACCTCCCCCTCCCACCACCTGCCCACTACCACCTCCCCCCTCCCACCACCTGCCAGCTACCACCTCGCTCCTCCACCCCCTGCCCACTACCACCTCCCCCTCCCACCCCTTGTCCACTACCACTTCCCCCTTCCCACCACCTGCCAGCTACCACCTCTAACCCCCTGCCAGCTACCACCCCTCTGCTCCACCCCCTGCCCACTACCGCCTCCCACCACCTGCAAGCTACCACCTCGCTCCTCCACCCCCTGCCCACTACCACCTCCCAGCTACCACCTCGAAGGTAGTGGCCTTGCGTTAAGTTCTCTACCCCAGAGTCTTGCAGGCCATGGTTTGTGGATAAACAGAACCTTTCGTTAATTCCCCCTTTTAAATAAAAATAATGTGATATTTTGCAAATAGAATAAAATTAAAACCCTTAGCCCAGCCACGAATCATGGCCTGCAAGATTGTGAGGCTTTGAACTTAACCACAAGACCAAACTGGCCTTGTGCCTGGGCAGCAAAAGTTTTATATTTAAGTCTCATGATTGAACAATTGATAAAGAAAAAAAATAACAAAGTATTCGGGCAATTCACAATAAAAAATACTCTAAAGCATGTGCTTTAAAATAAATACTGTAAAAAAATACTGTAACCTCCACCCCGCACCAAAACATCCCCGCGGCCAAACGTCGCAGCGCCGAATTTGGTGCACCAAAATGGGCGCGCCCATTGGCTCCTGTGCCGAATCGGTCGCGGCGAATCGGCCCGCGCCGAACTGGCCGCGCCTAATCGTCCTGCTCCGGTCAGTCTTCACTCTCTTTATAACATCCGTGATACAGTTCAATGTTCAGCCTGCAGGGCAAAAAGAAATCCCTCATGTGCTTTAAGTAAGGGACCCTCAAAGGCACCATACAAGAGTGCCAATCCTGTATATTTGAGAACAGAACATAAACAAATAAGCATTGGCAATGCCAAAAGTTTGGGGTTTTGTGAAGGCACGGGAAAGGCACGTGACAGGCATAGCCGTAGGGTTATTAACTATCCATTGATGGTAGCAGGTGCAAAATGGTGATGGTAATGCTTGAGTAAAGTGAGCTCAGAGAGTTCCTATGATGTGGTGTTTTTTTAGGAACTGGGTGGCAATGGTCATACGGATTATCATGACCATGAGCAGTCAATAGATGGGCAAATAACCAAACAACACCTTCAAGCTTTGTATCCCTCCTCAGATGCCATTTCTCCCTATCCGTAGTCTAATGCAAATCACGCAGCACCTAACAGTCCTAACTAAAAGCGGGTGGTTAGTAGAAATGGTGCCCAGACAACGACCTACAGGACTGTTTCTTTGCTTTTCACGTGCTTGAAAAGCATTTGTGCAAGTGGTCTAAATTGCTCTCTATTGCAACAGTGTCTTTCGAACAAAAACAAAAAAGTGAGATGAATTATCCATCAAAGTCAGGGCCTCACTCTCCAGCTCCCTCTCACTGTTTGTATCACTGAAGCCAAGCTGAAATGCGAAACAATTGAAAAGTGTGCCTATGTCTGTGAATGTGATTTTCACTGCAACTAGAGGCTATGATCACAGGCTAAGAAGGCACCCATTCGGGTTATAAAAAGAGGCCAGGGGGCCCTCTGCAAGAAAGAACACGGCATGATGACCTGCTCTGTGGGAATGTACCCATTCAGAATCCGCAGTCACATGTTTTAGCGCACTGTACCTTTCACAAAAGAGGAATATCCATTTGCATATCAGTCTTTGTCCCGCCCACTTGAACAGTCCAGCACCAGAATTCTATGGCAATCCTCCTTTGAACAAGAGTTTCAACAGCAACCCCAGACACGTGTTTCGACCTAGTCAGGCCTCATCAGTGAGGTGAATCTGTGCCTCTCTGAGCACAGTGAGCAAGGGGTCCACCACGTCTGGATAGCCATAGGTAACTTAGGGTGACCAACCCCAAGTACCTTTTAGATACAATAGAGGTCAGAATGCCCCTCTGCATTCGGGTTATATTGAAATCTCTGCAGCAGTCACACAAACACGCTGCATTACTGTCCAGCCGCGCACAAGTGAAATAGATCTCAAATGTGGGGAAAAGAGTTAGATATGGGGGATATTTAAAGATGCCAAGAATGATGCTGTAAGGATCCTCTAATGTGCCTGCACAAAATTAAGTCCTAATGACAGCATCAAAAACCTATGCATGATTTTTTAAAGTGCAAAGTGCACCACTTGCCAGGAGTCCCGTTACTTCCCCTCCAGGGTTCCTTTATCCCGACCAGTGTCCCTCCCCAATGACCTGTCACTTTATGGTTGGGAGCAGAAAGCAAATTCCAAGGTCATGCATTAATCATGAATTGCGCTTCTATAAAAGCATGTCATGTGCTGAGTTCCAGACCACACTTGCTCGAATATTGGATCAGTCAGCTGGTATTGCTGCCGGTAGTGAGTTTGTAGTGGCTCTGGGTTTATCAAGCAGACCCTTCCATCCAATGTATTTGTATGGTAGATAAATCTGTTAATTAAGTACATGAAGCACAAACAATTGTGTTAATATAATCTTTTTTTATTTGTTTTATTTATTTTAAGATTATAAAACAAGTTACAACAAATCAGAATCTTAGGAAAGAAAAAGAATAAAATAAAGCTTGGGTCACACATGTATGTGATCTGTTTTTAAATAAATGATGTGCCATAGATTATAGGTCCAAATAGTCTAGATAGTTAAAAAGCTGAGTTTTAATAACACAGAAATATTGTCTACTTTTAACCGCCATAACAAGTGTTTGAAAAAATCTGTCTTCCATCTCAGGCCATTTTTAAGAGTGAAATAACTGTCCATATAACAAAAACAGAGAACGACTGTAACCATGTGATACAAGTAATATAAATTAAAATAGCTCAAATCCATTCAGGATGAATTTCATGTAATGTCATTGCTCTTGATTCAATATTTTGTAATTAAGGGCCTGATTCATGGAAAAGTGCACAGAGATCCTGCAAAGCCGGCACGCCGAGAACGACTCAGCGCGACCCTGCGCACAGACGCCCCCATGCAAATCAAAAACAGCCAGAAACAGCTACCTATGCGTGCTTCCCCGAGTGCGAATACGTACCCTTTAAACAGTGCGTGGGGTCCCCCGCAAGCAAGCCTGCATCTCGGGGACCATGTGCGGGGTCCCCTGTAACTGTAACCGAAACCTTGACAACAAGTGCAGGATTAATGGTACCTCGGGTAAAACTCTGAAAATATGCATGAGAACCCCTATAAATTGTTCCTGCACCCTGCTACACTGCGCACGTGCACCCCTAAGTTAGATTGGAAGCTTGGCTGCATACACGCATCCCTAAATTCGACAATCAATCTTACCTCTAAGCAGTGAATCCTATGCGCAATTGCCTGTGCGCCTGCCTTTGGGTGTCGGATCCATGAATACTTATAGTTCTGCGCATTACTGGGCGTTGGATGGACTGTCTGCATGCCGTCCCTCTTAACACCCACATTTTCCCTTGTTCTTCCTCATTTTCCACATTCCTACCATGCCCAATGCGCAAGTCACACCCACCCTCTGCGTGGTGTCTTGCGCAAGTCACTCAGCCTCTCGCAGTGACATGCCAAGCCTGCGTGAAGTCTATGCAAAGTATGAAAAAGTCCAATGCAGTTGATTTCATGAGTTTTGCATGCGGTTTGGCATGCAAAATCCTGATTTTCCGCGCAGATCAGTCTCTCTCCTTTTTTGTTATGTGGACATATATAGTTATCCCAGATAGAGTAGGAGAGAGATTATCACACATCAATCCTTCTAGGACTCCCGTTGATGGTAGAGCTATGAAATAATTGCCATCATTGAATGTGAGAGCCTGCAGTTCTATGTATAACTAAGACTTTGCCACAAAAATAGGCATTTTGTTTTTATTTTTTTAATCTATTTCCATCGCTGTTTTGAGCATGGAAATGGATTGGGTACAGGAGTGGTTGGTAGCCATGCCCCCTGTATAATAATCAGGGCTTTAAATGGGCCGATACCACCTGGCCTTCAGTACCTGCACTTCCTATTTTTTAGCATTTGAGTACCTGCACTTCTCAAAGCCTGAACTAGAGTACCAGTACTCAACAATGTGGTGAGGTGAAAATGAAAGCATTTCATTTAACGTAATCAGATTCAATGACTAAGCTCCTGCAGCCTTTGCTGGGGAAACCAGTAACCTTCCCCCCACCACCTACAGTGCCCATAGTGTCTTCTTCAGGCCCCACCTTGCCGAACAAAAGGAAAGGCAGACCTGCATCTCCTGAGTTCTCAGAACACTGGGTGCGAAAACACTATTTTGCTATGTGGGCTTCACGTGTTACCCATTGGGTCCCTTGAGAGTTTGCATATGGAGCAAGGACTCATTTGGAAAACCCGGCCAATTACTTTTTAACCTATTTCTTTGTTATTAGCAGTGCTTTTTGTAATATGTAAATGTTTCCGCAATTGCAGTTGTGATGGGAGGTTTTGGACTGAAAGCCAGTACACAGCTCCAGTTACCTACCAACTTCCTTATTATTATCCAATGCAATAATAACCCCCCCTCTTAAAGCGTAGTTTGCAGCTACGATATATGCTAGTTTGACATGCAAAAAATAAAGCCTCAATTTACATGGATATTCAAATTTTCTTAGCACATTCCATAACAACAAATTGGAAGTTTCAGTGACAGGATCCCAGGAATGCTGCTAACCAAAGTGTGTGATCCATGGCTCATAATTGAATCACACTGTGCAATGCCTGTAAAAATTGGGGGTCCTCAAAGCATGCCATCCTTTATACATAATAATACTAGGTCAAACTCTGTCTGTAATTGAGGAGTGTTTTTGAGAGACGATTGCATTAGACTGACAGAATCAAATTCAAAGGTAATGACTTAACAGTAAACCACCATACTGATATTTTAGTTGGATACACTGACATGTTTCAGCACAGCATGCTCCAAAGGCCAGCCCCAACCAAGAGTTAACGAGGGCGTGAGAAGCCAGAGATGTAAACAGGGTAGGGCCTAAGTGAGAAAGGCCCACCCCAAATCAGTGAGTCCCCACTCAGCAGCGCTGTGTGGGAATTTACAGATGTTAATGTCACTTTGGTGACTATATGAGCTTCAGGCCCCACATGTTAGACAATCCTGGCTATGCCTCTGGTGAGAACATAACTGAAATGTGAGTGTGGAGAGTGAGACATATAGAAATGTACACACATAGCAAATCAGACACAATGAGAGAAAGTGAGACAACCGGAGAACTAGGAAAATAGAGTTGGGGAAGTATGTACAGTGTGGGATTAATTGAAATGGATCAATGAGCCTCGGGCCGGGCTCCAGCGTGGGAGCAATTTTAAGACCCTCCTAGGCTTAGTCACAGCCCACTTAAAGCTTAGATTGATGAGTGCCTGCACTTCTTTTTTCCATTTAAAGCACTGATAACAATGCACATTGATCCTTCTGCTCAATGCATTGTTAAGTTTGTGAGAAAGTGAGCATCTGAGACAAGAGATAAACTGTCATCCCTTTGGTGGTCAACATCATTTTTTTCACCTTAACTTGAAAGTATGCTCTAATTCGTCTCTTAAGAGCAAAACATTTTTTATTTCTGAAGTTACCGCCTACTTTCTGTTGGTGGTAAAAATGTCCTTATCAATTTAGGAATTCGACTTCACAGTAATTCGGGAATTCCTGTGGGCACTGCATGTCTTAAAAATTGAACCAGTTCTTAAATGGGTACCCACCTGTCTGTGAGACAGCCAAAGAAAAGAAATTCACATGTTAGTATAAGGCTATAAATTGTGATAAATCTCATGATGTCGTCCCTGCTCCCCAAGGGGGAGAGCCTTTCCATGAGGTCATGGTGGTGAGGCCACTATCTCATAGTCCCCCTGGGGGTGGTAATGAGTGGGGGATCTCATGGGGAGGCATTCCCCCTCTGGGATACAGGGAGGACATCAGGAGCCAACACGGTACAACACACATTCAGCCACCTTTTTTTCCTCATCTTCTTTGCCTTCCCCTGAACCTATAGGTTCCTCCATGTATTTCTGTTACTGCAGCGGCATTACTACTGGGACAAGGAAGATTAGGGCTGACTCCACTGAGGTGTCCCCTCAGAGTACTCCGATGAGGAAGATCAGGACCAACGGCACTGAGTCATCTCCTCAAAGTACTGTGATGAAGAAGATAAACATAGCCCTAACCAACCTCACAGAAAACCAGAGTGAACGGTCTAGTTATCCATTCACAAGTAGCTTAAAGATGGAAGAGGGACTTATGCTGTTTTCAGTCTCCCCTCGGAGTTGAAGAGCTTATTACTCATGCGTCCAATAATACAGCTTCAGATTTGCTTGGTAGATGTCTGTATAAGCCACTGGGCCCGAGGAAAGAGCAGCACATATTGGAACATGAGCTTTCATGAGCAGACTGCTTTCAGGGGCAGCGCTCTGTGACTAATCTTCTGAAAGCAGTTTGTTCGTTAATGTGCAGGAACTGGGTGAGTCATATGCTGTTGGAATGGAGATACCCTGGCCCTGGTTAATCCCCAACCACATGTGATTTGCATGCCTTGGAATACCTGATCTTTGAGGTCAGGTCCTTGCATCGCTTCTACTTTGTCTGCAGTTGTGCAAGTCCTCCAGGTTAAACACAGAACTCTGCAGTAGGTACAACAAATTGCTGATTTGCCCTTTCCAATTGAAACCCGCTACCTTTGGGAAAGCAGCAGATCCCTAAGCTTGTGTAACCTCTCTGCAGTCTGCAGCAGTCACTCTGACTGTCTGAGCTATCTAAGTAGGTTTGAATTTGTCACCTACAGAATATGCACAGATATCTGAAATCCGCTCATTCGTACTTCGAGCATGCTGGTTCGTGCCCGTAACCAACCTGTGGCACACATTTCTCCAGCAGACATATTATTGCTTGTTTCTGGGGGAGTAACCTATGTTAGCCCCCTCCCCCTAGTTTTTGCAAAAATGTAGGTTGGGGCAAATGGAGACTGTGATTTTCCCAAGATCATACATATATTTGGTTACTTTATTTTGTCCCAGGTCACCCCACTGTGGTCAAGCGATATGGCAAAGAGCCCAGAAATTGGCAGGTGATTAATCAAGGGTCTAAATGATGTTTTGGTGACCTTGTTTTGTCCCGTACCCTGTGTTGGAGAGTGGGGTAGCGAGGACGAGCGCACAGCAGGAAGTTTCCACCCTCTGGGAGACCATCTCTGCAAAACTCCGGTGTTCCTTCCTGCTCGCCAAACTGTATGTGGTGCAGGATACTTGCTAACGAGCTGAAAATCTATGCAGCTAAAACCGAGGCGACCCTGGGTCATAATGGTCTGTGTATCTGATTGCACTTTGATGAAACAAGCCCAGAATTTGGGATTCTTGAGAGGTGTTTGGTTTACTCTTGCCTTCTGCCCGAGGTCCACATATTCATGCTTGGCCGAGATTGGCATGGTTATGTTTGTTTGCCTCAAGACACTACAGTAAATCCAACCTACATTAGCCTACCACAGTGTGCCATAGACTGCCTGCTGAAGTTGAACCGTCTGAATAAAGTTGCCCATCTTATTCTCAGAGTCCCTCAATGGGCCTGCACTATTCCATTTTTTCTGTCAAGGGCACTGAGTGTGCCGGTGGGCTGGTCTGTTTTTTTTAGAGCATTGAGCCATGTGCACAAGACCACCACTTAGCACCAGGGTCCCCAGGCTTCTTCATTAGGAAATGTGCACCCTATCTGCGCTCTCTCTCCCCTAGGCCGCTGTTACCTGTGCATCCCCAACTTCGAGTGAGAGGCGGCAACAGCAGCTTCTCTTCAACAGCAGCTAAACACTGCAACCATCTTCCACTTCAGTTCTGCACCCCGTAAATCATTGAAATAACAACTGTTTGCATTGGTGCCCACTGTGCACCCCTGTTGGCCACCTCTAGCCAAGATTAGTCTGTCATTAATAAAGTGGCCAGCCTGTGCTTACTTTTTCGTCCATGGAGGCAGCAATTTGTCATGACTTATGAGAGTTACAAAGGTAGTGCCACAACAACAAATATAACCCTCTCTTTTCTATTTGAAAGAGACAGCCTTTGTAGAACAAAACTAGCCAGCTTTGTGAAATTTAAACAAACCAGGTGTGCATAAGTATCTTGAAAGAATGCAAAGGTTGAGTGGGCAGCTGGGGATGTCTAGGCAGTTTGAGAATTTAGAGGGAGATGGGACTAGCAAAATGCATGCCGATGACATAAAACACTATGATATCCAGAGGAACTGGAACTTGTCAGAAAAGGGATTCTCTTAATCTACTCCTTAGTCATTGCCCTTTATTCTGCAGCCCCGGTTATAAAAGGTGCAAATTACAAGTGAAACAAAGACCAGATGGAAATAGCAATGGGCAGGTCAGTGTGATGCCTTGCTGGACCAACATTTATTTAGTTTTTTTGCAATTTTTAAGGTGTATTTGGCAAAATGACATTGCATCACACACTTCTTTCAGAACATGCACACATCTGTACAATCCTCCCCTTAGGTAGCGGGAAGCAATGCCAGGTATTCTAAATGGGAACAAACTAAATTGCAATTACTTTGCTTTTAATTCTTCATACCATGAGCATCCAGATTCTAAGCGCTGTACTAAAATGTGTTTTGCCAAATGTAGTAGTTCCCCATAATACTGGGCTTCACAAATGGCCAGCAGCACACATGAAAGCAACCTTTACAGAATTAAATGCTGAAACTGTGCAGTACGGCGATGCCCACGTTAAAACAATTTCAGAGCCACATATGAATAGCCCTGAGTCAAATGCGCAGGCATGCACGGGCAGAACTTGCATGTCGATGGTAACAGATCCAGCCAGGATGTATGCAGGACAGCTCTCATACACACCTCTGTATCAGTGAGAGCCAAGGACGTTTCTCGTCTCTGTAAAATTTAAAGTAGCAATGTAATTCTTCACAAAGTGAAGGCGTCATGCTGACACATAGAGCAATTTCTCTGAATGCAAGTGAATTGTGGGGGAATACATGGCATTATATCCCCCTCACTTAAAATTGTGGGGGGGGGATTGGTCCCCCAGTCTTGCATGTCCTATAGGCTAATTTCACTTCTCAACGTGGATGCAAAGATCTACAACAGAGTGATTGCCTCCAGGTTTGAACATCTTATGCCCCAACTGGTGTATCCCGATCAGGTAGGGTTTATCCCAGGTAGGCATGGGGCAGACACCTTAAGGAAAACTTTGAGTCTTATGGATTTGGCCAGAGGGTAGGGGGGTAACACTTCTCGCTCTCGACGCAGAGAAAGTGTTCAGTAGGGTGGGGTGGGATTTTCTTTGTGTTTTTTTGGGTAAATTTGTATTCAGGGAAAAGGTTCACAATGGAATTAGGGCAATCTACACTGACCACAGGGTGCAAGTCACAGTAAATGGGAAAGTCTAGAGAGATAATTTGGGTTGCATAGATGGGCAAAGTCCAGGGTGCCCACTATCGCCACTATTTTTTGCTGTGACTGGGTTGGCACATCACAAATAACCACACTGACTCCTAGAATCAATTCAAAGGTGTTTAATACAGACTTTTGATGGTTAGAATGATTGATTCACAAGGTTCTTTGGGGTTTAATGGGGTTAGGGAGGTTGGTGCTAGTGCTGGCACTTTCCTTGCTCGACATCCCCAGGCTTGGTTCCCACATCCGTAGCCCAGACGTCCCTATCGGGGTGGTTAGTAACTTTCGGATCGGAAACACCTAGCTGTCTTTCTTCTTCTCTACACTTTAGGTGTTTGCCCTGAGACGATGGCTACCTGACTCCCTAGGGAACTTTTAACTTTCCCTCTCCGGTCATTAATTAGAACTCATGGAATAGGGAATTGTGCTTTCTTTCGCCCAGGGTCACGCTCACACCTTTTACGCCCTTTCGTACCTGACCCTTATTTATACTTACCTCTTAAGCTGTTCTCCCACCACGGTACTATCCCTCCAATCTCTCACTCTGCCTTTCCACCTCCACCCTTTGTTCTTACTTCCTTTCCCACTCCTATTCTTACTCCCACTTGTAGCTTCAACTGTCCCTCTACCTCCGCTGTTTCCTTTTCCCTCCTTCCTCTCACTCTACTTCCCCACCTCTTGCTATTCCTCTCGTTATGATTCCCATTTCACGTACTGCCAAAAGCCCCTCCTACTCTTCCACTCACTGTCGCTCTTCCTATTGCTCTACTATGGAGTGTGCTCAGAGTGTGTTGCTGTGTTCCGTGTACAGTGGTACCTGGCCAGGAGGCTCTGAACAGTTTTGCACGGGATCAAGCACATTGTGAGCATTATTGGAATCCTGGTCCAGGCTTGCAATCGTTCTCTCTTCACTGCGGAACTTGATACGATCCCCCCAAAGATTGGCACCATGGTGAGTGACCAAGGAACCTCTGATAAAGCTGTTAACTGTTAATAAAGTTTCAAACCAAAATTGAGCGCAAACATGTATTGGAAATCTGGAATACTCCTTAAACCCCCACTCTCGAACCTGCTATTTACATTTATGTAACCTTTTGTTAAGTGCAATTCACAAGATGGAGAGTCCTTTGCTGCTGGGTGGGGCCGGGGACTGCTTTTTGGACTGCACAATAAGGAATGCCGTCTGAATACACAAGTGTTTCAGGCTTTTAAGACTTCAAGATCCCTGTCACATTACTGCCATATAGGGTAGCCTGCTTCCAGGAATAACAAGCACAGCAAATAGACCCCCTTTGGGAAGGCCAATTATGGAGCAGTCTCCCTCATGTACACCTGGTTGAGTGCAGGAGACCCACGACCCCGCTGGACGGCAACATCTAGGAGAGAATCCAACCGAGTTAAGAACGAATGAGGCAAACCCTTCCATCCTTAAACTTTGTATTGAACTCACTTGTGAATGTGTTCCAACTATTAAGGGGGGAAGTGCAGACCCATTCAAGAATCCTGATGGAACTTACTAAGGAAATGGATCAGTGAGAATCTTCAATGGTGGGCCCAAGGTGTGCTTCAAATATATCTGTAATACCATCCTTAAAGGACTTGAGAGATGGGGTTATAAGGCAGGCTCTGGAGTCAAGCCTCATTGACAGGGCTCTACAGGAAGCAAATCCAGAAAGGAAGGAACTCTGGGGAATGGTGACTAAGCTAATAAGATGCACCGACAAAAGCTGCACTCAGGCTGGGGGGTGGGAGATCGCACGCTCGGATATCAAGTTGGGTTTGACTTTCGACGATATCCTCCTCTCAGAATCGATTTTGGAGGAGTTCAGAAGAATGGCACAGGTTGTTGAGGGCGATAGTGTAGACCAACCAGAGAAAGATGCAAACTAGTACTCCAAGCATACCCCGGTGGAGGAGCCCATGGAGATGGACTGGGCAGAGGCTACGGGTCAAAATTATCGTAGGAGGGTGAAAGCCAAAAGAAGGGGGAATAAAAACGGAAGATCAGAGTCCACCCTTCCGGAGGGGAAAAAAAAACAAAGAACCAAAAATCAAGCAAGTTAAAGATCAAAGGTACCACCAGTTTCATCAATGCCTTGTCTGACCCTCGTTCAGGGGAGCAAACTGGCCCAGAAAAACCTTGGGAGCCCACTGGCCCAGAAGGGCTAAAGGTCCAGGAGAAAGACCTTGCAGTGGTTGAAAGTCAGACTTTGGCTACACAAGACAAGAACCCGGTAAGGAAGCTCAAGAACCAGGGGGACTCTGGGGCGCAGGTGGTCAGGGCCAGTATTGGTGTCCAGACTTAGGAGAGTAGTGATCATGTACCAACGGTGTCCATTGACCATTCTGTGATTACCAAAGATGGGGGCAAAGGGGCTAATGACCAACAGTCCCCGGACAACCGTGTCGTTCCGCCTAATGGCACTGCATCAATACCAATAAAATAGTCCCCCATTTTTCTGCAGGGGACAAAACAGACATTGCAGTCAACCGGAGACTCGAACGTGGCGCCTTTGATACCATAGCCCAAGGTAGTAAATTGGCCCCCATCTTTTTGCAAGGGAAACCATAAAACCAACAGATTGGCTTGGACAGCACCCGGACCCTTCTACTGGAGGCCTGATTTGTGGGGGGGCAGGTTCATCCGATAGAATGCCAATCAGTGCACCAATTGTTCTAGGTGCGAACGCAAAGGAGTCCAAAGGAGTCAAATGAAAGCCGTGATGATGTAACTGTGGCCAAAAATCACGAGACAGTAACTCGGGAAGACGACATAGCCCCTTTCGCCATTCCATGGCTATGGCTCAGAGCTCCATGAAGGCCATGGAATACAAATCCGCGAACCTGAGTGCCATCCTGGCTTTTTTAAAGAAAATTCTGGACTTGTATCTGTTTTCCTCTGAAGACATTGAGTTTGTTCATTTTCCACTTGAGAACACTGTCCTACTGGCAGAGTTGGGTTAAAAATCGAGGGTGGGGGCAAAGGCCATCCTGTCAGCTACCAAGGATCTAGAGAAATACGGCCTGGAGGTCTATATGGCTCTTCCAGAGAGGGAGACGAGTGCATGTTCGGTGGGACGGTGTCAAAGAGCGCAGGGAAAAATGGGCAGGCACAAATGGAGAGTTAATTGATCTAGCACCGAAAAATCACCGACCTGACCAGCAGTGCGATCCACAAATGAAGATCTGGTTTCTTCTCAATAATACATCAGCCAGCATTGCTCCAGGGCGTGGGGAGACCTTTGGGTGGCCTTCTCATCACTACCCATAATTCTATAATAGCAGAGATGGAGGTCATCCCCACCACAACAAAAGGAATACTAACAGCGAAACAGGGGCTACGTACCTCAGATAGGCTACAAACACTGATAGCCTTAAATGTATACTGGAACCCCGGCTGTACCGAACTCACAACTTTCCTGAAATCTCTGGCAGACCTCTTGACCAGGATGAATTTAGATGATCCAGGAATTGACATCCTTTTGGCAGGGGACTTTAAAGGACAATGTATTAGTACACTGACTAGCGTAGATAGATCGACCGCCAAAAGAGTCACTCTATTAGGCAGGAGATGGGTCGCCTTCCTCACAGAGTGGAACTTGATAATGGTTAACGGTGCAATAGAAGCAGATTTTCCCCCTTCTGCGACCAGGAGATGGGGTGGTTTCAACTCAACCATTGACTATGTGTTCCTCTCCCCCCAGCTATTTAAGATTTCCAGTAGCTTTCAGATCAAGGATGGGGGTAGTAGTGGCCATGGCTGCCTTGAATCCATCGTGACCTGGGAGCTCTCCAGGAATGTGCACCGTCAACCTACTCATGTCATCATGCATTTGATGAGGAAACATGGACAAAGAAGGTGGAACTGCAGAAAGCAGTGATGGAATTTGGGAATAGAGTCTCAGAACCAGAAGAGTATAAAATTAGAGTGGGCTACCTTAAGCGGGACTATAGAAATTAGTGCCTGGGTCACCGAGCACTATGCCTCCAAAAAGACAGTGAGACGATGCTGGGAGCATTGGGCAAAAGTATTTCAAGTAACTTTTGGGCTCTCGTGAATAAATCAGAGGCCATGCAAGCCAGTATTCAAAGCAACATGATTGCTGAGGTATTGTATTGTATTGTATTTGGCGTACCCTCTTTAGTTCTCTCTATAAAAAGGCACCCGCTGATTCTTGTTTTGAGATCCCTTCCACACCTTGGGAGTTAGATAATTCGGAGAACTTAATATCCAATTGAATCTTAAATCACATCTGTCTCCAGGGCGGCAGGGCCGAACGGCCTTACCTATCAAGTCCTTAAGGGAAACGTTATTTATGGTCAAGGCTGCTGGCCTTGCTCTTTCGGGAAATCCTGGAGAGTAGATAATTCCCTCTGTCTTGGAAAACCTCGATCAGTATCCCCATCTTCCAGGGGGGACCAGACTGATCTGGCAAATTATCGCCTGATTGCCCTCCTTGACGAAGAATGTAAGATATTTGTGGGACTATTGTTGAGAGAGTTGGACCAATGGGTTTATGACAATTTTCCCGCATCAAAAGGTTCGCATTAAACCTTTTGTTCTAAAAATGCTACCACCAAAGGTTTGAACACAAAAAAAATCGAACCTTCTGTGGTAGCATTATTAAAAAAAACAGGGGTTGCGGGGGTGTCCCCCGCATCACACCGCTCACTATACTTCATAGCATAGTGAGCGGGGCTGCGGGGGACACCCCGCAGCCTTTAGTTTAAAAAAAAAGAAACGTGGGCTGCGGGGGTGTCCCCCGCATTGCCCTGCTCACTATACTTTATGGTTTAGTGAGCGGGGGCTGCGGGGCACACCCCCGCAGCCTTCTGTTTAAAAAAAAAGAGAAGAAAAGGACCCTACAGCGCCGGTTCCCGATCACAGAAGTGAAAGGCAACTGGCGCTGCAGGAACCCAGCATAAAGTCAAGGTAAGTGTGGTTTTTTTATGTTGGGGGTGTGGGTGTGGGTGGGGGTGTGCTGAGGATGTGGGTGGGGGAGTGTTATGGGTGTGTTGTGTGTGTGTGGGTGTGAGTTTGTATGTGTGTTCGCATGAGAAAGGTGCAAACTTTTGGTAGTTCGCACCTTTCTCATGTGAACAATTTGCCCGCGGTAATTTCAGCTGCGGGCAAATCACTCGGATTCGGACCAATGGGCTAGACAAAGAAACATCTTATCAAGGCGCCAGACATGATTTTGTAAGGGTCTCTCCACAGCACTGAATGGGACAGTGCTGGGGATCCTTTGCAAAAACTCATGGGTTAAGGGGGGCAGTGCTCTATGGAGCCTGTATAGACCTCCCCAGAGCATTTGACATGGTCAACAGGGACCGTCTTTGGGAAAAGTTGGAGAAGTGGGGAGTACTGCATCGCCAGCTGGTGATGTTATCCCGTCTGCATAGGGACATTACTGTGAGGGTCAGACTGGATGCCGCGGGTCATTTGTTGGGTCTAGCGAAGGTAGAGAGGGGAGTAAGACAGGTGTGCCTGGTGGCCCTCCTTCTCTCTAACCTCTACCTAAAAGAACTAGGGGAGGCAATGGATGCATCTGCGTTGGCCAGTCCTTGAATTGGTTCTCGACCTATTAGATGGCTGGCCTACACCAACGACATTATCCTCCTTGACAACACAGCTGTTGGCCTGCGGCGCCTTCTGAATTCCCTGGGGATTTACGCAAGGAGGAATGACTTGTTGATTAACCCAGAGAAGTCAAAAATACTGGTCTTTAAGAGACCAGGAAGATGGGTGGCTAACTTCAAGTGGACCCTGGTTTCACACTATTCCCGTTGTGAAGGAGGTGGTCTACTTGGGATTCACATTATACACCTTTCCTAATGTAGCCTAAGTTAATCTTGATTTTATCGGGAAGACCTCTCAATTGACAGCACAGATGAGAATACTCCTGGTGACGTTCTGTAAATTCTCCTTAGTCCCAAGGATTCAATTCTACACTGCTAAAGTGATTCCAGTCCTCCTTTATGGGATAGAGGTTAATCCCCTGGCCTGGGATATGAACTGGCAGAGATTTGAGGGCCATATATGGAAGAGGGTACTTGGCCTTCCTCAGTGTTTACCAATGGCCAGTTTAAGATATGAGTTAGGCCTAAGATCAATTAGATCAAATGCAGAATGGAGGCTCATTTCTTTGGATCGATTGATCATGGTTCCTGAAGCCAACTCACTTTATGAAAACATTAATGTGCACCTGGAACAGCTTTCATCAATGTTCTTGACCTGATTAGAGCATCTCTTATCGGGGGTATTGGTGGAATGCTATAGTGATGTTGACCCGCAATCCAATGAACGTAAAGAAAGCAATGGTGTGAACCAATTGGATTTGAACAATGAATGATTGTGAGGAATTTGACCATCTGCACGGGGAGTGTGCGCTTGCCTGGGTTTTTTAGATTTTTTGATAATGAAAATGAATGATGGGAGATCAATATGTATTCTTGGGCATCTTGCGGTTTCGTGCTCAGAAAAAGGAGTATATGTGTGTGTCAGTCCTCTAGCTATGTGAGTCAAAAGCATATCCTTCATGTCTATCTGCAATAAACTAAAATGTCTGTGTAGCTTTGTGCATGGATTGGATGCATATGTGCTTCATGTCTAACACATCTATGTTGTGATGTCAGTTGTGACGTTACTGGCTCTGTGTGTCTGCAGTCAGTCGGCTTGCTCTATAGATTGCAGGCTTTTCTCTTCTATAATGTCATCAGGATAAGGTCTGGATGGCTGTCTGAGTGAATAGCGTCTCTCCCACCTGCGATACATTATCAATGAAGGGGACGAGGAGGTCACTAGCGATGTACATCGCTCGTTTCTCTCGACGGGCTGTGAGCTGGATAGGTGCAACAAGGGAGATATTTAAGTCCCCCTACTCAATCCCCCCTCTGGTTGACAAGTCGACCATTCTCCCAAAACTATTCTCCCAGGTCAAGTATGGCTTTGGGATACATACTTTTGCCACTCCTCCTAGGTGTCCAGCACATCTTACTTGTTTGTCCAAACTCCCGGTCTTATATCAGCAATCTCCATCAGGCTTGCACCATACCCATTTTCCCCAATAGTTGCATGAATCTGGGGGAAAGGAGAACTGTGTGCCTGCCGGGAACAGAGGACACTGCTGCAGGTGTGATTGCAATACGTCAAGAGTCTGTGTTTCTATGTCTGCTTTTGTATCCATGTCCAGTAAGATTTTCATCCGTATTGTCTTTTCAGTGGTCTTCTTGCATTGAGCTATTGCTACACAGATAACACAGAAGGCAACTAATACTAGCACTAAAGTAGCTTTCAGCAATTTCAGTCCGCTGGCCATCCATGATGGTATCCAGGAAAAGATGAATGGCAGCCAGTCTCCATCTTCTTTTCTTGGGTTTGTCAGTGCCTCCATCTTAGCATGCAGGTCGGATAGTTGCATGATCGCCTCAGCGAGTGTTCCATTTTCTCCATCGTGGGAAGGCACTACGTGCAACATGAAGGCCTGATCTTGGTGCATGTGCCTCCTTCCATAGCTGTGGGCCGACCCAAAACATATCTGTTCTGTAGGGTCATTAACCTAACAGCCCTCAGCTCCTCCTTGATAGTATTGAACCCCTTGACAGCCCAGTTTTTCATCTGCAATAGCTCCCATCTGGGGACCTGGAGCCATTTGGCATTCATACTGGCTTGAATTCCTGGGATCACTGATGCAAAGAACATCTCAGTCCTACTAAACAGTCTAATGTGTCTTCCATCTTGGACGAGATGTAGTTACTTCTCTTTGTTATTGTCAGTTCTGCAGACCGTCTCTTTCTCTGATGTGCTTTCATTTTAGGGAACCCGTCCATTTGTATGTCCTTCTGAGGTACTACTAATGCTGATGTATTCAATTGCACTAGTGAGCATTTTCCTCCACAATTTGGCGGTAGTTGCATGTACGCTGTGCATCAACAGGCCCAGCAGTGGTCCTTTAATACTTCTGTGCCAACTTTCATTGCTGGTATCTTTGATATTCGCCTGCATCCTTTGTTCTCTCCAACCTTCACTGGACCTTCATTCTGAAAGCATAAGGAAGTATTCTCGAGTGGTATGATTGCCATGGGACCTGCTTCGTTTTCCAACCAGGTAAGCAGTTTTGCGCTTACTGCCCATTCTTTAAGACAATCGTTGTCTTATTTCTGCACTATTTCAACTGGAACTATTAGGAGTGCATGTGTTTTTGCTTCCTACCATTCCCTCCTTCCATCCTTCTTCTATGAATATTTCCCAATATACTAGCAACTGAGGCCTCTCCCAGCATCCCTGCTATCTCCCTTTGTCCTGACTTTGGGCATTATCACTATTGTGTGACTATTGTGTAACTATTCTGGGTTCAAATATTGAACGGGGCCCGTGGTTAATGCCTTGCTCTGCCCAGGTAGGTACACTTATATAAATCACACAATTGAGCAAGGTCATGGAGGTCTAACTGCTGAAGTAGAGACACTGAATCTTGGGTTTGTCACAACATGACTCGGTGGAGACAGATTTATGAAAAAGTCTGTATACTGCAGTTCGGATTTAATTTGTTTGCAGTAAGTGTCAAGATACACTTGAATTTATAAAGCATAGGATATTCAACATTAAAACATACATGGTATAGTACCTGAGTTAAACAGATCAAATGACAAATATTTGAAATACCAAATTCTTTTGCTTATACATTCTCATATAGGTTCCTTGGGAAGGAAACTAGAGAACTTAGTGAGGTAATAGTCAGGTAATCAGCACTGTTTTGTGAGAACAATCTAGAGTTGAACAGCAACATAAACAACAAGTCAACACAACAGTGTTTCGGCTATTTTAAAGATAAGCTTGGTAAGCTCTGGTAGTGTAGGCCTTCATCAGGATGAAATATTCTTGTGAGGGAAGTATCCTATGTAGTCTGTTTGGGTAAACAGACAGAGAATATGTCAGGATTCGGTATAATCTACACAGTCTAGTAGTAGAGATGTAACTATATACAATTAGCACAAGAGGATTCCGATGCTTACCGGATCCGGAGAAGCAGTGGCTGAAGGCATCTTAGTGTCTATGTACACTGAGGAGGGTAGGAGAGTTTAACCTCTGTTTACGGCCATTCCTGTCGGTAAAGATCATGGAATAGTCAGTGGGGCTGTGTGTAGCCATCTATTTAATATGTAGGTGGTACAGGAGATGTGTCTTACCTATTTGGAGCCTGTTGCTTAGATGGATATCTAACAGAAGGCAGTGCAATTAATGCGGTAAGTGTTCCGGGAGAGACCAAAATGGAATAGTCGCTGCGGATACAAAAATCAAAGAACAGTAACTCAGTGAGGAGCCAGGTGATAGTCTCAACGGAGTTCTAAACAATACTGAGTGCGGTAGTTAAAACCTGTGTTGAAATTCGGGAAAGTTACGCAGCTGTACTACTGCTGAATATAGGTATACGTACCCCAATGGAAGACCAAAAGGGGCAGAGGTAGCATGCAATCATTGTTGGTCTAGAAAGGTGCGCTACACGAAAGTGTCACAGCGCTTGGACAGAGGGCTGACATACTATGTCTGTACACGTAATCATGCTGCCCGTGTGGTGAACTACTCGTGTTGTCACCCACTATAGTGTATAATAAATCATTGCGGTAAATATTGCATAATGGGCGATGGTGCCAGCTGCTATCAGGAGCTGACAGTGATCGCAGTTACAAAATGACCGCAATGTGCGTAGCGGGTGACTTGCGTGCCGTGAGGCATGCAGCTGCTAAAAGGAGCTGATCGCAGTTGCAAAATGAAAGTGACCACGAGGTGACCTGCGTGCCGTGAGGCGGGTGCAAAGCCCACATGACGGTGCGTCTGGTCGGGTCTTACCTCCTGTGGATGCTAGTTCTCTAAGGGAGCGCTGGGATGAGAATGCCGGTGGTTGGAATGCCGTCTCCTGCCCGGGTCACAGTGTGTGCTGTTGCCATGGAGATGGGCATGTTTATATATAAGGCAGCCATTTTGGAAGGCTGGGATTATAGGCAGACACTGCAAACGCCAGCTGCAAGTCTAGTTGAAAAGGGATAGCTAGGATGTTTGATTAAAAATGTACACTTTAAATAATGTGCATGAGGCAACAAAATCGGATGAGTCTAAATTGTGACATACATGCCGGGATTTTTTAAAAAAAATCTGGGATGTTAAAAAATGCTGAACATGGGGGGGGGACAAAAAATGAGGACCCTATGTGAGTGGTGTAGCCAATATCTGTGATGGGCACATGTAGCCAGATATTGTGCACGATGTTGTGTAAGGCGGTGAGTCGCAGAAAAGAATGCTCAACCAAGAGTCTGGTGTGTCAAACCCTATACTACATTGAGTTGTGGCCCGGTCACATAGAATCACTTAGTTTGTAAAAACATTGCCAACGTGTTTAAACATTGTTTTAACATTGTGATGATTCTCCAAGACATGCTGGATATTGTACATGTTGAGTAAATTTTATAATGGCCCGGTACAAGAGAATCACTTAGTTTATATATCCATTGCCAACGTGTTTCAACCATGTGAAAATTATGAATTTAGTATACATGTGATGCAGTCATTTCACATTGCAGTTTTTTCTCAGAGCTACTATATCGAATAATTTCTCAATGCTATTGATTGTTTTTCTGCTTTATACATCTGAGGCTTTGTCTTTCACCATTGCAAGTGTCTAAAAAATATTTGGGTCATATTTACAAGAAGTGCTTCCACTCTTGGGTGATGTTTAGGCCTTCTTTCACAGTGTTCAGTTTGTGGACCCATTTCTGTTCTAGTTGGGTGAGGGTTCTGTCAATGTCGCCACCTCTTTTGGTGGTGGTCACTTTCTGAATCACAAGAATTTGATGTCCATGTTAGTATGTTTTTTTTTTAGGTAGTTGTCGGGGTGATTACCCCGGGGTCGGCTGAGCCGCCCGCGGACCTCCGGGCTGGGAGGCCCCAACTCCTCCCGTGCTTCCCAAAAATGAGTATGAGACACACACAAGGAGCAAGGTGGTTCTGCTGTTTATTATAACAACGGCAGGGATGGGTCTAGGATCGTACGCGTCCGTCCAGACTCTCAAACTTAGTGGGGCTCGCAGGCCCTTTTTACAGCAGTATGACGCGCTACTTGCGTCACCTGGGAAAGTTAGCAAAAAACCTATTGCCACTTCGGATTGGTTCCTCGAGTGGTAGGGTTAGTATAGGATACATATAGAGAAGAATATTAGTGGTTAAGGATGAGTCAGGTGGTATACTTGGGCTGTCCCTTCTATTAGATACTTGAAAATTGTTACACAAAGACCCCTGATGATTGGCTAATGTTAGTGGTGTCAGTGATGAGTCCCCCCATGTTCTGATTGGTCCTTTCGCGAGCCCCCAAGCCTGGGACCATCGTCGTTCCCAGCTCGCGGTGTACCTGTCACTAGCAACAATGTGTAACTATGTGTTTGTGCAGACAATGTGCGGGCTTGCTCATAGGCTTGAGAGCAGGCCATTCCCGTCGCCGTAGGTGTCCATCTTGCCATTTCACTGTTGCAACCTGTGTCCCAGATGTGGGACCTAGGCGACTTCTGTCTCGTGGGTCTGGCACCTTGTCAGATCGGCTTGGTCACGTGTGAGGAGACCGTAGCTGGAGAGGAATTCTGCACATTTAAAGTTGTATTTTGCTTCTGTGTGCTTGGCTTTGCTTACAGGTGTGACCTTGGCACCGGCTGGTAGCATACGAGTTGCAACATCGCGCCCTTGGCTACGAGCTTTCGCTGGGCTCGTTCTGTGTGATTAGCACTTGTATTCTTGCTCATACAGTGTTCATGGTGGCTCTTGCTTGCGGCCTACTTAGGCCTAGTTCATAAGTAGGGATTCATAATCCATGGTACCTATGTCGCGGTTTGACATGGCGTCATAAGCAATATTATGTCTACATTATAGTGTCATCACGAGGCGAGAGGTGAGAGAAGCGTCAGCAAGCGTATACGCGAGTTCTTCATGCGTCTTGCGTTTCTGCATTACTATAAAGGGGCCTATGTGAAAACCAAGAAAGATGCGCGTCAGTGGGTGTGTCCGTCACTTACGTCATAGCACTGAATATGTTCTTCGTGTAGGTTGGTGCATGAGTGACCAGTGTGCATGGTGGCACGTGTGTTCTTGGCAGTTGGCTAGGTCGTTGTGGCATCTCTAACGATGTGGGTGCTTGTTGCTTTTGTCTTTGTCGAGTTCATCCATGCCGCAGGTGTCGGCTTGAGTCGGACAGGCTGGTGGGCATATCCTTATGTTCCTGAACCAGGGTATTTTGTCATCTGGTAGATAGGTGAACTCGTCTCATGGTGGGTGCCTGGGCCGCGATCCTTTAGGCCATGGTCGCGATGAGATTGGGGGGAGCTTGTTCTCCCATTCTCCCACTTCAGTCCCCCCTCTGGTCGACTTGTCGACCACAAACATATCCTTTTCTTTATCTCCTCTTACTCTCCATATTTTAGTTATTCCACCCAAGTGGCCATAGTGGTTGACATGGTCTTCAAATGACCAGTACATATAAACACAGCACCGTCCTGGTTTGCAGTATACCCATCTTCCAACATAGCTCCTCGGGTTTCTTGGGTTCTCCAACTTTACAGATGGTGGATCCAAATGGTTAGTAATGATCTGTTTATGCAGTTTCTCTCTTTCCTTTATTGTCACGTCCGTGTGCTGGTCATCATCAGGTGGCATCAAGGGATGCATGCCAACCATTTCTATCATTTTGTCTGTAGTGCGTGCCTTCCTGGCCTTCCAGAACCTTATTACAATCAACACTGCTGCAGCTAATATTATGCATCCAACTATTACTTTCAGCCCGTCTGACAGCCATGATGGCATCCATGACCATAACAACGAAAACCAGCTAGTATCCTTCTTCACTCCTTTGCTTTCTTCCATCATTTTGGAGTGCATCTGGGCCAGTTGTGATACTGCTTCAGTAAGTCTTCCATTATCTGGATCGTTAGCAGGAATAAATGTGCAGCATGATTGTCCTATTTTTGCACAAACTCCTCCTTCCATGGCTGTGAGAAGATCCAATACATATCTGTTCTGCAGTGCTACCATTCTTACCGCTCGCAGCTCCTCTTTTATGGCATTGAATCCGTTTACTGTTGAATTAATCATCATCATTAGTTCCCATCGGGTGATCTGAAGCCATTTTGCATTTGCATATGCTTGTAGTCCTGGGTGTATTATTGACGAGAAGAACATTGCAGCCCTGCTGAATAATCTATGTTCTGGTGGGATGGAGGTGAGTGCTGTTTCCGACCTTCCCCACAGGTAGTTTCCTGTCAGGGGTTCTCCTTGTCTTTTCATTCTCGTTAGGATGTTATTGTTGTTGTTGTTGTTCTCTCTCTCTTGTGATTGTACGGACCTTCTCTTCCTCTTGTTTCCTTCGTCCATTTTGGGGAAATTGGCCATGTTCACATGTTTTCTTGGCACAACTAGTTATGGTACATTGATGCGTACCATGGTGCATATACCATTCCACAACTGAGGCAAGGTGTGGTATGCCTTATCTCCGCAGGCCCAATAGTGATCCATTATTACTGCCGTTCCAGCACCCCCCTCTGGTAGTTCTAACACACTTCCGCAGTTGGTGTTGTATCCCACCTACACATCTCCTTTGTGTTGGTAGCATAGCTTGGGTGCGGTCAGCGGTAGTATGCTTATTGGGTCTTCATCCTTCTCCATCCATGTCAGCATGGGTACATATTTGCCCCATGTCGTCCAGCATCTGTCGTTGTGTTCCTGTATGGTGGTAACATTTTCTCTTGTTATCATGTTGCTCCCAATCACTCCTATTTCCCATTCATTGTTCATGTATATTTTCCCTCTTATTGTTATCAGTGGCCTTTCCCAACATCCCTGCACACCAGGAACTTCAGTGGTGTACCAATCACATGGCTGGTATTCTAGCTTGACTTTCTTCGTTTCTCCTTTATCAGGGCCACTCGTCATGTATCTGAATGCCTCAGCGTGTAAGCTGCTCTTATGGTAGCTCAAATATGACTTGAGGAAGTTGTTTTCGTATGGGTATGTGTCCCTTGTCTCCCACTGCATCCTCACCACCGTTCCTTGAAATCGTCCTCTCGTTTGGAATAGTGCCAGATATACTATACATCGCGCTGTCTTTGCCTGTATTTCTGTGGCAACGAATGTCCTTGAAGCGCTCATGGCGTATGGGATCAATGAGCACACATAACAGCTATCTTCTGTTGTCTGCTTACCAATTTGGGTCATGTGCTGGTACCACATGTTGTTTGAGACGTGTGCTGAATCTGTTATGTAATTATCGATACCTTTGTTGTGAGTATATGTGCTGCGTTTAACTATACTTCCCTTACCCTTAGGGTTGCTAGTACTACCTGACGTCATACCTGTTGCAGCCGTAGGAGGGGGCATGTTAGTTTTGGGTGCAGCCATAATATTGATAGCATAACTTTTCTGCCATACAGAGGCAGCCAACAGACCAGTGATGACCAACACTCCTATCAGTTTTATTACAAGAGCTAGTCTCACCGGTATTTTGCTCTTACCTTGCTGCAGTCCGGCAGTTTATCCTTGCAACGTTAAAGGTGCCCGCCTGAAAATTCTCAATATGCTTGTTATTATTGTTAGCTGTTGTTATTAAGCTCTCCCTATCAAGTAATCGTTCAGTGCCCAGGCGAATAGCTGTTCCCACGCTAATCTCTATCTCTTAGAGCCGGTAAGTGCTCGTGAAGATGGGGAAATTATTGTTCTATGGCCAAGACAAATGCTGTGTAATATACGCGTACCCTTCTTCTTTTTAGGTACTTTGGCCTTCTTATATGATATACAAATTGGTGTGATAGGGCTTCAGGGGTGTTATCATCCGTGGGCAGCATCTACTCCTGGGCAGAGCACACTGTTAGTTACTTTATTTCCTAGACAGTACAATTATATGCAGTACCTGCATGTGCGAGAGAAAAAATAGAGAAAACATACAAGTGTTTTATGTGTGTGTAACATCCAAGTTAGTTATACAATGTCCTTCAATCGGTGGTGGCCTTGGAGGGGGGGGCTGGGGCTCGATTGGGCTGAAGTTTGTTTACTTTGTGATCTTGTGACCATGGGGTGGGCTGTGGGCAAGCGTTCAATGTCTATGGCAGTGGTTGTGTCTGGGGAATCTGGGGGGTGGTCAAGTGTAGTGACACTATTGTCCTCAGCGGTGGTCGATGTATCCTTCTCTGTAGCCGACACTGTTGATGTCGTTGTTCTTCCAATGGCCCTGTCGTTAACGCTAGGGCGGGTCTGGAGTTTGTAGATCTTTACATCGTGTAGGTGATTCCAGGCGCGCTTATCCTGCAGCTTCACCGCTCTGGGAGCCACCTCCTCTACCAAGTGTGGTTCGGTAAAGCGTGGGCTGTTCCACTTTCTATTGAAGTTGCGGCGAAGCACATGGTCACCTTCAGCAATAGTGCATAGTCCTTCCTTTTCCAGGGGCTTGCTGGTGTCTTCTTGTTGAGAACTCGTCGACCCGCCCCGCGTGCGCTCGAGCTGTTGAGATACAAAGGTGACACTAGTAATCAAAGAAGACACATATTGATACATTTCGTCACCAAGAACAGTTGCAGTGTTTTCATAGTCCGTAAATGCTCTTGATGTTGGCGTTAAAGGAAGGGGCATTTGACGTCCTGTCACCACCTCGTGGGGAGTGAGGTGGTGATCAGACCCTGGCCTATTCCTCAGCTCAAACAGAGCCAGCGGAAGGCAGTACAACCAGCTCTTCTTAGTTGTCTGCTGAATTTGTGCGATCTCTTCTTTCAATAGGCCGTTCAGGTGTTCACAAAAACCGTTGGCCTGCGGGTGGTATTCACATGCAAATTTATGTTAAATACCCAGCAAGGATGTGATGTGTTGAAACATTTCATTAGCAAAGTGTGGGCCGTTGTCCGACCGCAGCACTTTGCAAATACCCCACCTGGGGAAGACCTATCTCACTAAAAATTTAGCTGCTCTGAATGCATCCACATATGAGCAGGGTCCGGCCTCCATCCACCCGGAGAACGGGCATACCACTACAATCATATACCTATGTCCTTGACATACATTGATCATATCAACGTAATCAATATGAAGGTGTAGGAAGGGTCCCTTGGGCCGGGGTATAGTACCTTTTATCACTTGCAGCGTGTGACCGGCCGTAAACTGTTGGCATGTGAGGCAGTCACTGATGAAATTGGTGACATGAGAATTTAACTCGGGACAGAACCAATCTTCCCTAATTCGTGCTGAAATCACTTCCTTTCCTGTATGTGCTGGATGATGGAGCTGGGCCAGGGCGGTGTTCAACAGTGCCAATGGCATGACCACTTTTCCGGTATTATTTTGACGCCACAGTGCGTCTGTTGGGGACATCGTACATCCTCTTTTTACCCATAGTTCCTTTTCTGTCATTGGTGCGGCTGCCTGTAATTCCATTATCTGTGTTGCAGGGAGATGAGTGTACCCTTCCTTCATCATCATCTGTCTGGCCATTCCCCTCCCTCTCCCTCTCTCTGATTCTGGGGGGTTCCATAGCTCACCAAAGTATGCCACATGCTTGGCATGCGCGTCTGCTGTTTCATTTCCTTTCGAGATATAGTCATCTCCATTAGTGCGTGCCGGGCATTTAACCAAAGCTATCTCTTGGGGGTCATTAATTACTTCAATTAATTCTTCTAGTAAGAGAGCATGTTGCACTGGGGTGCCATCAGCTCTTCTAAACCCTCTTCTCTGCCATTTTATCACCCCCGAGTGGACGGTTGATGTGACATATGCGCTATCAGAGTATATGGTAACTCTTTTGTCAACACTTTCCTTTAACGCCAAAATCAGCGCAACCAATTCCGCTGCTTGAGCCGAATAATGCTGTGGTAATTGCACGCATTTCACCGGGACATACATCAAATCTTCTGTCATTTTTACAACTGCTGCCCCAGTTCTCCTTATCCCATCACTTTGGTCTATTGTTGACGAACCGTCAATGTACAAAATCTCACCCCCTTTAAGTGCATCCTCCTCAACTTTTCTTGTACATGAGTACGTTTCAATAGTCTGTGTGCAATCGTGAGCATAATCACCTTCCTCAACAACTTCCGCTATGAATCTGGCTGGGTTTACGGTACTGCATCTGACAATTGACAATTTGGGTCTAGATCAGATGATCTCATAACCTGACGCCCTCTGTGTGGTCAGTGTGGACTTAGGTTTATTCAAAATTGCAAATAGCGAATGCTCCACAAATAGTGTGGTGGGGCACCCCATTGTAATCGATGATGATTTCTCCACCGCAAATGCAGCTGCGGCGAGTCCCTGTTCACAAGGGAAATGTCCTAGCATAACAGGGTCCAGGTGACCGCTGTAGAACGCTATTGGCTTGTGTCCAATGCTAGTTTTCTGAGTCAATACTGCTTTCATTACTGCTGAGTCGCAATGTGAAAAGATGAAAAATTGCCGTTCATAATCTGGGGTGGCTAGTACGGGAGCTGTGGATATGGCGTGTTTCAACTCATCAAACGCCTCCTTGATTTCTCTTGTCCATCCCAATGTTCTGTCCCCTTTGTGTGCTTCCCTCAATGCCTCGAGCAGGGGTCCTATGTATGAGCTGCAATCAAAAACCCATGCTCTACAGTAGTTGCATAAGCCCAGGAACTGTTGCAGTTCCCTCACCGTTTGTGGTTGTGGCGTGTTGGATATGGCTTGTGCTCTTTGTGGTGCAATCTTTCTTCCGTGCTGGGATATTAGTTGACCAATGTATAGTACCTGTTCCTGACAGTACTGTAACTTTTCCTTGTCTACCCTGTACCACTTTTCAGCCAACACTGTCAGTCCTCCCTGCATCTTTCCTCAGTTGTGCTGCAAATTATTATATCGTCAACATATTGCAGCACCGTACTTTCCAATTCAATGTTCCCCAAATCCATCTGTATTACTCTGTTGAAAATTGAAAGCGACTCGCAGTACCCTTGTGGTAACCTTGTGTGTTTCCATTTTGTGTTCCTGTATGTGAAGCTTGTCAAGTCTTGTGAAACTGGGTGCAGGGGTATTGAGAAAAAGGCATTTTTGAGGTCAATCACGGTGAACCGTGATGCCTCTGCCGGTATTCCACATAGTATTGTGGCTGGGTTTGCTGCTATCGGGTATTCTGCCTCTACAATGTGATTCAAGGGCCTGAGGTCCTGGATGAAATGCCAAGACCCTCCTTTAACCTTGCGCACTGGGTACACGGCCGTGTTACATGGTGATTCTGATGGTACCAATATGCCATTATTTATCAGGGCCGTTATGGTTTCGTATATGCCCTCATCTGCCTCTTTTGATAGCGGGTATTGCTTCACTCTAGGTAGTATTGCACCCTTTTTCAGCTTTATTTTTACTCCTCCGATACTCTTTATGCAGCCCACATCATAGGGACTAGTGGTCCACAGTGATGCTGGAACCTTAGCCATATCTTCCTCGTAAAATGGTACTGGGGTAGATGCAGGTGCCTCGAGTGCCATAGCCATTTTCTGTGCCACTTGCTTGTATGTCACTCTTAGCCAGATGTCTACACTCATCATAAATACCATCCCTCCTTCTCCCCTGTCTTCTGAAAAGAGCTCTTCATCAGACCCCTGGGTGAGCCTGCATCCCTCAGCCAGGGCTATCACTGCTCTCCATGCTCTCCCTTCCCTGTCTTGGGCATGTACTGCGATGTAATCAGCAGTTGCTATGATCAGGGGAGTTGC
The DNA here is from genome assembly GCF_040938575.1 of Ambystoma mexicanum. Lineage (NCBI taxonomy): Eukaryota > Metazoa > Chordata > Amphibia > Caudata > Ambystomatidae > Ambystoma > Ambystoma mexicanum. The sequence continues at coordinate 383,766,808 of NC_090937.1, read as the reverse complement.
TAGGTCTGGAAAAGACCAGGGGCTAAGCTGATGTCGGTACTGTTGGGACTGGGGGCTAGCTAGTCTTTTGGATGTAGCTCCTGAGATTCTATCCGGGGCTACAACCAAAAGATCAGGGGCTATAGCCCCCTTAGCCCCCCCTAGAAACGCCCCTGGCTATGATGCTCTCGATGCTCACCGAAATCACCTTCCCCTCTGGTTCACTAGCTGGTGTCTCAGGCCTGAACAAATATGCTGCTGGCCTCCTCCAAATCTTGACAAACAAAACCGTGAGTTTCCACACGGTAACCCCATATGCACTCCTCACGGGATAATATCCCTTAGGTAATAAGAGCAATTCACTATGTCATAAGTAATTAATATGCATAGCTCTCAAGTAGAGAGCAGGTGCTCAATCATAGTAAACTTGAAGTACTGGCAATGGAGCCAATATGGTAACTCCAAAAATGTTCCAACAAAGCTATAAACATAGGTTTTTTTGTTTTAATACAACAAGAATAGCGATTTTCCAAAACCCGACAAAATTCACCAAATGTTTTCAAATAAATATACAAGTAACTAGTGTTTACATCATTCACACTAGCGTTTTTATGAACTCATTAAAGTCTCTGAAACACATTCCAAATAGCACCATTAGATTCAATCATTTGCCAACGCGTTTCGGATTATCACAGAATCCATCCTCAGGGCTAAGGTAACTATTTGTTCCCATTCTTCATAATGTTTCACAGTTCAGATCTCTAGAAAGTAACAAAAAGATATAATCACTAATAATTAACATACTGGACCTTAATTCAATCACTAGCAATAAAGGCTAGAACACCAACCTTATAATCCATCAACAATAGGTGTTGTCAATTTGTAGAACCAAACTTTACGGGACCTCAGTGCACGACTGGGACCAGTAGCAGGTAAGCGTGGGACTCTGAGTATTCCAGTATCCTACGGGGAGGAAGAAAGTATGCATATATTAAATAGGGAGAACCTAACTTCATGCGTAGTGAATACCTCACTACAAACTCAAAGCAACTCCTAGCACAACATAAAGACACCTTAAAATAGGGTACAGGATTTAATTAAATCAAACCTACAGAGGGGCCTCTAACCAACTATGTCTCATCCCCAGAGTGAACAGTCAAGGCTGTGCAACACAGAGGGGCATATAAACTTTTGCATGGAGCGGCCAGGTTCCACCTAACCTGGGTCCGGAGACGTGCAGCCAAGTAGCGTAATGGGATTTAGCTCGATTTCAAACCGGTATCCACCGGCGTTCCAAAAAAGTTACAGGCGTTCCGAGACGCTCGGATCTGGGCGTGAATATAGACCCATCCGACAATGACAACACTGTGGACAAAAACGTCCGTGTGTGCACTCACCTCGTAGCGAGTGCGATGTATACCGAAAAGACCAGCCGTCCAGCGCATTCGCAGGGGGCTGTCTGTGACTGTTGTTTGTAGGTTTCCACGGCGACGCCACGCCTGCGCAGCAGTGTGACTGGCCGCCATCTTAGAGTGGGCATATCCCCAGTCGTATACAACCGAGTGTGTGCACCATCAGAATTCTAAAGCATAAATATTCGGGGCGATGCGATTGATCAAAACGGCATCAGATAACGTTGATACCGGGTTAGTGCCACTTCTTAAGGGATAATTATTGGGGCGGAAGGAACCCTTAACCAGCCCATAGTGTATGTAATCGGACGGCACTTAGGAGTGGGCAACAAGGAAGGACGCAAATCTTTCCTTCTATTCCTGGCATCCATGCAAATGCCATGTCTGTTCCACATTGGAACAGTTCGCCATCCACAGGCTCAGCTCGAGCTACTGTCTGGCCACAGTACGCTTGCAGTATTTGTCGTGCAGTAAGCATGTTTATTCCTGGTGTGGAGCAAATTATGCCATTCTCCGTGAAGGAGATTATCACATTTAACCTGCTCTTTATGTCCCTTCCAAGTATGTTCACTGGCAACTCCCTTGAATACAGGAGTGGGACAGACATGTCATAATCTCCTATAGATAAGGAGATGCTATCAGTAAAGGGAACCAACCCTCTAGCCCCAGAAAATCCTTGGGTGTTCATGGCCTCACCTGACATTTTAAATTTACCCTCCGTTATGCAAGACCTGGTTGCCCCAGTGTCAACAAGGAAGGAGAATTTTTTGTCACCTATCGCTACCTCAATGCGTGGTTGCTCCGCACTATTAGGTGTTATCAACAGGATGGGACACACAAAGGACGTCTGTGGGCTGTCCTATTGTGGGTACAGTGACTGACCGCTTCCTGTGTAAGGGTTGTGTCACAAGATAGTCACCCTCCCCAATTGTGTTTGTTGCAGCTGTGTGTCGATGGGTGTTAATTTATGGTCCTGTATTTGAGTGAGCTGTTGCACTGGTTGTACTTGGTGTTGTTGTGTTATTGCCACCTGTTGCTGCGGGGGTGAGTATGTCTGCAACTGTTGTGGTGGTGCTAATTGCTTCTGTGTGCTGCTCTGTTGTGTTCCCTGCAGTTGTTGGTAACCTTGCTGCTCCCTCATAGGCCCTTGTGGTCCTTGTTCCCCCCATGCTGGTGGGGAGGGTCTCATTCTACACGTACGCGACATGTGTCCTAACATTCCACAAACCCAACATACTGGTGGTTCCCTGGTCTGCCATGGGAAACTCTGTGCATTGTCTTGGTACCCTTGTTGCCCATTGGTGTAGTAACTCTGAAATTCTCCCCCTTGCTGCTGTTGTGCAGATTGGCCATATCCCCTCCCTCTCATCATTCTGCCCCTTCCCCTGGTGTTGTTATAATATCCATTTTCTGGTATCATATACCCTCCTCCTATGGGAGCCGTGTATGGTGGGGGTGGTGGCATCTGTTGTGTTATAAGTCGTGGTGGTTGTGGTAGTGGTGCTATTTGTAGTTGTGAGGGATCGTGTGCAGCCACTACTTGCGTGGGGTTTGGTGTCATTGTTGTTGGTGTAGTTATTAATGCTCCTTCCATTGTATACTTAGTTAGTTTTTTCTGCACTCATTTTGCCTCTTCTACTTTCCTATCTTCTTCCTTTTGTTTCATCTTTTCTTGCCACATCCTACAATGGTGTACTATTGTTAATTGTATTTTCGGCCAGGCCTTAGCTTCCATCCCCACTATCTTCTTCAGTTGTTTTTGTACTGCCTCCAGAAGCCCTTGTATTAGTATGTGGTAAAAGATTGCTGGTGTCGTGTCCCATTGCTCTCTTGTTTCCATGCGCCACTTCTCCTGAATCTCCTGAATATAACCAACAGGATTTTCGTTCTCACGCATCTTGCGTGACGTAATTGCTCCTATATCTGATGTGTCTAGATACTGTACCCTCAGGGCTTGCCATAATGCATGCCTGCAGTTCGCAAATGGCGCCACATCATGTGATGTGTTCGTTATCGTAACCCCGGGGAATCCTGCCCTCTTCCAGATGTCGTCTGCCGCGTCCCCTAATATTGATATTAATAGGCCCTTCACGTCTCCTACTGCTAGTTTCTGTCCTGCGGTGTGTTTTTCCATCTCGTATATCCATTTTCCCGCTCATCCACTTAGTGATGGGAGCCTGCACTTTATATTCTCCTTATCGGCATGCTTCCAAGGGACGTATTGTGGTCTAACCCCTCCCCTCTCCAATAGTGGCATTAAATTGTGCCCCATCTGTCCCCCCAGTTTTTTGCGGGGTGGAGTCTGTATACTCCTCCTCTTGTTGTAGCTTCTCCTTCATTTCTCCCCCTTCTCCTATTGCTTTCTTTATTTACTGCAGGTGTGTGTGTCCGTTCTTCCTGCCTGCGTCCCGGGAGGTCTCTAAGCCTGCCGGCGTATGGGGTGTGTTCGGAGCGGGTGTGGGTGGGCATGTTAGGCGTAATGATGCGGGTGTAACTGCACGTGTTTGCCCTCCCACCACTTCGCGTTCTTGCTCCTCACTTCCCTTCACTTCTTCCTTCTTTTTGCATGCACTTGGTGATTCCCTGTTTGTGCGTGTGATGTACAATTTGTCTAAGCTTTCCCTACCACCGCTTCTTCCTTCTCCCCCCACTCCCTCTTCTTCTTCGCTGCAAAATTCATCCAGGAGCGACAACCCCCAATCTGTCCTTTTCCCCCTGATCGTCACCATTTTTAAGTCTATTAAATCCGTTCCTTCCTGTTCTCCTTTACCAATTGCTCCCCTTTGCGCTGATGTTGTAGCTACTTCTGCATCCCGACGTACATATGTTTTTACCCCATTCCCCCCTTTCCTTTCTCTTCTTTCCTCTTCCCTCTTCTCCACTATTTCACCACCTATTTCCTCTCTTTTCTTTTTCAATTCCTCCATCACCTCATTACTTACCTTCTCTAATATCCTTTCTTCCTCTCTCCTCCTTTCCTATCTCTCCCTTTCTCTCTCCAATATACTTTCTATTACTTTACCTTCTTCATATTTCCTAGTGCTCTCGGAGAGTATTTTCTTCTTCCATAGTTCCATTTCCTTTTCTTTCTCTTCTTCCTCTCTTTTCCTGTCACGCTGTGCTGCTCGGGATACCCTTTCTTCTATTGCCTTCATTCTCTCCGCTTCCCTCTTCCTTTCTTCAGTTCGCTCCTTCATTCTCTCTAACTCATCCCTACTTTCCTTCCTTTCCCTCCTTCTTCCTCGTGCCTCTTTCTTGAGCTGTTTAATCAGTGCATTCCGCTCATCCCTTAATTCAGCCAATCGTTCCTCCAACATCTCCTCCTCTTCTTGTGACAGCTCCCCTTCTCTTGTGTTACCTCTCTCGCCTCTTATTCCAGTGCTACCCGCGTCGTCCTTGTTCACTCTCCTTACCACCTCTTTTTCTTCTCCCGTTAATGTCCCCCGCAACTTTAAGAGAGCCTGTGCTGCTACCCACTCATCGTGTCCTATATTTGGGATGGGTTCTTCGCTGTTCTTCCCTTCCCTTGCGTGCACCTTTGTGCAAGTTGAGCCTACCGTGCTTGTCACCTCCTCCCCTCCCGGGTAGCTACCTGTAGCTGTGCATGGTGGTGGGCTGTACGTGGGGTTCGAATATCCCTCAGCTGCCGTTAGTTGTTGCCTTGCTGCTTCTCGTAGCTCCGTCACAGGATATAACCCACCCTCCTCCTTCTTCACTACTTTTGCTAGCGGCATGTCGTCGGTCCCTTCCTTCTTTACTTCTACTTCATGTGCAGTGCCAGGCCTTTCGTCCCCCTTTCTGTCTCTTCCCGCGCACTGTGCGCTACTGGTCTCCTTTTCCCCGTTTCCCTCTTCCTCCTTAATCTTCTTCCCCTCCTTTGTTTCCTCGCTCCCCTTTTCTTCTGTCGTCCCTTCCACAGTGCACATCCCAGTTGGCCCTGGTCGGGACCCCTGGAACATTCTCCATCAGTTAAACACATCCACGTGATGCGCCAACTTCTTCCCTTTGTACGTGTTGTGTATGTGTGTCAGTAGTGAGTGTTGGATGTATGGGTCGAAACTGCTGTTAGGCGGCCAGGGTGTTGTCATTTTGTTGTCTGTCCCTTGTGTCCATTCTATGCTATATTTGATAGGTTTTTCCCTATGGGGTGATAGTGTTTTACAAATATGCTGGAGGGGGGTAGTCAGGGTATTCCCCCACCCTCCCGATCCTAACCCGTATGACATGGTTACACTGTGTTTTTAGCTCCCTTCAGTACAGCTGTCGTTACCTGGCCCCATAGATTGGGGACTTTCGACCGTCCGCTAAAAGAAAAACAGCCAAATATAACAATTGCAAATATACAGTCTTTTTCCTCTGTTTGTTTTCTTCCTTAATACCGTTACGGCCCCCTGCGGCCATGGCGCACGAAGCCCCCTGCGGCTGTGTGCCCTGTGTGACGTGCTTATACAGCTGCCCCACTTTGTCTCCTCCCCTCCTCCTTCCACCTCACTCAGTGTGCCGGCGTTCTCCGTGCGCGGTCACTTCCCCCTTTCCACCTGTCCCGTATTTGGGTGGCCGGCAGTCTCCGCGCGCACCCCCCTCCGTCCACTTCCCTCACCTCCGTTTCACTGCCCTTGTCCTCGGTATACTTCCCCACCACCCTTCAACAACGCGATGTGGTCGAGGTGTCCTATGAAGGCCCTACGGGTGACGTCACCAACCTCTTTCAACAACTACCGGTAAGATCTTTTACACTTCAAGAGAGCGCGCAATAAGTTTTAACTGCTTGTCCCCATTATCCCCACAGCTGTCCACTTGTTATGCCCGGAACAAGGTAACCAACAATACACTCTTATAATCGGACTGCGCACGCTGCGTCGCTTCGCCTGTGACACGCCCCTCGCCGGGAGGGCTTAACTAGCCAATTATCTTCCGTACTTGGCAACAATCTAGCTACCTCCTACAGGAAAACGTCATCTATCTATCGAGTTTCACTGCTCGATCAATAGGGATGCTCATCTACTCATTGATCGAAAATGCCAATTTGTAGGAAAGCCACACACACACACACACCCTTTACAGGTGGTCACGGCCTAGGCCAATCAGTGTCTACAAGCAACCGCACGTGGTGCCTTCTGGCTCCACCCACCCTTCTTCCGTGACGTGGTAGCGGACGGCTCTCGTGCCTGTCCCATTACCACTCGCTTGTTGGGTGTGACATACTCACCAAGTTCTCTTGATGCGGGGCCGCTCGACTGCGTGCACCCCTCCAAGCGGCTCGCCACCTCCCCTCATCTGGACCACGTCTGGACACTCGCCAACCGCGGGCGGGATACTTCTCAACCGGCTCCCGAGGGCCAATATGCGGATTGCGCTGTCCGGTCTTCTCGCAGTTCCGCGATGGTCCTGTAGTCCTCAAAAAGGGGGCAGCGGCAGAGGGGGCCGTGCCGCCGGGTCTCCTCGCAACGAGAGGCCTTGGAAAAATAAAAACTGAAAAGGTAGACCGTAAACAGATCTCAGCAGTGCCTCCAACTTGTCCGGGTGATTATCCCGGGGTCGGCTGAGCCGCCCGCGGACCTCTGTGCTGGGAGGCCCCAACTCCTCCCGTGATTCCCAAAAATGAGTATGAGACACACACAAGGAGCACAGTGGTTCTGCTGTTTATTATAACAACGGCAGGGATGGGTCTAGGATCGTACGCGTCCGTCCAGACTCTCAGACTTAGTGGGGCTCGCCGGCCCTTTTTACAGCAGTATGACGCGCTACTTGCGTCACCTGGGAAAGTTAGCAAAAAACCTATTGCCACTTCGGATTGGTTCCTCGAGTGGTAGGGTTAGTATAGGATACATATAGAGAAGAATATTAGTGGTTAAGGATGAGTCAGGTGGTATACTTGGCCTGTCCCTTCTATTAGATACTTGAAAATTGTTACACGAAGACCCCTGATGATTGGCTAATGTTAGTGGTGTCAGTGAGGAGTCCCCCCATGTTCTGATTGGTCCTTCCGCGAGCCCCCAAGCCTGGGACCATCGTCGTTTCCAGTTCGCGGTGTACCTGTCACTAGCAACAATGTGTAACTATGTGTTTGTGCAGACAATGTGCGGGTTTGCTCATAGGCTTGAGAGCAGGCCATTCCCATCGTCATAGGTGTCCATCTTGCCATTTCGCTGTTGCAACCTGTGCCCCAAACATGGGACCCAGGCGCCTTCTGTCTCGTGGGTCTGGCACCTTGTCAGATCGGCTTGGTCACGTGTGAGGAGACCGTAGCTGGAGCGGAATTCTGCACATTTAAAGTTGTATTTTGCTTCTGTGTGCTTGGCTTTGCTTACAGGTGTGACCTTGGCGCCGGCTGGTAGCATACGAGTTGCAACATCGCGCCCTTGGCTACGAGCTTTCGCTGGGCTCGTTCTGTGTGATTAGCACTTGTATTCTTGCTCATACAGTGTTCATGGTGGCTCTTGCTTGCGGCCTACTTGGGCCTAGTTCATAAGTAGGGATGCATAATCCATGGTACCTATGTCGCGGTTTGACATGGGGTCATAAGCAATATTATGTCTACATTATAGTGTCATCACAAGGCGAGAGGTGGGAGAAGCGTCAGCAAGCGTATACGCGAGATCTTCAGGCGTCTTGCGTTTCTGCATTACTATAAAGGGGCCTATGTGAAAAACAAAAAAGATGCGTCTCAGTGGGTGTGTCCGTCACCTACGTCATAGCACTGAATATGTTGTTCATGTAGGTTGGTGCATGAGTGACCAGTGTGCATGGTGGCACGTGTGTTCTTGGCAGTTGGCTAGGTCGTTGTGGCATCTCTAACGATGTGGGTGCTTGTTGCTTTTGCCTTAGTCGAGTTCATCCATGCCGCAGGTGTCGGCTTGAGTCGGACAGGCTGGTGGGCATATCCTTATGTTCTTGAACCAGGGTATTTTGTCATCTGGTAGATAGGCGAACTCGTCTCGTGGTGGGTGCCTGGGCCGTGATCCTCTAGGCCATGGTCGCGATGAGATTGGGGGGAGCTTGTTCTCCCATTCTCCCACTTCATAGTGTTCCACTAAGGGTTTGTCGGGCACCATCAGAGTAGTGAAAACGAGAATCTCTGAGCATGATCGATGCTCACAGATTCTCGTTTTCACTGCTCTGATGGTTTTACCCATGTACAAGAGAGCACAGGGACATATTATGATGTAGACAACCTGTTTTGTGTTGCAGTTGGTATGATCCCATAAGGTCCAGGTGATGTCCTTGTGTTTGAACACTTTGGTTGTTTCTGTGAATTGGCATGCTGTACATTACTCGCATCGATAGTGACCTTGGATGGGAGGCAAATTCCACAGGGTGATTTGTTTGGGCGGGTGGTTCCATAAAGGTGTGTACCAGTTATTCTTTGTTGTTCCGATTTTTCTTAAATGCGAAGAGTGGAACTTTCTGGAGAGATCCAGTGTTCTTGATAAGAGCCCAGTGTTGTTTAATGGTCTTCTTTTTCAAGTTGCTGAGAAGACTAGGGGCCTCATTACGATCATGTATAAGAAACAAGGTACCCTTAGTGGAACACTACCTCAAAAAAAAACATACTAACATGGACATCAAATGGTTTGTGATACAGAAAGTACATTGACAGAACCCTCACCCAACTAGAACAGAAATGGGTCCACAAACTGAACACTGTGAAAAAAGGCCTAAACATAACCCTAGAGTGGAAGCACTTCTTGTAAATATGACCCAAATATTTTCTAGACGATTGCCATGGTGAAAGACAAAGCCTCAGATGTATAATGCAGAAAACCAATCAATATAATTGAGAAATTATTTGATATAGTAGCTCTGAGAAAAAAACTGCAATGTGAAAAGACTGCATCACATGTATACTAAATTCATAATTATCACATTGTTTAAACACGTTGGCAATGGATATATAAACTAAGTGATTCTCTTGCACCGGGCCATTAGAAAATGTACTCAACAGTTTGAAACGCCAGGCTCTTTGTTGTGCATCCTTTTCTGCTACTTACAACATTATGCACAATATCTGAGAAGAACTGTAACATGAAATTTCTGCATCCCATGTATACAATATCCAGCATGTCTTGGGGAATCATCACAATGTTTAAACACCTTGGTAATTGTTTTACAAACTAAGTGATTCTCCATGACCGGCCCACAACTCAATGTAGTATAGGGTTTGACACGCCAGACTCTTGGTTGAGCATTCTTTTCTGCGGCTCACCGCCTTACACAACGTCGTGCACAATATCTGGCTATATGTGCCCATCACAGATATTGGCTACACCACGCACATAGGGTCTTCATTTTTTGCCCCCGCCATGTTCGGGCATTTTTTAACACCATAGAAATTTTATTTTAAAATCACGGCATGTATGTCACAATTTAGACTCATCCGATTTTGTTGCCTCATGCACATTATTTAAAGTGTACATTTTTAATCAAACGTCCCAGCTATCTATTTTCAACTAGACTTGCAGCTGGCGTTTGCAGCGTCTGCCTAAAATCCCAGACTTCCAAAATGGCTGCCGTATATATAAACATGCCGGTCTCCATGGCAACGGCACGCACTGTGAGCCGCGCAGGAGACGGCATTCCAACCACTGGCATTCTCATCCCAGCGGTCCCTTGGAGAACTAGCATCCACAGGAGGTAAGACCCGACAAGACGCACCGCCATGTGGGCTTTGCACCCGCCTCATGGCACGCAGGTCACCTCGTGGTCACTTTCATTTTGCAACTGCGATCAGCTCCTTTTAGCAGCTGTATGCCTCACGGCACACGAGTCACCCGCCGCGCACCTCGCGGTCATTTTGTAACTGCGATCACCGCCAGCTCCTGATAGCAGCTGGCACGACCGCCAATCACTCAGTCTTTACCGCAATGATTTATTATACACTATAGTGGGTGACAACACAAGTAGTTCACCACACGGGCAGCATGATTACGTGTACAGACATAGTATGTCGGCCCTCTGTCGAAGCGCTGTGACACTTTCGTGGAGCGCACCTTTCTAGCCCAACAATGATTGCATGCTACCTCTGCCCCTTTTGGTCCTCCATTGGGGCACGTATACCTATATTCAGCAGTAGTACGGCTGCGTAACTTTCCCGAATTTCAACACAGGTTTTAACCACCGCACTCAGTATTGTTTAGAACTCCATTGAGACTATCACCTGGCTCTTCACTGAGTTACTGTTCTTTGATTTTTGTATCCGCAGCGACTATTCCATTTTGGTCTCTCCCGGAACACTTACCGCATTAATTGCACTGCCTTCTGTTAGATATCCATCTAAGCAACAGGCTCCAAATAGGTAAGACACATCTCCTGTACCACCTACATATTAAATAGATGGCTTCACACAACCCTACTGACTATTCCATGAGCTTTACTGACAGGAATGGCCGTAAACAGAAGTTGAACTCTCCTACCCTCCTCAGTGTACATAGACACTAAGATGCCTTAAGCCACTGTGCTTCCCCGGATCCGGTAAGCACCGGTATCATCTTGTGCTAAATGTATATAGTTACATCTCTACAGCTAGACTGTGTAAATTATACCGAATCCTGACATATTCTCTGTCTGTTTACCCCAACAGACTACATCGGATACTTCACTCACAATAATATTTCGTCCCGATGAAGGCCTCCACTACCAGAGCTTACCAAGCTTATCTTTAAAATAGCCGAAACACTGTCGTGTTGACTTATTATTTATGTTGTTGTTCAACTCTTGATTTTTCTCCCACAACTTTGCTGATTACCTGACTATTACCTCCTTAAGTTCTCTAGTTTCCTTCCCAAGGAACCTATAGAGAATGTATAAGCAAAATAATTTGGTATTTCAAATATTTGTCATTTGATCTGTTTAACTCAGGTACTATACCATGTATGTTTTAATGTTGAATATCCTATGCTTTATAAATTCAAGTGTATCTTGACACTTACTGCAAACAAATTAAATCCGAACTGCAGTATACAGACTATTCTGTGGGACTCCTTTGTTTGGCCTGTCAGGAATGTACTCTATCGTCTTGTTTGTACTGCAATAGTCGTCTATTATTTCTTGTGTCTTGATGTAGCTGTCTTCATACAGGAACGTCTTCTGAGACATCCTTCTTAGTGTAGCCCATTTCCCTTGAAATCGACCTCTTGTGGTGTAGAGCAACATATGCATACGTCATTCTGTTCTGGCCTTCAGTTGCTATGAATGTTCTGGAAACGCTTGTGGCATAGGGGCTGAGGGAGCTTACATAGCAGCTCTCCTTCGTTGTCTACCTCCCCACCTTGGTCATGAGCTTATACCACACATTGTTAGACACATGACACGAATCAGCAAGGTATGCGTTTATGTGTTCAGAATCTATATCTGCGCTTCGCCGGATTCTTTTTATTTCCCTGGCAGCGCTACTGTTTTGACCAGATATGGTTCCCAAGATAGCAGGGCTAGGGATAATGTTGGCAGGTATCAAAGCATATGCCTCAGACAACACAATCTTTTGTAATACAGTGAGGGTAAAGAGGTAGAGACAGCAGAACTCAAAAAACATCATCACAATAAATCTTGCAATGGCTTCCGTGTTTTGTATTGATGGATTTCTTTTAAATTGTCCATAGAGTCCATGAAACCATTAAAAAAGTGGCATACATTATTATTGCTGCATTATGTTTGTCAAGCTCTACTGCAGTAAAATTGTGCAAGTGCTGTAAGAAACAATCATTCTCAAAAGGGTCTAACAACTGATGGATTGCCATGAGTCAGTGCTGTAGAAGTGTGTGCAACGTGAAGAAGGAAAGCATAAAAGAACACTTTAGATGATATCATTGGTTCAAATGTTGTGATGAATGTAGGAAAGTGTGTCTTCAGAGGTTTGCAGGTATAAAAATGATTCACCACAAGTTAGTTCAACTTTCATGATGAATACCTAGTGTAGGAAAATGACAGTGTACCTGTTCTAGCTATTCAATTTGCTCTTGTCTAGCTATAGTCTGTGATCTTTTCCGCATGTGCTGTGGTGTATCATCACCTTGTGGTTCTTCTTGCATCCAATCGTCTACGAGCTGGGCCGAGGAGTTCTCACCTCTGGAGGGCCTGATGTCTTCAATATAGTTACAGCTTTTTTGCCAGCAGGCTTCAGGGCTTTGTCCGTTGCTTGCTCCACTACAAAGGGGCCCTCGAAATGTGTACCAGGTACGGGTAACATTACAGAAGAGGATCTGGTCTCCTGGAAATAACTGATTTTGTTTGAGCAGTTCAAAATCTGTTACTTGCGCATCAACTTCCTCATGCTTCTTCGACCTCCCCTGCCGGGACGACGGGAGCTGTTGAGAGATAAAAGAAGCACTAGCCATCATTGAAGCAACATAGTCATGCATTTCATCACCTAAAACAGTAGAGGTACTCTGGGTATCTGTCAGCACTCTACTGGGAGGAGCAAGTGGGCGTTGAATGTAACGTCCTGTCACTACCTCATGAGGAGTTAAATGGTGGTCGGATCCAGGCTGAATGTGCAATGCTACAAGGCTATGGGCAGGCAATGGAGCTATTCCTTCTTCAGTGTTGCTTTTATTTTGGCGACTCTTTCCTTGAGCAAGCCATTTAGTCGATCACAATTCCTGTTCACTTGCGGGTGTTAAGCACAGGAAAACATATGCGTAATCCCTAATAGGGTTGTGATGTGCTCAAAGGTTTCGTTTACGAAGTGGAGTCCATTGTCTGAATGCAGGACCTCATACACCCCTAATCGTGGGAACACCTCTTGGACAAGGAATTTAACTGCAATCTGGGCATCGGGGTGCAAACATGGACTAGCATCGATCCATCGGGAGAAAGGGAATACAACCAGCATCATATAGTGGTATCCTTGGCATACTTGGATCATGCCTAGATAATCCACATGGAGATGTTGGAACAGCCCATTAGGGCATGGTATTACTCCTCGTACTACGTGCAATGTGTGGGCCACATTATATTGCTGACAAATCACAGAAGAAATTGTAAAAGTGGCGTGAAGTTCCACCACATTTGGACAGAACCAGCCTTCCATAATGTGTGCAGAAAGGGCATCCTTATTAAGATGGTTGAGATAGTGCAACTGCATGTGTGCATTCTACAGCAACGCCGTAGGAATCACTGGCTTTCCTGTGCTCAAAGGGTTTTGTTTTACCCTTGGTAAAATTGCTCCTGGCTTCAGCTTGATCTTAACCACCCTTATTCCCTTCAACAATCCAAAGTCATACAGGCTGTAGGTCTATAGAATGCTCGACACTTATGCTAAGTCTTCTTTGAGAAATGGTGCTGGTGCTTTTTTCAACATGGCCATTCTCAGTGGTACTTCCCTATAATGAATTCTCACCCATTAGATAATGCTCATGTAGAACACTATCTCGAGGTCTGAATAGTCATCTTGGAATAACTCTTCATCAGTCAAGTCAGTCAGTCTGTATCCTTCTCCCACCACGATTACTGTTCTATATGCCCGTCCTAAGTCATTGGTCCCGTGCAATACTACCCTTTCATCCCTTACTATAACTACCTCTAGTTCCAGTGGGAACCCCTGTCCTTCCTTCTTGTCTAAGGGAATCTCTGGCCTGAATAAAAACTTGTTGGGTATGCAGAGTAATTTACCTTGTATTCCTGGAAGCCATGCTGGTAGTACTTCCTCTCCATATTGAAATAACTATAGGTTCACTGGCACTCCCTTCTGCATGGTCTGCCTGCAAAAGGCTTGAATACATCATCATGCGTTCATGTAGTGAATTCCTGGGGTCGAGCACACTATCCCCTGTTCTGTAAATGAAATGGTAATGTTGAGTCGGCTCATCATGTCTCTACCCATTATGTTAACTGGTGTCTGTCTGGAATATAACAGTGGCATGGTAAGGTCATGTTCTCCTATAGAAATTGGGAGTTTGTCTCTAAAAGGAACCAGGTCTGTAGCCCCAGAGAACCCCTGCGCAATCATGGCAATGTCTTACATTGTGTCAAGGAGTTCCCCCCTTCTCACCTGGGTCCATTCTTTGCTGGAGTCCTTGGTCGCTGCCTTCTTGCGGATGGACCTGGTTTTGAACAAGGCTGCCCGAGTCTCTTCCGACTCCAGAGTGCGTTCAGTTTCCGGGACGTGGATCCAGGAATCTGAGGAACTAGGAAAGGTGCAACTAGCACACGAGTCCGTGAAATAGGTGGAAAGGAAGGGGCAAGGAACGGGTAGATAGACAGGTACAAGGAAACAATACCGCGAGCTACGGGACACACGTCGGATCGCTACTTTGCAATAGAATTGAGACGCGCGCAGCTGCGGAAGGCATGGTCTATTAATAGAATATGTTACATCCAGCGCGTGGAGCGAGAAAGGGGTTTCACGCTGGACGACCATGTTGGGAGTATTATGGAGTGTACGCCCCGTTGTGACAAGGACCAGGAAGTCCAAAAGGGACGTGTTCTGTAGTTCATGACAGCATGCCTCCTCCGAAGACCCTTTCTTCCAGGTTTGCCCGGGTGTATGAGGTGAAATCTTCTGAGCCACCGAGGGGCCTTGATATTAGAAATAGGTTCCCAGGTTCTTTCACTAGGAGGGTATCCTTTCCATTCAACCAGGTATTGAAGCTGGCCCCGTTTATACCTGGAATCGCAAATCCGGGATACCTCATATTTCAGTTGGTTGTCGACCAGCAGAGGAGGAGGTCTACAGGATTTCCGGGAGGATGGAATGTAGGGTTTCAGTAAGGAGGTATGAAAAACTGGATGAATTTTCTTCCAGGAGTCTAGTAGTTTGATCCGGTATGAGACGGGGTTAATCATTTCCTTGATGGGAAATGGACCATTGTACAGGGGAGCCAATTTGTTTGGTCGTAGATGTCGGGGTAGTAATTTTGATGACAACCATACTTGGTCACCGACTGCATAAGAGGGGCCTGGTCTTCTTTTGGAATCTGCATATCTCTTGGTCTGTGTTCTGGCCTTCTCTAAGTATTCCTTGGCCTCCTGGTGTATGTTGACGAGGGTTTCGATCCAGGAGTCAACAGTAGGTACCAGTGTAGAATGAGGAAGAAAAGAGGATAAAACCGATGGATGGAACGCTTGACTACAATAAAAAGGACTGGTTTTGAGCGCTGAATGTTCGGAGTTGTAGGCGAATTCAGCAACGGGTATCAGGAGTGACCAGTCATCCTGGACCTTGGTGGTGAAACATCGAAGGTACTGTTCCAGGGTCTGATTCACACATTCTGTGGCTCCGTTGGTTTGGGGGTGATACCCTGAAGAGAGGGCACGTTGAATTCCCAGAATTCGACAGAGATGTTTCCAGAATTGTGAGATGTATTGAGGTCCTCTATCAGATATGATCTTGGAAGGAAGTCCATGCAGGCGGAATATGTGTTCCAGAAAGATTCCAGGTAGTTCGGAGGAGGATGGTAGTTTACTGAGGGGTGTAAAATGAGCCATATGAGTGAACAAGTCTATGGTAACCATGATAGTAGTGTATCCTCGAGATGGTGGCAGTTCCACAGTGAAGTCTGTAGCGATGAATTCCCATGGCCTAGTTGGCAGTGTTGGTTGCAGTAGAAGACCCGCCGGTCTCTTGTTATCATGCTTATTTTGAGCACAGACAACGCAAGCTTGGACGTACTGCTGTACGTCAGTCTTCATTTTAGGCCACCAGAACTGTCTCTGTATAAGACGGAGGGTATTGGTGATGCCACGATGCCCGGAGTGAAGTGTGTCATGACAGAGGTTTATTATGTTCTGTTGTAATTTCTGTGTAGGAATGAGCAGTGCATTGTCCTTGAATAAATATCCTTCCTTGGCTCTTAGATTCCATTGATTTTTCCTTGACATATCCTTCCATAACTCAGAGGATTGGCTTTGCGCTCGGATTTCTTCCAGGAGGTTTACTGCTTGAGCTACGAAGATCGTGGGGGAAAACATCTTAATATATGCCTTATCTTCAGTGGTTACGTAGTCAGGACGTCGAGACAAGGCGTCAGCAATCAGGTTATGTGATCCGGGAACATGAGTGATGTGGAATTGGTACTGGATAAAAAAGTAGGCCCAACGCGCCTGGCGACTATTTCTACATTCCAATGACTGTAGAATCTGAAGATTCCGATGGTCCGTACGGACTTGGACTGGATGTCTAGCTCCCAGAAGTAGATGCCGCCATTTAGTGAAGGCTTGGCGGATGGCTAACAATTCCTTTTCCAGGACGGAGTAGTGTGTTTCACTCGGAGTCAGGGTTCGTGAAAGATAAGCAATGGGGTGTTCCAGCTTATCTTCTAATTTCTGTTTCAACACTGCTCGTATGGCGTAATTAGAGGCATCCATTTCTACTAGAAATGGTCGGCTTATGTCGGGTTGGGCTAAGATGGGAGCTTGTGTAAACTTGGTCTTCAAACGCTGGAACGCTGTGTCTTGCTGTGTGGACCAGATAAAAGGGGTGTCCTTCTTTAAGAGAGCAACGATCGGTTGAACAATCTCGGAAAAGGTGGATATGAACTTTCGGTAGGAATTGGCAAGCCCCAGGAAGGATTGAACTTGTTTCACGGACGTGGGAGCAGGCCATGCCAGAATAGCCTTTACCTTTGAAGGGTCCATACCAATTCCCTCTGGGCTAAGGATAAATCCTAGGTAGTGAACAGAGGTAACGTGAAACAAGCATTTTTCGGGTTTGGCTAAGAGTTGGTGTTCACAGAGTCTTTGTAATACTGCCTTTACGTGTTCTTCATGCTTTTGAGGGTCCTTGGAAAAGATCAATATGTCATCCAAATATACAATGACGAAGAGGAACAACATGTCAGAGAACACCCTATCCATAAAACGTTGGAAGACTGCTGCGGCATTAGCTAGTCCAAAGGGCATGACCAGGTATTCGTAATGGCCAAAGGGTGTTCTAAAGGCGGTTTTCCACTCGTCTCCTTCCTGGATACGGATGAAATGATAGGCACCCGGGAGATCCAACTTGGTGAATATTACTGTGCCTCTTACGGCTTCCAGGATATTCGAAATCAAGGTTAGTGGGTATCGGTCTTTGAGGGTGCATTGATTTAGGCCACGATAATCGAGGCAGGGTCTGAGTTCCTGGGTATCCTTTTTGGGAACAAAGAATAACAAAGCACCTGCTGGAGATTTTGAAGGTCTTATGGTGTCATTTTCAAGGTTGGTATCCAGGTATTCTTTGAGGGCCTTTTTCTCGGGTTCAGAAAGGATGAACATCCTGCCGAAAGGAATCATTGCTGAGGGTTCCGTTTCTATTGCGCAGTCTTCAAGCCTGTGTGGGGGTAAGGCCTGGACTATGGCAGTCGAAAACACATCAGCGTAACCTTGGTAGGCCTCAGGGACTTGTATGATATTGGAAACCATGAGTGGTGTTTCTTGGTCTTTATGCGGTTCTTTAGGGGGTGTTAATGAAGGTTCCAGGAATAGACAGTGAGACATACAAAACTCTGAGCCTAGGAATAGTGATCCTGCTGTCCAGTTGATATACGGATTGTGTTTTTGTAACCAGGGCATACCCAATACCATGGGGTAGAGGCCTGACTTAATGATGACTAACCTAATCAGATTTTGATGATGAATTATTGAGAGCTGGATCTCCTTGGTCTGCAGGCTTATGGGCCCTGAAGTGAGGGGTCTTCCGTCGATGGCTTCCACAGGCTGCAAGGTACTTTGTGTCTCGTACGGAATCTGGTGACTAGCAACCCAATCATGAATAAAATGAAGATCCCCATAGCTCCGCAGTCTACCAAGGCCAAAATGGAATAGGTCTTGCTCTTGGAGGGTGATAGAAATGTCTGTAGTATGACCAATTTATTTTGTCCAAGAGAGTTCAAGGATGGAATTGATGTGGAGCAAACATCTCTCTCCCGAAGCTCTGCTCCATCTAGGATCGGGAGCTGGCGTTTCCCGAACGCCGAGCGGGGGCTAGAGGACATTCCCTATCCAAATGTTTGTCCGAAGCACAATACATACACAACCCCGTGTGAATCCTTCTCATCCTTTCTTGCAGGGATATGGGTCCACGGAAGGCTCCTATCTGCATGGGTTCTGGTTCTGTGACTGATCCTGGGTTTGTGTCCGTTCTGATGGTGCTCTCAAAGGACACCTTGGAAGAATTTCCCCTGGATTTCTTCTTTTCAGCCTTTCTTTCCTGGATACAGAAGTCTATTTGCATGGCAAGGCCCATTAATGCCTGGAATGAGTTTGGTCGAGCCACTCTGGCCAACTCATCCTTAATCTCATCATTCAGTCCTCTCCTGAACAGGGTGAAACTCGCCTCAGAGGACCAATCAGCTTCCTTGGCCAATTGTTTGAATCGGGTCACATAAGTGAGCATATCCTGGGAACCCTGCTGAAAGTCTAACAGACGTTCCTGGACACTATAGACCTGCTCAGGGCGATCAAACATGTTTTTAAGGGCCTGTATGAACCCATCATAGTCATCTAGGAGGGCATCGCCGGAGTTAACGAGGGGTGTACCCAGGTTAAGGCATTCCCGGAAAGGTGGGAAATTATGAAACCCACCTTAGCCCTGGGAGTCGAAAATTAATAAGGCTTAAATGTAAAGTGGACCAAACATGAATTCAGGAATCCACAAAGGGTTTTTGCCGACCCATCGTATTTATCAACAATGCCGCCTAACAAGACGCTTTCTTTTGTGGCCGAATCCCGGGATAGGACCAATTGTTTGAGTGCAGTGTTTTCCGCCTTTAGATTTTGGACCTCGGTTGATAGTTCTTGCATGCGACGCATCAGGTCCTGAACGGCGGCTTCCCTGTCGCTATCGAGTTCGGTCGGGTGGTGTCTCAAACTGTCAAGGAGTTCCCCCCTTCTCACCTGGGTCCGTTCTTTGCTGGAGTCCTTGGTCGCTGCCTTCTTGCGGACGGACCTGGTTTTGAAACAAGGCTGCCCGAGTCTCTTCCGAATCCAGAGTGCGTTCAGTTTCCGGGACGTGGATCCAGGAATCCGAGGAACTAGGAAAGGTGCAACTAGCACACAAGTCCAGGAAATAGGAGGAAAGGAAGGGGCAAGGAACGGGTAGATAGACAGGTACAAGGAAACAATACCGCGAGCTACGGAACACATGTCGGATCGCTACTTTGCAATAGCATTGAAACGCGCAGAGCCGCGGAAGGCGTGGTCTATTAATAGAATACGTTACGTCCAGTGCTTGGAGCGAGAAAGGGGTTTCACACTGCACGACCATGTTGGGAGTATTATGGAGTGCACGCCCCATTGTGACATGGACCAGGAAGTCCAAAAGGGACGTGTTCTGTATTTCATGACACATTGACTATTTCCCCTCCCTAATACAGGAATGAGTCACCCCCGTATCCATGAGAAAGGAGAAGGTCTTGTCACCTATGGTCACAACTACACATGGTTTCTCGTTTGGGTCGGGTGTAACTGATAGGATTGAACACATCAGTTCTGTCTGTGGGCTGTCCTATTCTGGATACATGGTCCTCCTTGTTCCTGTGAAAGGGCTACCTCCTATCACAGTCACCCTCCCTAGTTTCCTTGCTGGGTTCTGCAGTGTGGGGTCTGTGGTCTCGTGGCTATGGCATTCTGCTGTATCAGTGCCGGCTGAGCTGTCTGCAATGGCTGTGTGTGCCCCTGTGTCTGTGCTGTGTATCCCATGTGCTGATGTTGCTGTCCCGATGGTTGCTGTGCTGCTGTCATTTGCATCACATATGTCTTCATCCGTGTGTGTCTTGGGCATAATAGTTGGGCTGTTCAGTCTGATATGTCTATTGATATGTTGCCCCTCCATTTTGCTGCATTCTGCCTCCAGTCCTGCACTGTCTTGCTATGTGACCTTACTCTACTGAACATCCAGCAACTTGGTTGACCCCCCATAAGTCTTGGCTGTCCTCTATCGAACCTTTATCCGCCCTGATGTATTGGATATCCAAACCCTCTTCCCTGAGGCATCCCTCTTCCCCATGACCATTGACTGGTATCTCCCCTTCCCGCAAAACTTCCTCCTGCCATCTGTGGTCGATTCTGTGTATTTTGAGTAACTACTACCTCTCCATCAACATAGCCCCTTCCATGGTGTATTTTGATAGCTTCTTCTTTACTAGTTTTGCCTCTTTGAGTTTCCTTTCCTCACGTTTCATTCTCGCATTCTCCCGTGTTAGTTGGAAATAATGTACTATAGTCAACTGAATTTCTGACCATGGCTTCGCTTCCATTCCCACTAACTTCTTTAATTGTTTCTGTACTTGCTCTGGTAGCCTTTGGCTCAATATATGATACAATAGCCCCACTGTTCTGTTCCCCGGTTCCCTCATCTTGTGACGCCAACGCTCTTATATCTCCTGAATATACTGAAGTGGGTCCTTGCCCTCACACATTTTGCATGCCATAATGTGTCTGGATACTGTACTATCAGTGCTTGACATATGGCTGTTCTGTAGTTAATAAACAGGGCTACTTCATGCACCATGTTCTGTACTGTCAGTCCAGGATACCCTGCCCATTTCCACACATCGTCAGCTACCTCCCCAAGAATGGCTGAAAGTAAGCTCTTCCTGCCTCCCAGTGCTAATGTCGTCACTGCTGTCAGTCTTTCTAATTCATATATCCCTTTCCCAGCTCTTGCGGTAAACAAAGGCAACTTGCACCTTAAATTATCCTTATCCATTTTTTGCCACTGTATAAATTGTGGTCGTCTGCTACCTTTCTCGAATAGCTGAAACTGTGTAAGTTCTACTCACCTATTGTGCTTCCCTATGTCTTTGGTGGCAGTGAATGGCTTTGTCATACTAGCTCATTTCCAACTGGGTAAGGCTCTCAGCCTCAGTGCATCCCAGGTAAATTCATCTACACTATGCACTCTCTCTTTGGGATGATCAAGGCGCCCGTCTGCTCCTATCTTATTCTTCCTGATGTTTTCCTCTCCACGCTATAATCTCTCCCGCTCAGGGCTTATCACGCTGGATAGACAGCATGGCCTTCTGCCTACGTCATCGTCACTTTCCCATATGTCCTCATCCGATCCTATGGTTCCCCCACTATCATCGCTGTCCTCTTTGCCTCCATCTTCAAAGTTAAGTTTCCTTAACAGGTGTTTCTCCCATTGTCTCACTGTTACTCTCTCTACTGAAACATTGTCCTCCCTCAATGGGTACCCTGCTACACGTCTGCTTAGCTTTGGGACAGAGGCATTATCCCTCATGCTCCTATACAGTATCCCTATTCTCCTCCGTATCCCATCTTCTTCATTGTCATTTAACTGCGTCCACCCCATCATGATGTCTGCTACTGCCTTGAGGCACCTTTCTCTGCTTCTCTCCCGGTCCCCTTCTAGTCTTCTGTCCCTTTCTCCTTCTACTATATGCCTTTCAACTTCTAACATTGTTTCTCTTTCTTCACCTGCAATTATCTTTCCCTTCCCTCTTCTACCTTTCTCTTTACTTTTTCCTCTACCCCTTTCTGTCTCTTCCTTTCTCTGTCCTCCTTTTCCTTCTCTTCCGTTTTCTCCTTTTGCCTTCTCAGTCACTCCTGGTCCGTTCTCTCTTCCCTCTCTCTTCTTTCTACTTCTTCTATCATCTCTGCCCATTCTCTATCTTCTTCTTCCTTCCTTCTGCATCTCTGAGCTTCCTCCTCTCTGCTTGTATGCTCGCTTGTGTTCTTCCCATCTGATTTAGGCAATATCTGTCCTACCCATTAATTTAAAGATACAACCACTTCACTATCCCCACTGTTTCCTGATGCCCCTCTATCACTCTTCATCAGTTTTGCTTGCAGTTTGCTCCTTGCGCTCATCACTCATAGCACCTGTTCTCTTGCTTGCTTGCTTTGCGCGTGTCCTCTCTGCTGTACGTGGGTTGTGCATAAATGAGATTGGTATTGTAAGGAAGGCATGGTATCAACAGTAAGACACAGTTCAAGGGTGTTTATTGAACTTCAACAATGGTGTGATAAACGCTTATCTAATCCTAAATCAACTGATTTGAGCAAGCTACAACCATCAAATAATAATAATGCAGTTCTAATGGAGTCTCATCAAAATAAAAGGGTGTGTACTAAAACAACTATTGATAATCCCTACCGCTAAATACAAATAGTGTGGGGTAGTGTACATGAAAAAGAAAGAACTGTTCACAAAATGATATGTCAGGATGTTCAGGCCATTGGCCTCCTTTCCCCATGTTGTCAGCACGGGACAAGGCGGTTCAAAGCACACACTCTGGCTTCTTCGGCACGAGGATACAGTTCCATTACCAGCATTAGGGCCTTCTGTGCCTAAGTTTCTTTACTTATCAAAGTTTCTTGATTCAGAGGGCCTGATATACCAAAAAAACACAAAGTTCCTTTTCTAGTTTAAGTACTCAATTCAGGTGATTTATTCTGGATCCCGCTCAGCCGGGCTCAGATCCCTTTTATATCACAATCGTTTCTGTAGATCCCCCTCCTTCAGGCTCAGATTCCCCCCTTTTACAATGTTCAGAGAATATTCTTTATCGGTGATTCACGGTTCACCCCGGATCCCCTAAACCGGGCTAAATTCCTTCCTCTTACCCAATAAGTCTCCCTCAGTCGGTCTCAGACCAATTTCATTTCGCATTAAACTATTGAAGACTTTCAAATGTGCAAATGGTTTAGCTTGACTCATTGCAGGACCACTTCAATCTCAAAATTCCCTTTTCACAGTTTCCAACAAGTTGGATTCCTAACAGAGACCTTAGAATGAGCACCCATGTGGTGCCGGACCTCTCTGACTGTGGTATCTTTCTTGGCCTCCAAAGATCAGTCACTCCTCTGGTTTTCGATTATATTTGTGTCACTCATCACATACGTTTCACACACTGTTCTCTTTAGATATTTTCATACAAAGTTGCTGCTTGCAACCTTCGTTCCAACACAGGCTGGTCCGGTATCAGTCTCTCCGACTCACCAGCTGTGCTTTCTTTACTGGTGCTCCTTTGTTGTAGGAGCCAAGGACAGTACCGAGGCAGCAAATGATCCGCCCCACCTTGATGCGGGAGCAGGCCCGGGTACCTCTGACACACAATGCAGGTTTCTTCAGCTTTAGTACCAGGTCTTAGGTTTCTTATTTTCCATTGTTCACAAAATGAACTGTCTGAAAAGGTCAAGGTAACTTCCCTCCTTGCAACTCGCTGTCTTTCTCCTTGTATTAAACTACCATCTTGGAACTGCTGCTTACTCATGTGCTTTGCCTTGCTCAGAGTATGCGTTCGTGCTTTGCCTTTTCTCCGTGTGGGAAAGTGTGATGGAAGTCAGGTGTGTGTAATGATCAGTAATTGCCTGACCTTGTTTTACCATTGTATTGGGACATGTCAGGTACATGGATCTGGTGTTAGTCTGTTTATGCTCACGGTGAGCTGTCCGTGAGAAAGTGTTTGTGTTGGGAAGGGGGTTTGGGGGCATTCAGTTCATAAGTATTCTACCTGGTAGGATGGGGAAAAGGCGTTACAGGGTAGGGGATACCGCGTTTCACCATCCAGTTTCGCATTCCCACTCCTTGAAGACCCCACATCCAGGTGATCCTCCCGCATTGGTCCACCCCCAGAACTGGATGCAAAAGCGATGGCTGTGTCCTTGCCACCTGGATGACAGATCCCTGGGGACTAGCGTGTGAGACAGCTTCTGGATTCTCACAGTATACCCTGCTGTTGCTTTTAGTTCCTTCAAGGGGTAAAATCCCTGTATTTCTGTTGTGGGGTCTACGGTTTGAGGAGGAGGAGCCATGGTACTACGCCGCCTGCATTGCATTGGCTCAGCATCCACTCTTTCTGGGGTTGGTCCTCTTCTCTGACCTCAAACATTCTCCAAAGCCCTGATATGGCTAACCGCATACTCAATTTTTTCCCTTTATTCATGGCATGCAAATACGTGGTCAAATGTAGCAGCACATTTGAAAAGACTGCCCTCTCAAGGCCATGGTTTTGCCATTTTGCCCTCTGTATCACAAGCCCATTCCATGCTATACTTGCATATTTTGTCTTGATATCGCAGGAGGGACTTGCGCAAATGATGATGAGGTGTGTCCCCGATGGCGGCACATCACTTTCCGACTGCTGATACTTACTTGTCCACAAATGGGAATTTCTTGACACAGTTTAGCACATTACCAGTTACGGATCTTCATTTCCACCACAACTTCTCTGTGTCCTATTTATGTACTGTCAAACATTTGTGAGGTCACAAATCTAAGGAAAAGATCTTGACACTTCAAAATACACCCCCAAAAAGTCTCACAATACTTCAAAACACAACAAAATGACATATATACAGCCGTCTTCCTGCCTTCAACCAGGGATTACCAACATATACGTGGTTCTTCTTCTATACCGTAGGATAGGATAACATTTCTGTGAGATGAACTAAGAAACCATCTACCGCGACCTAAGGGAGCTATGCTGTCACCTAGACACATGATTTCCACATGTATGCCTTCCGTAACTAAGCTCTCTGCCTAAAAACGGGTAATCTTTTTCATCTTTTCTTTGTTTTTCATCCATAAACCAAGCTAAGTACCTAGAATAGAGGTGTTATTTTCGATTTTCTTCATTTCGCTTTCCTTCACAATAACACAAGACAATCAACAAACAACAATAACAACAACTTTCCCTTCCCAATATTTGCAGTATGGCTGAGTCTATACTTAGGAGGTCATTACGACCCTGAAGGAAGCCATGCCGCTTTTTGCGGCATGGCTACCCCCATTCTGGGTAGCGGGTCTGGGTTCCTGGAATGGGGAAATACCGGGCCATTCCGACCTTGGAGGGCCCGGTATTTCCCCATTCCAGGAACCCAGACCCATTCCCATTCAAGCCCCCATAGGGCTCAATGGGAATGGGGAGCATGCTAACAACGGGCCCGTTAATAACGGGCCCGTTGTTAGCATGCTGGACCGCTCGTGGGACCCGCTAAGGACGCCTGGAAAAACCAGGCGTCCTTAGCGGGTCCCGCGACCGGAACTCGTAATGAGGCAGTAGGGGGTTAACTCTACTGGCCCTGTTAACCCCCTACCGCCAAGGTTGTAATGACCTCCTTAGACGCCGTTGATCTGCTGAAGTCGTCGGACACTGCCTATCCCTCTACTCTGCCACTCTCCCATCCAGTCCAATTGGCATCCCACGTGGAGCAGGCAGGAAGTTCCCCAAAGTGGCTCCTGACAACCTCTTCAATATCCATGCGTGGTCTTTTTTTGGTCCATTCCTTGAAGGTCGTGGCACAGCCCTTTGGGCATGCAGCGAGACCAGGTGGTCTTATTGCCGAGGGGTCTTAGCAACCATCCTTTGCTACCACCTGTAAAAGCAGTCATGAGATTAGCAGCCTCCCGATGTACAGGCACAAGGAACTGGGCCCTGGAAATGCCCTGCCTCAAGAACGGAAGACCCAGCTATAAGTTCAACTGTCTTTATTACGCATTCAAAGGGCAGGGATTGCAGCATAAGCAACGTAACATTCTACACACTCACTCTCAGTGTCTAGGTGGTTGTCGGCTGTTTTTTGTTCACTAATGATGTCACAAAATGCAGTTACATCCCAGAAACCTAACATGCAACGGAATAGGTTAGTAAGGTGAGCTGCATAAACCTTTCTATAGGTGTTACTGCACCCACTGGGTAACCATATCTGGTGGCTCCTCCTGCGCCCACCTCCAAAAGTATAAAATACAAAGTTACAGGTGAGTGAAAGGTGGTTGGCTGATGCAACATTGTATAAACTCATTGGATTATGTGAACAGGGATTGGACAGACAGGGTCTTCTCAGCCTTGGATCCTTGAACAGGTACCAGGCCAAGTGCAACACTCAAGGTAGAGGGAACTACTCTGAAGGTGCTGCGTGTTACCAATAAGTTACCTTCCCCAATCTCCTGTGCAGTGAGACAGAACATTTGTCTTTGAACCTGTGCTACTTTTGTCTGTATTCAGTCCGGTGGGAACAGCAACCTCTACCTAGCTCAAATGAATAGGCATTGTCCACCATGTTCAGGTCACGTGTCTAAGGACCATGAAATGGCTCTCCTCTGTCTATAATTTTGAGGATTTTCTGCTTTGGCTTCTTGCAGGTACCCTATTGTTTCTGCTTTCCTGGGAGCGTTCCTTTCGCCTGTGTCGTTGGCTATTGGTGCATGGGGGCTGTGCTGGAGGCCTGCTCTGTCAGCTTCAGCTAGGTCAGTCTATCAGCTTTCTCTGTGTCTCGAACTCTCGAAGCTTCTCCTATTCACTCCAATGTACCTATGTCGTCCATCATTATTTGCTTGGCTGTCCCAGTTAGTTGCATTAAGCTTCAGCAAGCTGTCCATATGTATTCTTGTGCATCTTGCGGTTTTGTGCTCAGTAAAGGACTATGGGCCTCATTACGACCCTGGCGGTAATCGCCCGTCATTACCGCCATGGCGTAATGAGCGTTTACGCCGTGGGACGATGGCGTAAAGAGCGCCACATCACGACCCATCGCGCACGAGCATTACGCCATGGCGGTAATGCAATTAACGCCATGGCGGAAAAGGCCCCTACCGGCATCGCTAAGCGAGCAAGGTGCCCTTCCGCCAGCGTAAGTAGCGGCCACCGTAATTTACGGCCACCGTAATTAGCGGCGGCCGTAAAAGGCCAAACCGGAAATAGCGTCATCGCGCCGGAACGGGAAGCAGCCCGTCGGCCATCTTTAAAAACACAATCCATCGCCATCCTACCAAACAACACCAGACCCAACCCTGACACCTGTCCCAACCAAACACCCACCCATCCAAGTTCCCGAAAATGCCAAAATCCGTGAAAAAGGCATGTGACCGCCAGCGCCAGGAGCGATTCAGCCGGGAGGAACTCTGCATGCTAGCGGAGACCCTGCAGGACAACGCAGGTGTTGTTTTCTCCCCTGAAATGACCAGGACAGCAATCGGGAAGAAGAAGGCCATCTGGGCCCTGGTGGCTGAGCGCGTCAGCGCGGTGGGGACCGTACCCCGCACCCCACAGCAGTGCCGGAAGCGCTGGGATGACCTGCGCATACGGGTCAGAGCCGTCATCTCAGCAAACCGCAACCTTGCCCAGGGAACCGGTGGAGGGTCGGAATCCCCCCTGAAACTCCAACCGTGGGAGGAGATCTGTGCAACCACCATCGGCATGGAATCCATCGAAGGCGTTGGAGGGATGGAAAGGGGAGCCCCGACATCAGGCGATGAAGGTAGGTGCCTCATACAAGACATGCCATAGTCACAGCAGTCCAATCATGTGTAGCACAAGGTTGCCCTAGAGTGTAAATGCAACACAAATCAATACTGCCCATAGCCACATGCGAGCACCACCCTGCATACACTGCTGGCACCCGCATACCTGCATCCACATACCACACTAAAAGGAGACAACCTGCATGGCACTGCCTGAAATCTGCCTCATCCACTGGCCAAAATAATGTCAACCATTGTCATTCCAAAGTCCGTAGACCCATCAATAACGCCCTCCCACCTTTGCTCCACCACAGGCACAGAATCACACCCAGAGGACCAGGACACCCCTGCGCCGAAGAGAGCGAAGTCCAACAACAACGTCCCTGCACCCTCAACCTCAGCTGCAGTGAGGCAGACCCCACGACAAGCTGGTCCCACTGCAGGCATACCGGAGGTCCCACCGGCAAGCACCCCTGTTGGCAGCAGGCCAGCAGCAGCTGCTCCACCTCCACCGACATTGCCTGCCACAGAAGGCAGGGGGTCAGCGGCCAGCAGCAACATCGGGGAGACAGCTGCAACAGCTGCATGTTCTGACTCGGACATGGAGCAGGAGGTCAGAAGCCCCACTGACCAACTACATTCCCCCTGTTTCTCAGACGCCAGCCCCCATGAGGGTGACACACAGGGGCACACTGAGGCAGAGGAGTGGCCTTCCACCCCATGCCCTGTCCACACTCCACAGGAGGGGAGCAGCCCCTCCATCACTCCACCTGCACTGGCCATGGGCCAGCACGGCCAGCAGTCCCTCGAGGACATCACTCAACGGCAGCATCAACTGTCCACAATGCTGGATGAGCATGCCGCGGAATGTGTGGGGGCTAGGTTTAGCATTGAACAGGCCACGGAGACACTAAGGGCCGAAGTGGCGCAGAGCACTGCCACCCTGAGGGATGCCATGCAGGCCATGTCCCGGGACATCTGTGCCGAACTTGCGGGCTTGCGTCGTGCGGTCACTGACCTCACCCACACAGTACAGGAGCTGCATGCACAGGGGCAGCCAGGGACATCCTCCACTGCCAGTTCTGCGCAGAGCAGCCCCGTGCGACGTTCCGGACGCAACCTGCGCTCCACAGCCAGGGGTGCCCCGGGGGCCGGGAGAGGGGGCTTGTGACGGCCTGTGGACACTGTCACAGGCATCTGTTGACACCTACATGGGGTGTGTTGGGGTGTGCAGGGGGGAGGTGGGAGGTGGGAGGGGGTGTGTTGGGGTGTGCAGGGGGGAGGTGGGAGGTGGGAGGGGGTGTGTTGGGGTGTGCAGGGGGGAGGTGGGAGGTGGGAGGGGGTGTGTTGGGGTGTGCAGGGGGGAGGTGGGAGGTGGGAGGGGGTGTGTTGGGGTGTGCAGGGGGGAGGTGGGAGGTGGGAGGGGGTGTGTTGGGGTGTGCAGAGGGGAGGTGGGAGGGGGTGTGACACGACAGTTCATAGTTCCAATACACTTTTTTCTTTCATGATACTCCTCCATGTGGTGGCGCCCCATCTGCACCCTCCTCATCCTCATCGTCAGGTGGTTGCAGTTCTGCGTCAGGGGGCAGGGGCACATTCCGTCTGACGCACATATTGTGCAGCATGACACATGCCATGACGATCTTTGCCACCTTCTCATGGCCATACAGGAGTGCCCCACCAGACCTGCTGAGGCTTCGGAACCGTGCCTTCAGGAGGCCGAATGTCTGCTCTATGACCACACGAGTACGTGTATGTGCACGGTTGAAGTCCTCCTCGTGCTGGTTCTGCGGGTTCCGGACTGGTGTGAGGAGCCACCTCTTCAGGGGATAGGCTGCATCACCTGTATGTAGGCGAGAATGTATGTGTCAGTCATGTTGTCTGATCAGGAACATGATGTTCCACCATGGCTGGCATGGAACTGTTACCTTGGCTCACTTCTACATGCACTAATTGATTCACACAATGCAACCAGTATATGCTCATTGCTGCCATGGCCTGTTTTGCATGCCATCACCCTATGTATGCAGAGGGGTTGTGTGCATTGCGAGTGCCCTTCCTCTGTCTCCGTTCTCTGTGTTACTCACAGCCAGGTGGAGTATGCATCATCCCCCCCCCTTTCTGCCAGGTGGAGTATGCATCATCCCCCCCCCTTTCTGCCAGGTGGAGTATGCACTGGTACGTCATTCCCATGCCCACTTCCATGACATTGCACTCACCGAGTAGCCAGGATCTTGGGCCTGCATGTCGCTCCATGTAGCGTGGTATTGTGGAGTTCCTCAGGACCAGTGAATCATGGGTTGATCCGGGGAATCGGGCACAACAATGTGTGATGGTCTTGTTGGAGTCACAGACCATTTGCACGTTGATAGAGTGGAACTGTTTCCGGTTGCGGTACGGTACCTCCATGGCACGTGGAACCACCAATTCCACATGGGTGCAGTCGATGGCACCAATGCAACCGGGTATGCTGGCTAGTGCATGGAAACCCACTTTGGTGTTTGCAATCTCCTGGGCAGTCCGTGGTAATGAGATGTGGTCGTCTGTGTGCTTGAGGAGGGCATCGAGCACTTGGATGAGTGTTCGTGAGAATAATGGTTGTGAAATGCCATGCAGGTGCCCCACTGTGTGCTGGTAGGTGCCTGTGGCCAGGAAGTGGAGTACAGCCACTACCTTCAGTAGGGGGGGGTGGCGGTTGGACTTTCTATCATGCTGACGATGTCGTTGTGTGTCATGTCTACGATGGCGGTGATGGTGTCCCGGTCCAAACGGTACAGGGTGTGGATCTGCTCAGCAGTGAGGTTGTTTGGATTGGCTCTGATGCGTGGGATTGGGGGCTGCCTGCGTGGTGGCACTGGCTGTGCTGGTGGGGCTTGCTGGGCCTGCCTTGCCCTCCTTCTCCTCCTGCGTCTCTGTGCTGCCTGTTGTTGTTGTTGCTGTTGTAGTAGCACATGCATTGCTATCAGGTCCTCCAGCCCCAACATTGCTAGTCGTATTGGCATCATTGTGGAGTGTGACTGGGTGTGGGTAGGGGTGGGGTGTGCTCTTTTTGTACTCCCCTGAGTCTGTATTGCCTTCACCTGTGCTGTTTCTGTGCACCTGTGGCAGCTGCATTCACTTGACATGGCCCTTTACGGTTGGTTCGCGATGGCGTTATTTGCACCATGGCGGTAAGGTACTTAGCGGCCTCGGTGATGGCGTTAGGTGCATGTCCGCTTGGGTCGGCATTTGCGTACCTTTCCGCCATGGCGCTAAGTACGGTGTGGGCGGTCGCGTGCGCGCACCCTTAGCGCAGTTAGCGGCAGCGTTAACTACGATGCCGCTATTGGCATCGTAGTTTACGGTCACGAGTCATGATCGGACCTGGCGGAAAACGATGGCGGTAACCATTTACCGCCATCGTTTTTCACTTAGCGCCAGGGTCGTAATGAGGCCCTATATGTGTGTGTAGGGGGGCCGAGGAGAGTGTGTGCCATCCTTCTAGCTATCTATAAGCACCTACCAAGCAAACAATAACACAGTATATATATATATATATATATATATATATATATATATATATATATATATATATATATATATATGCATATCCTTCATGTCTATCTGCAATAAACTAAAATGTTTGTGTAGCTCCATGCATGGATGCATTTGTGCTTCAGGTCTAACAAATCTAAGTCATGATGTCAGTCGTGACATTACTGGTTCTGTGTGGCTGCAGTCAGTTGACTTGCTCTATAGATTGAAGGCTTGTCTCTTCTGTAACGTCATCAGGATATGGTCTGAATGGCTGTCTGAGTTACTAGCATCTCTCACACTTGCGACACATCATCGATGAAGGGGAAGAGGGGGTGAAGAGCAATGTACATCTCTCGTTTCTCTGTCAACAGGCTGTGAGAGGGATAGGTGCAACAAGGGCAATGTTTAGGTCCCCCTCTTCATGTTGCTCTTTCACTGAAACCCCTTATAGAGAAAATAAGAAAATGTGCCCTGATTGAGGGTATATGTCATGTTATGTAATGTCATACAAATGTATAGAGCACACAAACACCACAGGCAACTTGGCAATAAAAGTACAAACAAAGGAGCAGGAGCTACCGGGAGGAAGGCTGTAATAAATAGGTTTTCAACAAATACCTACACTGGAGGTGGGTCCTGAGCATAGGTGGAAGAGAATTCCACAGTTTGGCTGCAGAGACAGAAAACGAGCAGCCACCAAATCTGGTCAGACCGAACTAGCGTACCGAAAGCAACCAGGCATTTCTGGGAGTACAGGGCATCGATGGGGCAGTAAAATGGAAAATTGTCCTGAATAAACTCTTTGCCTACTCCGTAGAATGCCAGGTGCACAATACAAAGCAATTGAAAAGAGATACGGTTGGATTCTGTCAGCCAAAACAGTGCACACAGCACGTGCAAAATATGAGACTCATAGGGGGTGCCCGTGACTGCCCTTGCTGCCAAGTTCTGCAGGAGCTGGAGATGCTTGGTAAGGTAGAGCGGTTGAGCTAAGTAAAGAGAATTACAGTAGTCGATGCAGCTCATGACAAGAGCCTCAACTACCAGCGCCCGAAGAAAGGGTCAAAGAAATGAGAGGACTTTCCACAAAATTCTTAATTGACGCTGGACGGTCTGACAGACCACGCTCACCTGAGCCTCGTTATACAGAGAAGAAGAGAACCTGGCTCCAAGGTTTTTCACTACTGAAACCAGTGAGGGAAGTGGGCCCAGTTCGAGAGGCCAACATGAGGAAGTCCAAAAGTATGACAGAGAGGAAGAAACACAAGAAGAACCATCCACCAAGACCTCCATGTTTTCCCCATTCAATTTCAACCATTTGTAGCCAATCCACCCCGCTACCGCCGACAGACAGCCCCTAAGCCGAGATGCCATGTCCGACTGGGAAACATGAAGCCGGACAATGATTTGGGTGTCATCGGTATAGGAGTTGCAGCAGAGGCTATATGTACGAAGGACAAGGAATTTAAATTGGGGATGCATGTGGATCATATACTCCTCCATTTAAGGAAGCCTCATACATTGGTTGCCTCTGTTTTTGTGGATGATTGAGCATAGGGCCCTCTTGAGGTTTAATGTCAACCAGAAGATGTCAATACTGTTCCCCTTTGTCAGGGATAATGAGAGGGATATAGTTGCATTCCAACCATTGGCTTTGGACATTCAACTGGAGAGTATCAAATATTGGGGGGTGGTGTGGTGGTGTCCTGAATGACCTATGTAGTGGAAACTTCCCCCTCTGTTTTCAAAACTCCATGGTGAAATGGCTTCTTGGAGCAAGCATACCCTCTCGTGGATGGGTCAGCTTAACGTGCTGAAGATGAATTTCTTACCTAGGGTCTTCTCTTTGTATCAGATATTTTTATTTTATTTATTTATTGAATATTTATAAGGCACACTATACAGAAAAAAGGTGTTTCCAGGTGCCACAAGACAAAATGGGGGGAGGGGGCAAAGGAGATAAACAACAATAACAGTGCTATATGGCCTTGTGACATTCGGATTGTGCAAGTGCAGTAACAAGAAGTGCAGGGTGGTGGGAGGGGGTGGTAAGTGACATCAGGGGAGGGGGCATAAAATACAGGGATGGGAAAGGGCCCAGGGGCTATGCAAGTGTCAGGGGATACCAGGGGCGTACCACCGTCTAAGTGCAAGGACGGGGGGTGTACTGGGCTCAGGAGGGATGCCCTCCACCAGGCTAGTCAGGGAAGGGGGCCCATAAGGGTAGTGCTTGTTTGGGGGGGTGATGGTATAGACTGGCCAAGGAGGGTTTGGTGCTCTGTATGACTCATAAGGAACCAGGCCTTCAGTCACAGTGGCAGATGGGGGCATTGGCAAGAGAGGGCAAGAGGGAAGGAGGTAGAGAAGGGTCTTGAGAAGCTTCCGGACCTTAAGGTGGTCTGGCTCAAGCCTGAGAGGGGCAGGAAGGCCATTCCAGAGGGAGGCGCCTGGCGAAGAGAGAGATCTACTCCCCACTCTCTGCTTCGAAAAAAATCTAATCCTCAAAGTTGGAGCTAGAGGCCTGAAGTACTCTAGCAGGCAGGTATTTGGGGATAGAGAGTTGGATGTAGCTCAGCCCCAGAAAGCCTTGTGGATGATGCAGAGGGTCTTGACTTTGATCCTTGCAGCCACCGGGAGCCAGTTGAGAGATTTAAGGGCTGGAGAGATGCAGTCCCTGGGCTTGAGGCCAAAGATAAGTCTTGCAGTCCTATTATGGATTAGCTGAAGGGGGTGAAGAGAGGAAAGAACCAGATTGAGGAAGAGGCTGTTGCCGTAGTCCAGCTTAGAGAGAACCAGGTCTCTTGAGACATTGAGTTTCTGTGGAAGGTAAGGAAGGGAAGAATACCTGTGAGGAGGTGAAGTTGAAAGTGGGCCTTTTTGGCAATGTCTGTCAAGTGAGGGGAGAAGGAGAAAGAGGAGTGAAAGGTGACAGCAAGGTTTTTAGCCTCACAAGATGGTGAAGGGAGGGGACCCAAGGTGGGTGGGAAGAGAGTGGGAGGGAAGCAGGAGTCCCAATGAGAAGGATCACGGTCTTACTGGCATTAAGACAGAGATCATTAGCCGTGCACCATGCCTGAATAGCAGTCAGACAGTCAGGACTGAGAGAGGATGAAGAGGAGGTAGTGGAGGGAAGCTTGAAGGAGAGCTGTGTGTCATCAGCATAACACTCGAAATGAGGAGAGAAGGAGGAGATCACTTGGGCCAGAGGGACAAGGTAGATGTTGAAGAGCCTCTGCAGTAGGATAGAGCCCTGAGAGATTCCACAGGTAAAGAGTGACATGGAGGAGAGGAAAAGGCCCAGTTGCACCCGGGAAGGTCAATTAGATAGAACGGAGGTCAACCAATCCAGTATCAGGTCCGTGATACCAAGGGTATCACAGAGTCGCTTTATGAGGGTGGCATGATTGACGTGTCAAATGCAGAGGACAAATCAAGGAAGATGAGAACAGAAGTAGAGTTGGAGTCAAGGTTTCAGAGCAGGTCTTGATGGGTGTTCAGGAGAGAAATTTCAGTGCCTCTGGTTGCTATGAAGCCAGACAGGTGGTCATGGAGACAGCCAACAGATTCAGTGTGCTGGGTCAGTTGGGAGATTACCAACTTCTCCAAGAGTTTACCCAGGAAAGGTGGTAGTAGAGATAAGGCGGTAGTTAGTCAGGCCGGGGGCTTCGGCAGACAGCTTTTTTAGAAGAGGGTGCACAAGGAAGTGCTTGAGGGATAGTGGTAAGGAGCCAGTGGCAAAGGAGTGGTTGCAGAAATCAGACAAGGCAGGTTCAAGAGAGGAAATGGTGTCCTTGATAGTGCTGGAGGAGCAGGGGAGCACCTGTTTGGAGGAGACTTTCATAGAGTGGACAGCTTTAGAGACCTCCTCTGGTGCTATGGGCGAGAAGGAGGAGAGTATAGGGAGGTAGAGATGTGGGCCAAGGGAGGCCTGAGAGTAGGTGGGGGAATCGGGAGGAGGTAAAGGAGAGTGAGGACAGAATGTCCTGGGTTTTGGTTGTGAAATGGGAGTCCAGTGCAGTTCAGAGGGCCTGGGAAGGAAGAAGAGAAGTGGAAACTACAGTAGGTGCCATTGTGAGTTCCTTACAGATTTTGTTGTCAGTTAAAGTGCCTGAGCTGTTGTTAAAGGAAGTGAGCGAGTGCATGATCTGGTTCCTCTGGCAGAGTAGGAAGCCAAGAATCACTCACGATACATTGGTACTCTCCAAGGATTTGGGGGAGTAGGATTCACAGATCTTATCCATTATTCTAGGGATACATAAATGCAGCTATTGGTGTCCCACCTAATAAGCACTTGGTGTA
Organism: Ambystoma mexicanum; assembly: GCF_040938575.1. Lineage (NCBI taxonomy): Eukaryota > Metazoa > Chordata > Amphibia > Caudata > Ambystomatidae > Ambystoma > Ambystoma mexicanum. The sequence goes on along the minus strand of NC_090937.1, from coordinate 383,731,480 downwards.
CTTGGAAAACTACCATTTGAAACCTGTAACAGTGGGGGGTTGGCTGTAGATCCCTAAGAGGAAGGTAACAAAGATGATTAGGGTTCATGGTATTCTGGGGGTGATCTGAGAAATTTGGAGTGAGCAATCAGCAATGAAGGGTGTCCCTATGTGGCCACCACCATTGAGCCGTTTATCCGCCCCGCCTATTCGGGATGGTTTAGATATCAGATATCAGGAGTGGTTTGAGACTGGATTGGAGAGAGTGGGTCAACTGTGGGTAAATGGAAGATGTATTTGCATTTACGAACTGGAAGCTTCTATGCATATCAGGAATTTCTCAGTGTTCTTATATTTATAGTTGAAGGGTGTTCTTACAGCACAAAAATTGAAGTTAGTGATTCAAAGGGATCTGACGCTGACAGAGAAGATACTAGATACACACACGGACACTAAGGGATTAATATCAAGCCTATATGCTACATTGGTGTGGGCCAGGGGGAAGGGTACGGAAGGCCTCAAAGAAAAATGGGAAATAGATATGAATAAGCCAGTGGATGAGACCTTATGGAGGAAAATGTGTACGGGGCCCATAAGACCACGATAGCCTGTCAATATAAACGGCATGGTGTGAAATTGCTGCATAGGTGGCAGTATGACCCAGTCGGCTATCTAAAATGTTTACATCCGTGAGTCCACATATCTGGCATAAATGTGGAGAACAAGCTAAGTACTGGCACATGTGGTGGGCCTGTGCAAGGTGACGGTGTATTGGAAGGAGGTCCATGGCTGGATTGGGAGGGTAGATGGCATTGACAGAGATTTAGACCCCATTTAAATCTTATTAAGTTTGGGGGAAGAGGAGGAAAGATGGAGGTCCCTACCGCATATGGTGCATTTTCTTTTGTTAGCAGTGAGGGCTTGCTTGGTGATTTACTGGAAGAGAGAGCAATTACCATCTGAAAGGGAATGGGCCTCTAAATCCATGGAGCTGTTCTTAATGGAATGTATTATTTTTTCTATACATGGTGGGGGCTCCTTGATGGAAGGGGAATGATCTTCCTTTTTACAAAAATATAGCCAGAGTCAGGGTCCAATATGTGCCTAGGATGTGGACGATTAAGTCCAAAGCTCAGTCTAAACTTTGGTGGAGTCCGCACGTTTTTCCCCTCCTTCATGTTTAGATGATACATAATTGAATGCACTGTCCCTATGTTGTTGCCCCTTAATACAGGGATTTTGGACGTAAGTTATATGGGTGTGTTGAATGACGTTTATTTTTTGGGGAACTCTCCACATCTGGGGTGAGGGGAAAGGGAGAGGGGATTGGTGAAAAGGTGATTATTGATAATGAGTGTCTTTCGCTGTTTATTTTGTGCCTTTTCATCTTCTCATGAGGGGAAAACAAAAAAAGTAAAATGTACAAAAATAAAATAAATGGCCATTTAAAAAATGACAAATGTGCCCTTGCTACACATCAATGCAATAGAAAGACCATTGAAGAGACTCTAGCAAATATAAACATTGAATAGAACATTTTTCTTTTTGCAAGCGTCTTACATGCTGGAACGTCAAATAGCCTGTCTTTAAATTGAAGTTTTCCGAAATGCTCTTTGAAATACTAACATATGAATAGAGTAAAAATTGAGAGATTTATTTTTAATAAATTCAAAATTAGAGGGATTTAGATAGGGAAGGATGTTCTGATTTAATTTAATTTCAAATTAAAGCTTTGTTCTGAACACTACTTCACTTTTCAGCCGATGGTGAATGTGCGCTCAGGCAAAACCAAATGTAAAAAGTCTATATCCACGTCCATTGCAAATTTGACAATTTAATTGACTATGTTATTGATCATTCATCATTTTAGTAATCATTGACATTGGGATTTCAAAGAGAATGCTAAATATGTATAATTTGTTTATATTATAAGTTGATTTGATTATTTCTTTTTTTTTAAAAATAGAACATATGTGCAGATCTGCATGTTTCTTGTCCTGAAAAGGGCCAGGAGGCTGTAGGGATTCAGCACTGTTAAACTGGTGTGTCGTTGGCAAAACACTCAAAAGAAATCCATGACCTTCTAAGCGAAGTAGGCACAGGCATGCTCTTCCTCACAGAAACCTGGCTATTAGACAACCATAAAGCCATTACGAACAAAGCAATACCGGACAGTTAAAAATTAATACACGCCAACAGAGAAAACCGAAGAGGAGGCAGAATCACAGTTATACACAAAGAACACGTCAGAGCATCTCGAATTGTCACAACCAACGCAGAAGACTACAAATACCTTCTTATCAAAATAGAACTCAACACCCAATCCAACATAATATTCCTCCTGATCCACTGACCACCTTCCTACAACCCCAACCTTGCAATGAAACTACCGGACAAGGCTGCCATTACATCCACCCACCATTACAACCTAGTCATACTGGAAGACTTCAACACATGGTTCGGAAAAGAAAACGACTCCACAGCAAACCCACTCTGCGTACTCCTGGAACCTTTGCATTTCAAGCAAATAGTAAGTGGATCCACCCACGACACCGGACACACACTGGATGCAATTTTCTGCTGAAGAGGACTATGCGCATCCGCCCCACCAACACCAATGGTATGGAGCAACCACTACTTAATACCATTCTATATCACATCCCAAACCCACCCACCATCCGGGAAGGAAATACTCCATACCAGCAAGAAAAGATAATGGAAAAAGCTGGAACTAGAGGCCCTAACAAACCATCTAGACTGAACAGTTCCAAGTAATAGAGAACCCACCAAAACAAACGTAGACGTAATGTAAGACACACTTAACAATTCGTTCATCAAGCCCCATGACCAATTAGCACCAGCTAAAACATTCAAAGCAACACCAAAAAAACTGGCAGTGGAATAGTTCACAGTAGAACTGAAAGAACTAAAAAAACAACAACTGCAAAATGGAAAAGAAATGGAGAGAACAATACACCCGACAAGACAAAATAAATGCCAAAGACAACTCAAACTATACAAATCAACAGTCCTCAAAGCAAAAAAGTACTACTACGCCACAAGAAGAAAATCGTCAAACAATCCACAGAAAGAACTCTTGAAAATCATCAGAGATAAAAAAACTTCTTCCTGCAAAAACTCCATCACCCCGACACAAACACTTTGTGACAACATCCCAACCACCTGAGAGCAAAAATAGACACAATCCAGGAGACCACCAACCTAGCCCAGACAAATACAACCATGACTGCCGGATTACAGACACCAGATGAAACACAGATTACAGAAAAACTCACCCAACTAGAACCAATCACAGAGGAAACATTCACCACACTGATCAAGGACACCAACCTTGCTGGATCTCCAAGGGACCGCTGTCCCACAGACATCTTCAAATTAATCCTGAACCATAGAACCCCAGCGACACACTTCCGTAAACCTAATGAATCTCTCACTGAAAAGAGTAATAGTACTGTCCGCCTTCAAATCAGCATAAATCAAATCACTGATGAAAAAGGAATCAGAAAGCACAAAGATCCAAGCCAATAGAGACCAATAGCCTACCTGCCCTACCCAGCAAAGATCGTGGAGAACCATGCATACAGAATCCTTCTTAAACATATCGAAACCAACGGATGATACTAGTTGATACTCGAATGATCACAAGTTGGATTTAGACCAATGAGACAAACAGAATCAGCACTTCTATCGATATGGGACAACCTGAAAATAAACGCAGACTACGACGCCCTCATACTATTCGACATATCAGAGGCTTTTGACACATGATGGAATGTGGCTTACAGGACTCAGCACTAAAATGGCTTACCTCATTTCTAACAAACGGAACTAAAAGAACCTACCTACCACTGTTCACCTCAAACACAAAAAACATATCCTGCAGAGTCCCACAGGGTTCCAGCCACTCTCCTCTACTATTCAACATCTACATGTGCCCATTGATGAAAATCATCCTATCCAATGGACTCACCGCCTACAACTATGCAGACAACACACAACTGATTGTGAAAACAAACAGAACTCAGGACCCAGAACTCAACAACTACCTCACAGACATTTACAACTGGATGACAACAAACAACCTCAAATTGAACCAGGCAAAACAGAAAGAATGCTCTTACCTGCCCGTTTCGACAGAGGGAACCCACAACTGGACTGGCCGATCAGCCTGGGAACGCAACCAGAGTCTATCGATGTAGTAAACAACCTAGGAATATTCATGGACAACGGTCTATCACTGGAACCACAAGTTAACGCAATCGCCAGAAAATGCTTCTTCCTCCTATGACTGCTCAGAGGATTACTCCCCTACCTCTCCTTCCCACACAGAACCCTCACAATCATATCAATGTTACTCACAGGAATTGACTACGCAAACAGCCTCTAAGTAGGAATGCCAGAGAGACTTACCAAGAAATTCCAAAGGATGCAAAATACAGCAGCAGGATCCTATTAAGACGAAACAGAAGAGACCACATAACTCCAGCACTGAAAAGACTACACTGGTTACCAGTAACAAAAGCGCATCAAATTCAAATCACTCTGCATTGGCCACAAAGCTTTGCACAGACAAGGAGCGGAATTCCTCCAAGGGAATTAAAATCCAGCAACCAGCTACAAATAGAGGCAAATTATTACGAAAAAGGGAAATTCGGAAGAGCAGTGTTCTCACTTTTAATTGCGAACATCTGGAACAACATGCCCAAAGTAATTAGAACCACAGAAGGCCACACCACCTTCACGAAACTTCTCAAAACCTGGCTATTCAACAATTACAACCAAGAAGGGACACCTGCAACAAAAACATCAAAGACAAATAACAACTAGAGAGGAGATGCGACGGACCAAAAGAACCACAAACAAGAACCTGCCTAGATATCGTCAAGCGGGATGCGAAGAGCCGCGCCAGAGAGGTCCCCCCAAAAAAAGACTCTACTAACCCTTCTCCCTTCCTGCTCCTCTTACATAATTGACACCACTACACCCGAACTTAGATTAGCCACACCAACATAAACAAGCAGAGAACCATTACTATGTTCCACACGAGAGTAAACAACATGGATAGTCCAAAACATCAACAATGCAACTACACACCAAATGGTCGGATTACTATACAGCTTCGACCACCGTGACTCTGGCTCCCTTAGGGACACCATCTAACCAGTGGACACAGCCAACCCATCATAACTACACAACTCACTAACAACAACACTAACATTAGCACACACCCGAGGCACGGAATCTTACCCATACAGTTACAATGCATGGGGCCTCTCGCAAACTACCACATACAAAACAAAAATCACAATCTGTCTTTTCATCCTTTTCCCCACTAAGACTCCACCCCATCTCTTGCAGAGCCACATGAGCACCTGGAGACTACCCATGGGTGGTAGCGGTGCACGGTACAAATCACCATAACATAACATAAGATAACATAAATAGGACCTTGCTAAATAAAGATTGTAAGTGCTTGAATTGGGGTGGAAAATCTGCTGAACTAGATGTCACCTGATTAAAACATCCCTCAATTCAAACGCCTGCAAAAGTGGAAGCTGGTGGGACCAAGGATCCCAAGGGGTGTGGGAAAGCCATGCACTGGTGGTGCCCAGAATGACTGAGGAGACAGGGGAGGCCTGCAGTCAGGAAAACTAGTGAGAACCAGAATCCCTATTGACTTAAAGATGCTAAGGTCATGAGAATGTCACTAGGCTGACTGTGTCGATCCCTAGGTGGAAGATGCCTACAAGAAAAAGCACTGTCATAAGGATGCACAATTGTGAAAAGATACTAAACTGGTGGTAACCAGAATAAAATCTGCCCTGGGCAAAATGGCGAAGGCCTAGAAGACAAGCCCGCCTATGCCACTTATGCCAGAGGCTGCCTGGGAGCTGAAGTGGAGTGCGGATGCTCACGTCTACCCTACCCTCTTCGGGGGGGCAAGTGAAAGGAAGTTCCAGGCCAACACGTCCTTTCAGACTATGTAAAGAGCAGAGCTCTGGTGCACCAGACAGAGCATCAATGAGCTACATGGCCTGTCCCCTTACGCCATGCAGGCACGGAGAAGAAAGGGGGTGAACCCTGCCTGCTAATGTGCACCAGGAGCAGCAGTGAGACTGGAGTAGGCAGTCCCATTCCAGTAGGGCTGCTGCAGAGTAAATAGAGGCTGTGTCGTTCAGCAGTGAAGCTGGCAGCCCCATGTGGTGGACAGGGCCACCAAAAAAGATCTTTTTGCCACAGGCTGCAGTGGTGAATCTGGCATCATCAGAAAATGTTAATGACATTAAAGTTTATCTTCATGTATACAAATGAACTGTGTGTTTGAGGCCTGCTCATTTTCCCATGTATGTGCACCATGAGCTGAGACCAAACCCTAAGGAAAGTACTTAAGGAACATATGACAAGATTAACGTCTAGATATATATCACCTTTTTCAATTTTAATATTCTGACTTTCAGTGAAAAAACCACCTGGCCTATATATGTCAGTGACCAAAAACAAGTGGCCCAGATATGAGATGTCATCAGTGATGCCATCAATGACATTTGTGATGTCATCTTTGATGTCCTGGGTGTTAGTCTTAGCAGTGCACAGCGGTGGCCTCGAGTTATGGTTGCTTAGCTTACCATAACTGGTGAATTTCTGTGGTTTTTCGGTTTTACTTGTAACCATAATGTCCCTATAACTAAGTTTTTTAATTGAATTTCATAGGTTTATATTAGTCCAACTTAACTATAATGTCCCTTTAACCAAGTTTTTCAGTGAATTTCATAGGTTTGTATCAGTGCAACTTAACCATAACATCCCTTTAAGAAAGTTATTCATTGAATTTCATATGTTTTTGTTAGTGCAACTTAACCATAATGTCCCTTCAACAAAGTTTTTTCAGTAAATTTCAAAGGTTTTTATTAGTGCAACTTAACCATAGCGTCCCCTTAACAACGTTTTTTCATTGAATTTCATAGGTTTTTTTTAGTCCAACTTAACCATAACGTCCCTTTAACAACGTTTTTTCAGTGAATTTCATGGGTTTTACCAGTGCATGCTATTTTCCTACAACTTGCTAATGTCATCCTTACACAATACAGCAATATTTGTGTCCAATTTACCAAGTGTCACCTTAAAACTCTGCTATTTCCCACTCTCTAGAATCATTTTTTAACACTTCTATACAATTTTTGCAACTATTCCAACTAGTTTTGCATCCGTAGACGTCTACGAACATCTGACTTCATTGCGGACCTTCCGGACAGTGCCACATGAGCATACGCTGGCGTGCGGCATGATGACGTGTCCGAGAACCCGTCCTCACTTCACAATAAGATACGTGCTTCGCGGGCAGTTCGGAACTGCATTTTCTACTGATCTAGGAACTTTCAACTTCAAAATTTCCATTGCACAGCTCCAACTTCTATTCCTACTCATTATCCATTAACAATCTAGTACACAGTTCATACTTTTAGCAAAACTGCTATTTATCTTAAAATGGCATTAGCTAATGCCATCGATCCTCCCCAAGAGCCACCACCACGGCTGTAATCGAGGAGCATGAGAAACACTGCCCCCTACCTTAGAAATAACACACGCGCAACATTTTCCCCTGTCCACCTACCCCTCCATATTAGTGTTTGGTACCTCTTCCCTCATTTCCCTCCCCGCCTTTCGTTCTTAACACTCCTGCCCAAAAAAAAAAAATACATCCAAAAACAGGAACTACATTTTTTTTAAATATTTCTCAGTAAAGTACATACGGCCTCATTACGACCCTAGCGGTAGAGTGATAACGGCGCCAGTAGTGCTGTTAGCGCTGTCATCACTCTACCACCACATTACGTGTTCTTCTTGCGGGGCCGCCCTGTACACCCTGTGGGGGCTCAAACGGGAATCGGCACGTACCGAGTCCAGGTCCCGCGAATGGGAATTACCAGGCCTGCAAAGGTAGGAATGACCCAGTAATTCCCATTTTTCGGGACCCGGACCCGAGTTTGGAGGTAGCTATGCCAGTAAAAACGGCATGGCTACCTCCAAACTCGTAATGAGGCCCATAGACTCAATAAGATTCTCCAACATTTCCATTTGCATTTTGTGTTATGTTATTGTGGCATTCATCCTCCGTTCCTGGGACTGGAACGGTGGATACCGGTCCGGCAGCCCAAGTTATCAGCCCAATCGAAGCGAGGGTGGATAACGAGGTCTCTGGACCATTATCCCCCCATTCCAGCCCCTGTAATGGGGGATGAAGGCTTTTAGCACACTAGGTTCCCAAAGCGGGAATCCGTGGTGCTAAAAAAAAGGATTTTCCTTCCTACACCGGGACGCCTGCGACGTCCTGGTGTAGGAAGGAAAATCCTTTTCCAAGATGGCCACTATGGAAAGGGAAGGCAGGGTTCCATACAGGGCCCCTCTTCGCTTTCCATGGCAGTCTGCAGAAGGCAAAAAGAGAACTCTATGACCATATGACCATATTACCACAAGCACATTTTTCTTCCTTTTCAAAAATATCCCAATGTCGAATAACTTTACCACAAAGCCAGTCCCAGGTGGACATGGCCACTTTAACCCCATGTTTTGTCCCTCGTGGTCATGGCCAGTAGCCAGATTGTCCGGATCATGACCTTATTCCACGACCCACACAATCTGGCCATTGCCCATGGCCACAGGCTACACCTCAGTCACTAAAGTTATATCACTATTTTTTGTACCTACATTATGACACTTGTCAAAAAATAGAACCCAGGCACATTTGCAAAACCAGGCTTTCAGGCCCTTCTCAATGCTCCTTACACAAGTTTGCTGGAAATCCACCCATGTTTTATTTTTTCAAAAGTGTCAAATGTATGCACATACAATCATCATATAACCTAGCCCCCACTTGACAAAATCCATTCAGACTTTACGAAAACATTTATATCTAGATCTATCATTTTTTTGAAAACCTTTGTGTAGATTTGTCAAATGGCACCACATTTATAAGCCTTTACAATATTTTAGCACCTCCCTTTAATTCTGCCCCTCTTGACAAAATCCCACCTTCACAGGACTGTTCATGTACGTCCGAACAGTTCGCTGACTTTCGCGGTGAAAAACACCTGTTTTTTTGCTTCTTGCAGTCATATTCCATCCCATCCTCATCACCCCTAACCTCCCCAGAGATTATTTGATAAGTGTGACAAGTGCAATGTTGTGTTTTTTTGTATGTTTTAACCGCGATGTCTGCGGACACTGGCCGCTGTCCGCGAATCCAAGATGGCGGGCTGTCTAAAAATCTGATGCACCTCACGCTTCAATCCAACCAATCAGCAAACATGTCACATGTCCGCGGACATGACGCAAGCCGATTAGCCAATCGGTCTCCTGTTCGGGGAGCGAACATGGAAGTGTGTCCGCGGAGCAGACATAGATATGACAAATTCTTTTAGACCTACTTTTTGGTCATTAAAAAAAAAACTACTGGATGGATTTTCACCAAATTTACAAAAGCACACTTTCGGGACCACGCCGCTGCTCCTGCTGCAAATTGGTGAAAATCCATCCAGCGGTTTGGGCTGTAGGCGCGGCAGAAAGGTTTTCTCCATTCAGTCTATGGGAAAAAAACATTTTTTGGGACCCGCCTATAACTTTGCCCCCCCTGGAACAAACCTCACCAAAATATTCAGAATGGGTCATATACATTTTTTGCAAAGTTTGGTGAGGATTCGTCCAGGGGGAGCGAAATTATAAGCCGCTCAAAAAGTGCTCTTCCTATGGGTTTAGCAACTTAACCATAACTACATATCCGCTACCGCTGGCCATGTAATATATGTATAACACCATTAGAAACCTTCCCAAATAAATTACACCTGGAAAGGACGGAATACACATTAAAAACAACATTGTAGAACAAAAAGAAAACACACAAAGCAAGGACGCACAAGTTCAAATGAATGTATAGCGATGAAGCAAGGCTTCTCTTACGTACTAGAACAAGCTCAAAATAAAGTTCATGTTATTGCAATTCATTATTAAAAACAAGTCTTCTGCATAACGTGGTTTCAGACACTTTCTTCATAAATCAAAACCAAAAAAGTTATAAATGTCCCAAATCTTCAGGCACTCCCATTTCGCATTGGCACTACAGGGTCATGGCCCCCTGTCCATCGCCTTGGGGCAGTTATAGGGAGCATATTAAGCCTAATAATCAAATTAGCCTCCAACATTTGTGGGAATGTATTTCGCAAATCTCCCCTCTTGCCCTCCAGTTCTACTGCATAGAATTCTAAGTCACAAGCGAGAGTAAGTTTGTCCATCTCACTATCGTATAGGAGTGATTTTTGCGTTGAATCCTTTTTACACTTTTTATACTCAGAAAGCTGCAATTCACTAACTTGTTGTATGTCCCATTCTATTAAAAGTGTGCACCCTTCACTATGTCATTTATACTTCTTTTTGTCCTCAGAGTTTGCTATTTCTCCTAAGGTATTATATATATATTCGGATTGTTCAAACGAACTACATGAGTCTTCAGAAAGAAAGCACAAAACTTCAAGCATGCCAAGCCAGCGTTATTAGGAACTCATAGTTTCAATTGAATAGCGCTATTTCCAGTGGCGTAACACAACATTTGGGTGCCCCCCTACGAGCCATGCTGAGGCCCCCACAACTCGCCAACAAATCATGGGTGGCGCAACACTCTGGGCCAGCCTAGATTACCACGCTTGCGCAATAAGTGCGAACGTGCTGCTGCAGCGGTACGCCACAAACTGCACTAGGAGAAAGATATAAATAGGTGTCTTAATGCATTATACAGCACACTTTCTGAGATAAATTGGATAAAAGGCCAGAGCATTTGCAATAGTTTTTTCAGGTAACACCAATCTAACAATCCAATACATGCAAGTCACCAACAGTACACAGCAACATTAATGCTTTAGTTAATATAATGCTTTACTATTAAAAATGCTATGCCACAGTGAAAACATGTCCAACTGGCTGCACAATTTAGACCAGTCTAGAAACGTATTAACATATTACAGTAAATCATGCCAGGCCACATTTAGACATACCTCTACTGGTTGCACCAAAATGCCAGTCGAAGCAATAACACTTACCATGGTTACTTTATCACAGATGACCACAAAAATATTCAGTGCTGCAGGACTTCTTTACCAGAGATACCTAGTATAAAAAAAGTCTTGCCAAACTAAGAAATTACTAGACTGGCTGCACCAAAATGCCTCTCTAGCTACTAATACCACATAGCAAGCCTGCTTAGCCTGGACATGAATGACCATTACAATGGATTGCACATACTATTCTTCACATATAGCTTCACATACTAAATTCAAACTGGTCATTGGGGGTCCTGGTCACAGGGCTAACAAAAGAGGCAGGAACCCCCAACAACTTTGATATGCATCTGTGTCAATCTGAAGCCAGCACCCGCCTCTTAGTATCAAGGGTAGTGACCCGTCATATCTGGGACAGCTGTTTACAGTAGTCATCCCCGCAGAGGCGCCCTATTCAGAAGGTAGGAGTATATGGTTTGTCGGCAACTGAAAGTCTGGTGTCTCCGCAGCTTCAAGGGAGACCTACCGCGCTTTCATCAGGAACCACAAAGAGCTCAATTAACCAGAGAGACCCTTTGATCCACAACAGACAGTAATATGGGTGGGGATTAGTATTGCATGTTTTCACCCCTTTTCCTTTTCTGTTGCAAACCACTCTGATTAGGACCTCATGTATACAGTAGATTGTTGATGGGGACCCAGGATTGGTTCATAAAGGTAGGCTTAGACTACACCAATCACTGTGGCTCACTTGGCTTTAAAGGAGTGCTGAGCCCCTCTTTTGGCAGACCATCTGAAGACGTTGCAAGGAGTAACAAGAAGAACAAGAAGAATTCAAAATTTGGACCCTGGCTCAAGGTACAGTCTGCCTTCCAGCTTCTGCTGAAAGGGGCCCCTAAGGGTCCCTCGTGCTATGGAAACAAGGCAATGACCATACACGAAAAGATGCGCCAGACACGAGGTTTCAAATTCCCAATGTTAGGGTTTATTGCAAGCAAAAGATAGTATCAATTGGCCAATTCTGATCTCACGCCCCGCGACATGGGTTTCCTAGACCTCGAGGGACGCAAGAGAGCGAATTACGTACATCAGTTACATATATACAAAATGTATATCATACAATCAGCAAAGTCATGTTCAACACCCCTCTGTATTAAGTTCCTTTGAACTCGGGATGACGATGGACATATCCGACGAGTATGACGATTATAATGCTTTCAATGTCTATTCTAGTAACAATGTGCAATTTAGAAAGTGCGGAGGCATCTTTTAGAAAACGGTGGTTCTGTTCTTGGAAGCAATCTGTACACGGGGGAAGAGCCACATTCCAAGCTTTGCTATCTATGAGGTACTATTCGTGTCCTGGGAGCCGACACGTTCTAAAGGGTTTTGCGAAGGGGGGCCGTAAGAGAAGCATAATTCAAGCCTTTAACTGTATTATTCTAATATATTCTACCATCGTACGAGACTGGCTGGCAGCTGTGAAGTGATTAAATGCCCTGCAGCTTCCTCCCAAGGCTACAGAGAGGGAGAGTGGGCATTCCTCTCTGGGCCACTCATGAGGAGTTTCAGCAAACTCTTCAGTCCCGCGACCTTGTCCTTTCATATTCAGACAACAATGTTAACAGTTGAGCAGAGTAAGCAGAATCCGCAAGAATTGCAAGCTGCAAAGCAGTTTTTAAACAAAAAGCAATGAGCAATGGTTAACAAGCAAAATGGCGATTCTTGCTACATTTAAAATGGCCGCTCGTCGGTCGAGCATAGCAGTTCATATTTCTCCAATTCGGTGCATAAGACGGTTGGCCCATGGCCATCAAGTTACGTCTATCATTCAAATGAAGGGTATTCATTTTTCCAGATTGACAAACCCTCCTTTTGGCAGTGTGCCAAACGTCTTATTTATTCATTGTATCCTCCTCTTATGAGGAGGAGTCTGGGGTATCTGCATCTGAATCATCTCCATCATTAATGTCTATCGCCATGAATTGTTTTACTATTTTTGTTTCCTCAGTGTCTCTGTTATTCCGGCCATGCGTTTGTTTTCCTCTCAACACCATGTGCATACATCCCTTAGTACATCTATCAGTTATTTCAGTGCATATTATTGGTAAGCATTGTATGCAACAGCAGCATGTTATGAATATCCCGAGTACCATCATTAGTATCGAAATTAACTTCCATCCCCAAGACCGCAATAATCTCCATAACCAGGATTCTATCCCCCAGCCCCCTGCTTCAGTAGAGAGTGTGGAACTTATGACATGTAATTTACGGATCGCTTTAAATATCGTAGGGGAGTAGTCATCTATATACACACAGCATGCAGTTTTTACGAGCTTGCAAACTCCCCCACGATCAACTAATATCATATCGAGAGCCATCCTGTTTTGAAGTGCCATCAGTCTTATTCCTTTTTCTTCTAACGTCATATTCAATAAAATATCCGTTGTGGAATCTATTGTTTTTTGTAATGTTCCAGACAGTTTTCTTATATTGTAAGAGTTTTCTATTTGGGACAAGATCGGTATAAATGATTTGGCTATATCCATTGCTATCATTCCATCCTCACTACTCCTTTGAGTTCTACCTTTTGTTCGTCTGGCTACTTCTGCTGTCTCCAAGAGGAACACTCCTGGAAGCAGGAGACCTAAGTAGCATGTACCTCCCCAGTTCCTAGGTAACCACGGATATGCTTTTTCTCCACATATAAACTAAACAGGGTCTCCCACGTACACGGGTTCTATTTCATGTTTTAAAACCACTGTGTTCAGGCAGTTGCTAAACGTTCCTATTTTATAGGAACCCTTTTTCTGTAGACATAGGGGAGCAGTTTTGGGGCTGTGATCCACTGCATAGGCAGGGGGCACAGCATCTTTGTTCCATTCATCCCTCATCCGAAATGTCATTACTGATGTTCTTTCTGCTGGCGGGGTTGGTCTATTCTGCCTATGTAATCTATCTAGTCTTGTTATTTTTCATGTATTCTTTCTCACGGGTTCTAGTGCAAATACGCAAGCTTTTTGGAATATGGAACAACCCACAGGTCTCATGATTACTTCCTCAAATTCATTCATATTGGTCTCATCTAGCTGACCAGTATTACTCTTGTTCCATTTCCCAAAGAACATTGCACTTAACGTTACTTCACAGGAATAAATCAATGGCAATGGTTGTGCATACCAGCCTATCCCTTTCCCACCGTGCTGTGGTAAATGGGCGCAAACCCAGCAATCTTTTTTCTTTAACACTGCATGGGTCATGTTCATGATGAGCAACAATGTATTGTTGCCGTAACCTTCTCTATGTCTTTCTTCCATTGGGGGCAAAGTACCAGTGATTACATGAACCGGGCTTTCAGTAGCTGTTTTTGGCAAAAGTGTTTCTAATGGGTGTACATACTCCAGGAACCATAGTGTAATAGCTGTTATTGTTGGTACTATCATACTTAAGAAACATAGGACCAATGTCCAAATCAGTACCTTATTCCTTTTACCATGCTTTTTCCCTAAATTTACAGTCTCTAAATCTATTTTTTTTTTAGCAGGGGTGCAGGAGGAGGCTGAAATCGGTCTTGACTTGTTCTTCATCGTCCTTCTTCTTACTGGCGAAGTTCGTCGTGAATGTCTCTCGTTCTTGATGCCAGAAAAGTTAAACGAAAAAATGTCACAGTTCAATTCTCCCAGCCTTTTCACAGCCTGGATCATTTATCCACTCCCGAGCAAGATTAGTTGTTCTTTCTCCCACTGCTAAGACGATTTCTGAACAGTTCTTTATTGATAGAGTACCATGTGCGTCCAGCTTGTCCTGCTCTGGCTCCTGACACATGTACTTTATAAGCACACCGAGGAGCCGTGAGGTTTGAATTGTCTGACTTGCACAATTCTCACACTTCTCTCCTCTACGCCCCTGGTTCCTACTCCGTCTGTGAGTAGAACCAAAGGCCAAAAAGAAAAGCACCAAAGATCTGTGGAACACTTTGCCTGTCGAGGCCGCAGATTATATCGATTCACTCCTGCTATTGTATGATCCGTGAATAGTGCCCTTGCATTTCCAGTATCAGGCTCAGTGTCAGCCTGTGGCACAATGATGGGCAGCAATGGGCGTCGTGGTAATGATGTCGTTTCTTTCTCTGGCTTTGGTGCATTTGCGAGAACTGGTGGGCGCCAAAGGGGTGCACGCGTTGTTTCTGCTCGTGTTTTCAATGCAGGGTTTGTGTCGTTCGGCAGTGATGTTGTTTCCGCTGAGCAACGTTGGGGCACTTTTCGACCTTCCCCCTTACTGGCAGCCTCCTCAGGCTCTGTTTCGAGTTTCACTTCTCGTTTGCGCTTTGTTTCAACTTTCACTTCTCGCGCAGGCTGGTGCTGTGGCATGGAGTGGCAACAGTTTCTTTCGTTTCCGAGACCCTTGCTTTTTCTCGTTGTCTGGATCAGGCAAAGTTTTCAGTGACGCTGGGAACCTTTTGGCATGGGTAGCATGGATCCATGCCTTGCGTCCGTCCACTCGGATGTACTTGATAGGGGCCGCGCCACCTGGGTGCTAATGCTGTCTTCCGTTCAAAGTTTCTGATTAGAACCCAGCTCCCAGGCTCCAGTGAGTGCCCCGGTCCAGTATATCGCATCGGCAACGCCTCCTGCACCTGCTGATGAATCAAACGCAACTTTTGTATTAAAAGTCCACAGTAAGTGCTTAACATAGGATGCTCGACCTCACATAATATTCTGGGCTGCGGTGTGCACCATACATTTGCTGGTCTCCCCATTATAATCTCATAAGGGGAGAGCCCAGTCTTAGCCTGCACAGATGTGCGCATACACAACAGCGCTAGGGGTAATGCATCCACCCAACTCAACTTGCTCCCAGAGCAAATTTTCGATATCTTTGACTTCAGGATTCCGTTGTGTCTCTCCACAAGCCTGGCAGAACTGGGATGCCTGGAACTGTGGAATCGCTTCTCTATTTGCAGACCTGCACAGATCTGTAGCACTACTGCGCCCACAAAGTGGGGGCCGTTGTCTGACCACAGGACACGAGGCAACCCAAACCGGGAGAAATACTCCTTCAGCATTACTTTTTCTGTGGACATGGCAGTACAGTCTTTTAAAGGATATGCCTCCACCCACTTGCTGAATGCACAGATTACCACTAACACGTACTTGTAGTTCTGGCACCTTTCAATTTCTATGAAATCAAAATGGATCACCTCAAACGGCATAGAGGGTGGGCTGAAACTACCTGCTGGAGTCACGGTTCCCTTTCCTACATTGTGTTGCAGGCACGTGATACAATTCTGCACTAGCCTTTCTGCATTCTTTTTTATGTGTTCATTCTTCCATACTGTGGATAAATGCTGTACCATTTTCTTTGCGCAAATGTGGGTAGGGCTATGCGCCAATTTAACCATTGCAGTGATGTAACAATTTGGCAACATCCAGTTCTTTGTTTCCTTGTCCAACCAACATCCTTCCAAATCTAACTCAGCAGAGCCCTTAGCCCACCCCTGAATCTCTTCGGTCGTGGCCTCAGCCTGCATTTCTTTGACTGTGGCAACTCCATTCTCTATCATACAAGGTACTTCCTCAGTCTGTACTGTCATCATTTTATTCCCCAAATCTGTGGCTGTTTGCTTCGCAATCCTGTCTGCAAACGCGTTTCCCTCTCCCACTCTGCATGTTACTTTCTTATGTGCCTCGCCCTTTACTATAGCTAGGCGCTTTGGAAACGTGAGCGCAGACAACAATCACGCAATCAAAGGGCCATGCTGAATCCTGGCTCCATGTGATGTTAAGAAACCCCTCTCAGCCCAAAGTCGGCCAAAATTGTGAACCACGCCAAAGGCGTACTGGCTGTCAGTATAAATATTTACGTTCAGATTCTCAGAGAGTTCACAGGCTCGGGTCAGTGCTATTATTTCTGCTGCTTGTGCCGAATTGTAGGGGATCCTTCTGCTCTCTACAACTCTCTTTAGGGTAGTAATTGCATATGCAGCCGTTGATGTGCCATCAGGTAATTTAAAACAAGATCCATCGCAAAATAACTCCCCATCTGGCTCTTTTTGTGGGATATCGCTCTAATCAATCCTTCCCTTTGTTTCTTCTTCAGTGATCATTAAACAATCATGGGGTGGTGATTCTTTGTCACCAATTTCTGCTATGGGCAGTGGCATTAATTCTGCAGGATTCAATGCGCTACACCTCATAATTTGGATGTGGGGTGTAAACAAGATGAGCTCATATCTTGTCAGTCTAGCTGAGGTGAGGTGTTGCGTCCTATTTAATAGAACGTCTATAGCATGTGGCACCTTCACAATTAAAGTGTGCCCCAATACCATTCCTTCCGTCTGTTTTACTGACGCAGCAGCCGCTGCGACGGATCGCAAACATCGTGGTAGAGTGCGCGCTACAGGGTCCAACGCGCAAGAAAAATAGCCGCACGGCCTATTTCTTCCACCTTGTTCCTGTGTCAAAACCGCCAATGCACATCCTTCACTCTCATTCTCGAATAGTCTGAAGATCTTTTTATAGTTAGGAGTACCTAAAACTGGCGCATCACACAATACAACTTTCAATTGCTCAAACGCTTTCTGACATTCCTCATCCCACTGCAAAGGCATCTCCGCATCCTTTTTAGTCAATTTTATCATCGGCTTCACAATCAACGCAAAATTACTGATCCACTGCCGACAATAAGAGGCCATGCCTATTACAGCTCTCACTCCTTTTTGAGTTTTTGGAATAGGCATACTAGAAATACTTTTTATGCGTTCTGGTGTTAATCTTCTCCCTTCTTTCGAAAGTAGGTATCCCAAATAAGACACCTCCTTTTGACTATACTGGAATTTCTTCAAACTTGCCTTATGACCATGGGTCGCTAAATGTGTCAAGAGTAATACAGTACTTTCTTTGCAGATCTCTTTCGTGTCAGCAGCCAATAACAAGTCATCTATGTACTGCAAGAGTACGCAACCTTCGGGTAGTTCTAGCATGTCTAGCTGCTCTTTTAGCGCTCTGCTGTAAATGCTCGGACTTTCTGTACATCCTTGTGGAATGCGTGTGAATGTGAATGATCGACCTCCTAGAGTGAACGCGAACAGATATCTACTGCTTTTATCCACTGGGATGCTAAAGAATGCGTTCTTCAAATCACAGAGGAGAGACTTCTTGCGGCTACACTAAAGTATTCTGCAGTGGCCGGTATCATTGTCAGTACTGTTGTGACATCTGGGACCAAAGGGAATTGTGGGTCTGCCACTTTGTTTAGTGCGTGCAGATCAATTATGAAACGTAGGGTACTTCATTGCCTCCTTTATTGTAAACTGGAAGAATCGGGCTGTTGCACGTGCTCCCTGCAATTTCCTCGACCACCCCCAATCTCACCAGATCAGTAACAATGGTTTTCAATCCCTTCTCACCTTCAACAGAAATTCTATAGTGGGGAATTCGTGGTAGTGTTACACCTTCTTTCAAAGTTATTTTTGCTGGCTCTATTTTCAAGCATCCTACATCATTATCATGCATTGCCCACAGACAGGTTGGTACTCCACTTAACTCTTCTGGCAATTCTTTTGACATGAATTCCGTCACCGGTTATCGTGAGGCCACATCATGAGGAACACCCCGTCTACCGTACAATGTATGACTGCCCCTAATTTTCTCAACAAATTTAATCCCAGCAAGTTCTCTCCACAATTCTCTGTCAAAAGAAATGGACACTGCTCCATAAATGGTCCTTTTGTAATTGGGACAGCTTCGGACATGGGGTTAATTACTAGTGTACCTGCGAACCCTACAGAAACAGTCTTCTGCCCCGACAGTGGTATCTCCGGAACCAAGTGGTGGTCTATCGAACACTTCTGTGCCCCTGTATCTACAAGGAAACGGTGCTCCTTATTCCCAACTCTCATTTCTACGTAGGGTCCTCTCTGATTCACGGGAAAAGACACTGGTTCCGACCCCTGTCGTGGGCTGTCCTATCGCGAAAATAACACGTCATCCGATGTGTAGTCACCGCTACTGCTATAATACGTGTTTGGTTGTGTATCAAAAATATTCCCATTTCCCCCTCGATGTCCTCCACTCTGATCATTTCTCTGTTGGCCCTGCCCACCCTGATTTTGGTTCGGAACACTATGGTTCAATGTCTGGTTCTGTTGTGCTTGGTTTTGGCCATATGATTGGGTTTGAGTACCTCCATTGGTATATCCCTGCTGCTGCTGCATGTTACTTCTGCTTGGGCCGTTCGACCCCTGATGTCCTCTACAAGGCCTTCTCTGACCAAACCCACCTCTATTCTGTAGGTGCGGGCATTGCGCCTGCCAGTGTCCTTCCTCCTTACAGTACGCACATTGATTTAATCCTGATGACACCCCATGCATATTATTCAAATTTCCCCGGCCTTGTGCATTACCTCTACCTCTATTGTATCCAATGACCTGCTGCAGTAACACCCTTGTTTTTAAATTTACTCTGTCCTTCACCTCTCTTTCTTTCGCCACATTTACCCTGTTCTCGTAATATTGGGCTATGTGTAATATCTCACTCACCGGTTTTGCTGCCCAGGAACTTTCCGACGTCATTAACATATCTTGAATTGGCGATATTAGTCCCCTCACATATCTATCAACAAATAGCCTTTTCCCCGATTCTGTGCTCACATCCTGCCCACTGAAGTCTTTGAATACTTCAAATCTATTGAAATAATCAGTTACTGGCTCATCCTTGCCCTGTACACATGTAGTTAATTTGTCCCACTGAATCCTTTTTTCTGGAATTATTTCCCTCAATCTCCGCATTATCCGTTCTGGTAGGTCTGCCATGCGGGTTCCCGGATTTTCCCCTACTTTTCTATTTTTATCCTCCAGTAGTAACTCCGCCCATGTGGTGCCAAAAATCCCTGCGTCATTTACCGTCCTCATCTGTTTCCATATATCTGCTGGCAAAATGGCTGGGAAAATCAAATCTATATCGCTCATAGTAAGCACTGCTGATCTCAGGGTTGACTCCACTTCCTTGTAGAACCCTGCTGGATTCTTTCTTATATCGGGAATCGTCTGTTTTATAGTATTCACCTCTTGCCTGGAAAAGGGGACATGCACATACTGGGCGGTGAAATGGGTTGGTGTTACCTGCGCTCCTACTGTTCCCGTCGCAGGGATCTCTACTTTTGGTACAAACGTGGGCGGGACCTCTCTCATTGGAAATGCCCCACTCACGATCCCTCCCCCTTCTCTTAGGTTCAATAGTATTCCTAAGTCCAGTGATAGGCCCGTTTCTCCTGTACTTCGTTCGAATGCTCTCCTGTATACCGCTAGTATCTCAAGTGGGCTGGCCTTATTATTTTTTATATCCTTCTCCATCAAATGTTCAGCCATCGATTGCAGTGCCTTTCTTTTCATTGGTATGGAATATTCATCAAATATATCATGTATAACCATTGTTGGAATACTAGGATTTGATACCCATTTTACTGCTTCTCGTATACATACTTTCAATTTCTCGCCCTTCTATACAGATGACGTTGAATGTCTCCGCTCTATGTATGATTCTACTCTCCCTCTCCCCTCTCTTCTAATATCCCAACCCCTGTACCCAGGTGCAGCAAACATTTCGGCATATTCATTATCCAACTCATTTTTAAAATCAAAAAGTCTATCCACATGTTCCTTCACTTCTTCATCTTTTATTCTACAACATGCTAGTTGGTTCAAATCTAACAATCGTTGTGGTGGTAATTTGTCAAGCAACTTTTTCCATTCTCCCACCAAAAATTTCCCCATGCATTCCAACACTACCTGTCTCTCGTCTCTTCTTCAGTACCCATACAATGAGGCCAATGCTGCCGTCTCATCATTTCCTTCTATGTACATTTCTGCCTCTTGTCGTAATTCAATCTTTCTCTCTTTGCTGATTGCGATTCGAGTTACCCGTCCAAATCCTGTTCCATCAGCCCCGCCTCTCGCCTCCCCAGTCTCAAACTCGACTTCGGGAGGGGCGGATGGTGCTGAATCTGTCTCTAGAGCAGGAGGTGCGGATGGGACAAGTGACACTGGTGGCATCTGTGAAGGGCCTTCCTGGGTGCTGGGAAATTGTGTGTCCGCGGTCTGCGCTTGTGGGAGTGCTCGTGCTGTGGGCGGGGCTTGGGTTAATGCTTGCGTGAGGGGAAGTGCTCGGGCTGCGGGAGGGGGTATGAGAGCTACTGGTTGGGCCCGCGCAGTCACTGCTGGCGTGTTTGGTTTCGATTCTGGTTTTGGGCCTCGACCCGTGTTAGTTAACAAATGTTCCATTAATTCATCTGCTATGTGTAGTTCCCGCTGCGGGTATATTCTGTCTATGTTCATCTGGTCCCGTCTCCCTTCCCGTCTTAGACTCTCAGTCCACTCCTCCTCTTCCTTCTCTTCTGCTATCTCAAGCTTCGTTTTATGCCTATGCGCATGCTTATCTCTACTACTTAGTCGGAGCATCGCTTCCCTCCTCCAATCTTTGACGGTCTCAAAAGCTGCAGGTTGCGCTTTGTTTCTAATCAGCACCCTCTCTAGGTTATCTATCCTCCCCATCTCAAAACTACCATTAATCGGCCACTGATGGTCGGGTTGCTTTCTAGTTTGCCTATGCCAAATTTCACAAAATATTATCGCACCCACACCATATTTCGTATACATATCATAAGCCGGCGTTCCCCCAGGCGGTGCACTTTGGCCATATTCCAAGGACTGTCTACCGCAGCTGAAAAGCCCCACTAAGGTGGACAGTACTCCAGGCATGTTTCTTTTACCTTCCCCTTTGGTTAGCCACTTTTACCTGGACGTTTGAGTTTGCAAAATCAACACTCTACCAAAAATCAGGTTTCTCTTTGAATCGGGGAATGACTCACCTGATAAAACAAGTCGCCTGTTCTAACGCAACCTCTCCCCACGTCGTGTCTGCGCTTCTCTGGCTTCTGCCTCATCTCGGGACCCTCGCCTCCTTTGCCCTCTGGCCCGGTACGTCGATCAGGGATCAGATGTGTGCAGATCTGCGGAAGGAATCTCTCCTCTCTTCTACAGGGCGCCCCGTACACTTCTTGATCCCGGCTCGACCGTCCCGTCCTCTCCGTTCTTCCGCCTTTACTCCGTTACAACGTATACGATGGGGCAAGTGGGGGAGGGTCGCTATTCGGGCGCCATCTTGAAAGGGGCCCCTATGGGTCCCTCGTGCTATGGAAACAAGGCAATGACCATACACGAAAAGATGCGCCAGACACAAGGTTTCAAATTCCCAATGCTAGGGTTTATTGCAAGCAAAAGATAGTATCAATTGGCCAATTCTGATCTCACGCCCCGCGACGTGAGTTTCCTAGACCTCGAGGGACGCAAGAGAGCGAATTACCTACATCAGTTACATATATACAAAATGCATATCATACAATCAGCAAAGTCATGTTCAACACCCCTCTGTATTAAGTTCCTTTGAACGCGGGATGACGATGGACATATCCGACGAGTATGACGATTATAATGCTTTCGATGTCTATTCTAGTAACAATGTGCAATTTAGAAAGTGCGGAGGCATCTTTTAGAACACGGTGGTTCTGTTCTTGGAAGCAATCTGTACACGGGGGAAGAGCCACATTCCAAGCTTTGCTATCTATGAGGTACTATTCGTGTCCTGGGAGCTGACACGTTCTAAAGGGTTTTGCGAAGGGGGGCCGTAAGAGAAGCATAATTCAAGCCTTTAACTGTATTATTCTAACATATTCTACCATCGTACGAGACTGGCTGGCAGCTGTGAAGTGATTAAATGCCCTGCAGCTTCCTCCCAAGGTGTCATGATGCCCGCTCCCGGGGAGCCGGTTCAAGCCCTGCGTCCCCGAAAGTCGGACATCCAGTCCCCAGGGAAGGACCCAGCAACCCCATATAGGGGCCCTTTGGACAGTGTCCTGGCGCCTATGGCGCCAGGCTCATAAAAGACATCAGTCCTGGCGCCATAGGCGCCAGGCTCATTATGGGAGTGCTTGGGTGCACTTACCTGATGCAGACCATGCTGCAGGATCCCGGCCTCCTTGAGGCCTGAAAGGAACTACTTTACCTGTGGGACTAATTTACCATCCGGGCATGGTCGGGGAAGGATACATACCTGATTGGAGGAAGGATACATATCTGGAACTTCTTCCAAGGCTATTTAAACCCCACCCGAACAGCCACACGTGCTTCGCGTTGTTCTGCATCTAGCAGCTGGACGCTCACCGTGTCTGCTCCTGCATCCTGACTTCTGCCACGCCTGCCAGCATCCTGGATCACCTGCAAAGGAAGAGAAGAAGAGAACAGAAGAAGGAAAAGTCCTTACCTGCTGAATCCGCATCCCGGAGACATCTCGCCGACAATCCTGAAAAGGAAGACTTTTATTTAAAAGCTCATGGCGTCGATCGCTACAGCGCCGCATTCCACTCACCTTTACAGGGCGCCTCCATGTTCAGCAGCGATCATCCGGATTCGCAGTCACGCCCCAGCGCCTAGGGAGAAAAAGACAAGAACAAAAGGTGAGAGAGAGAAGGGAATAAGGAAAGCTAAATGTCCATGTTAAGACTTACCTGTTGATTAATTCCCTCTTCATTTCGGGTCCGCGCCGCATCCTGGCATTTCCGGACCCCGGCCCCTAATGGGAAAAAGAGACATCAGCGTTAATGAGCGAATGAAAAGACATTACCAAAAAACGCTCATTAAAGACTTACCTGATTTCTACAAGGATTTCACCTCTCATCTCGGGTCAGTGCCTGTTCCCCGGCATTCCGTACCCCGGCCCCTATGGGGAAAAAGACACTAGCATTAGTACATTAATGCATGGACACAAGGGGAACCTCTTTTCAAAAAAACTTACCTGGAAGCCAAGCAAGTTTGGTTCTCACCAATCCGAAAATCCAGTGAAGTAACTGGATACCAACGCACCCCTGCATCAGAAGCAGGATGGAGAGCTCGTACTTCCAGACCCTAAGGTGAGACGCTACGGGGAATCACAGAAGGGTTTCGAGGAGGGTGAGAGGGGAAAGTGGGAGGCCGATTGCATTACCCCGCAGACAGTTAATCCCCTATTTTCGCCTACAGAAGGATACTTCTGCGAGCCAGACAAGCCAGATTTGGGGGCCCGGTCCAGTCCGTCTTCCGAACCCTGCGCATCACCTTAGAAAAGGTCACAGCAGCGTGAACCAGGCCAGCGCCTCCGTGGGAGTCAGGTGAGCTTTACAGAACGCAAAGCCTTCCTACAAATTCCCACCCAGGCGCTATGGAAAGTTCTGAGACTGATCAGTTGGCCCAATTACTGGGGGAATTATGGGCCGAAGTACATGCCGCTCGTCAAGAGACTAATGCCCTCAGGAGGGAATTAATAATATCAAAGGAAAGAACTGATGACCTGGCCAGACAGCTTTTGCAAGGTCAAGCTGGGCAAACTCCTCTACCCGGTTCCAGAGGGAACCCCGCTCCTGTGGTTTCCAGTAACCCTGTGCAGATTAATCTACCTGGAAACATGCTGCTGGCCCCACCCAAACGCTTTGCTGGGGACCCCAAACGATTCGCCGTATTCATGAATCAGTGTCGTTTGCACTTCCTATGCAGACCTGGGGCCTTCCCTAATGATCAGACCAAGGTAGCCTTTGTATTGTCATATCTCAGCGGCTGCGCTGCCGATTGGTCAGTTCCACTGGTTACTCAAGATGACCCGATTCTCCCTGATTTTCAAGGGTTTCAAGCAAGCATGGAAAGGTTATTTGCTCGACACTCTCAGGGGCAGGCTCTGGATGACGAACTTCTATCCCTGCGACAGGGCAATCAGGACCTTCTATCCTATATTGCAACATTTAATTGTGGAAACGGGATGGCCAGAGGATAAAAGAGTCACGTTGTTTTATCGAGGCCTACGCGGAGAACTTAAAGATGTCTTGGCCCAAGTTGTAAATCCGCCCCAAGAATGCACAGAGTATATAGACTTAGTGGTCCAATTGGATCACAAACTTCAAAACAGAAAAGCAGATCGGTCTAAGTTTGAGACCCGGGTGTTGGTCAAGACCCATGCTAACCCCAAGGGAGTTGATGTCTATGAGCCTATGCAAATTGGAGGGGTTAAAGGGCCCTTAACTCAAAAGGAACGTGAAAGGAGGCGGCAGTTGAAATTATGTCTTTATTGTGGGAATTCTGGACACTTTCTACGAGATTGCCCGGCAAAACCGGCCTGAAAGGTGGTAGGAGCCGCTGATAAAAACCATGAGGACTCTGTTTCGGGAAACGACTCCGCCCGACAAGCGTAGGGGTCCGCTTGCCGAGCTTGAAAACTAACTCTCAGACCTCGCATTTCATTGTGCCAATGGTTCTCGTAGATCCAGAACAGCCTAAGCGGTTGCATGCAATAAAGGCATACATCGATAGTGGGGCTATTGGAAACTATGTGGATCGTGAATTGGTCTCTAGGATTAACCTCCCTCTCCGTCCTAAAACCAGCAAAGATGTCATCACCACAGTCGATGGAACTGAAATTGCCTCTGGACCGGTAACACATTCCACTACTGAGGTGACTCTTGTTGGTCCCGACAGCCATCGGGAGGGTGTTGTGTTTGATGTAATCAAGGCTCCACAGTTTCAGGTTATTCTTGGAATCCCTTGGTTAGAGACACATAATCCTCAAATTGATTGGCGAGCTAAGAGAATAACTTTCCCGGATTGTGCACAAACCTGCTACCCAGAAAACCTGAAGATTAATCTAGCATCTGTAACCTCTGCCTCCATGCAACTACCTCCGGAATACCAAGACTTTCAGGACGTCTTCCAAAAGGAACAGGCCAACACGTTACCTCCTCACAGATCGTACGATTGCCAAATCGATCTGGTGCCCGGTGCACAACCCCCTTGTAGCAGGATTTATGCCCTTACCGAACCTGAGAACCAGCATTTGAGACAATATTTGGATCAATACCTAGCTAATGGTTTTATTCGCCCGTCAAAGTCCCCAGCATCCTCGGCTTTGTTCTTCGTGCCCAAAAAAGAAGGCGACCTTAGAACTTGTATCGATTACCGCGCATTGAACCAGATAACGGTTAAAAACCTTTATCCTCTGCCTCTGATCCCTGAACTCCTTGACCAGGTGAAGGACGCTTGCATATACACCAAGTTAGATCTCCGGGGGGCTTATCATCTGGTACGAGTTAAAGAAGGCGACGAATGGAAAACTGCCTTCCGTACTAAATACAGATTATTCGAGTACCAGGTGATGCCTTTCGGATTGTGTAACGCGCCGGCTGCCTTCCAATACTTCGTGAATGTTGTCCTTCGGGAACTCATCGATGTTTGTGTAGTCGTATATATCGATGACATTCTGGTGTACTCCTCTTCAGAATCTGATCACAGAAAACACGTCAGGGCAGTACTTGAAAAACTGCGCCAACACAAACTATTTGCTAAATTGGAGAAATGTGTTTTCCATACCACAGAAGTCGAGTTTCTAGGTTTCATCCTGACACCCAAAGGAGTCCGAATGGACTCAAGAAAAGTGGATGCCATCCTCATATGGCCATCACCTAGCTCTGTAAAAGGGGTTCAAAGTATGCTCGGCTTTGCCAATTTCTATCGCAGGTTTATCCCGGAATTTTCACGCGTGGTACAACCCATTACTGCACTCTTGAGGAAAAATAAACGTTTTGAATGGTCTGAAGAAGCCGAGCAGGCCTTTCAGGATTTAAAAGCTAAGTTTACCTCCGCACCTATATTGAAACACCCGCGTCCAGATCTCCCTTATGTCATCGAGACTGACGCATCCAGCCTAGCCATGGGAGCTGTCCTGTCCCAAAGAGATCCCGAAACCAACCAACTGCATCCCGTAGCATTTTGGTCCAGAAAATTCTCGGCACCCGAGGTTAATTATGCAATCACTGACAAAGAACTGTTAGCCATTAAGTCCGCTTTTAAAGCCTGGCGGCATTATCTGCTTGGCGCTCGACATACCATCACAGTGATCACTGATCACCGGAATTTACAGTATTTGAAAACCGCCAAGGCTCAGTCATCACGGCAGCTCCGATTGGCTTTGTTTTTCGCTGAATTTGATTTTGTGATTACCTATCGACCTGGCTGCAAGAATGGCAAAGCAGACGCCTTATCCCGAATTGGAATGGGAGAATCTGATACAAACTCAGAACCAGTACCAATAATTCCCGAACAGAGGATTCTAGGCATGACTTTGTTACAGACGCTTGAAGACATTCAAGCCAGAGTGAAACAACTCCTGGACCCTAAAACCTTACAGGATTGGATACAAAAGGGATCAGACTTTACCATAGATAATGGTTTACCTTATTTCCAAGGAAGCTTATTCCTGCCACATAAGGAGTTACACGAACTAGTTATTTCCAGTTGTCATGATACATTAATAGAGGGACACCCCGGTATTGCCAAGACAGAGGAAAAGGTGAAACGACAATTTTGGTGGCCCTCTTGGCGAAAAGAGTTAAATCTTTTGTGATGTCCTGTGGTGTTTGCGCCCAAAATAAAAGTCAAAAGAAAAGACCAGCCGGTCTCCTTCAACCTCTAGACATACCGCCAGCACCCTGGCACACCCTATCAATGGATTTTATTACGGACCTGCCTCCTTGTTCGGGGTACAATACTATTCTGGTAATTGTGGATTTGTTTTCCCAAATGGCCCACTTTATTCCTTTGAAAGGTTTACCTTCAGCTTCTGTCCTAGCCAAAGAATTCCTCGAAAATATTGTTTGGCTACATGGATTCCCATCTATACTAATCTCTGACCGGGGAAGCCAATTCATTTCCCACTTCTGGCGCAAATGTTGTCAAATGGCGCAGATCGACGTAAGATTATCAACCAGTCACCACCCTCAGACCGATTGTCAGACCGAGAGGACAAATCAGACCCTTGAGCAGTACTTACGGTGTATGTTACAGCAATCTGAAAGCAACTGGAAAGACATTCTTTGGATAGCCGAATACGCATATAATAATTCGGTACACTCTGGAACTGGCCACAGTCCTTTTTATACTTTGTTTGGGCATCACCCTCGAACCTCAAACCTTGACTCACCTCAGAACCTCGGAATGCCTGCAGTAGAACATCTGCATTCTACAATTACCCAAGCCTTCAAAGAGGCAACTACGCATTTACAACACGCCAAGAGAAAATACAAGGAGAATGCTGATCTACATCGGAGTGAAGCACCTCCGTATCAGATTGGGGATCAAGTGTGGTTAGCTACCAGACATTTACCACTCAAAGGGCCTCGAACTTTTAACCCAAAATATCTGGAACCTTATTCTATTACGGCAATAATTAACCCAGTGGCTGTTAAACTTGATTTACCAGCTAATATGCAAATTCACCCTGTTTTTCATGTGTCACTTCTGAAACCAGTGGTACCCGGAACCCGACTACTCAAACCTCCAGAACCTATTCTAATAGATGGGGAGCCCGAATTCGAAGTGAAGAACATTTTAGACTCAAAAATGTTTAGGTCAAAACTGTTCTACCTAATTGATTGGAAGGGGTACGGACCTCAGGAGAGGTCGTGGGAACCCAGCGACCATGTGCATGCACCTCGATTAGTCAGGAAATTCCACCGACTCTTCCCAGACAAACCAAAACCCCCGGAGGGAACAACCTTGGGAGGGGCCTTGGGGCGGAGTGCTGTCATGATGCCCGCTCCTGGGGAGCCGGTTCAAGCCCTGCGTCCCTGAAAGCGGACATCCAGTCCGCAGAAAAGGACCCAGCAACCCCATATAGGGGCCCTTTGGACAGTGTCCTGGCGCCTATGGCGCCAGGCTCATAAAAGACATCAGTCCTGGCGCCATAGGCGCCAGGCTCATTATGGGAGTGCTTGGGTGCACTTACCTGATGCAGACCATGCTGCAGGATCCCGGCCTCCTTGAGGCCGGAAAGCAACTACTTTACCTGTGGGACTAATTTACCATCCGGGCGTGGTCGGGGAAGGATACATACCTGATTGGAGGAAGGATACATACCTGGAACTTCTTCCAAGGCTATTTAAACCCCACCCGAACAGCCACACGTGCTTCGCGTTGTTCTGCATCTAGCAGCTGGACGCTCACTGTGTCTGCTCCTGCATCCTGACTTCTGCCACGCCTGCCAGCATCCTGGATCACCTGCAAAGGAAGAGAAGAAGAGAACAGAAGAAGGAAAAGTCCTTACCTGCTAAATCCGCATCCCGGAGACATCTCGCCGACATCCTGAAAAGGAAGACTTTTATTTAAAAGCTCATCGCGTCGATCGCTGCAGCGCCGCATTCCACTTACCTTTACAGGGCGCCTCCATGTTCAGCAGCGATCATCCGGATTCGCAGTCACGTCCCAGCGCCTAGGGAGAAAAAGACAAGAACAAAAGGTGAGAGAGAGAAGGGAATAAGGAAAGCTAAATCTCCATGTTAAGACTTACCTGTTGATTCATTCCCTCTTCATTTCGGGTCTGTGCCGCATCCTGGCATTTCCGGACCCCGGCCCCTAAGGGGAAAAAGAGACATCAGCGTTAATGAGCGAATGAAAAGACATTACCAAAAAACGCTCATTAAAGACTTACCTGATTTCTACAAGGATTTCACCTCTCATCTCGGGTCAGTGCCTGTTCCCCGGCATGCCGTACCCCGGCCCCTATGGGGAAAAAGACACTAGCATTAGTACATTAATTCATGGACACAAGGGGAACCTCTTATCAAAAAACTTACCTGGAAGCCAAGCAAGTTTGGTTCTCACCAATCCGAAAATCCAGTGAAGTAACTGGATACCAACGCGCCCCTGCATCAGAAGCAGGACGGAGAGCTCGTCCTTCCAGACCCTGAGGTGAGAACCTACGGGGAATCACAGAAGGGTTTCGAGGAGGGTGAGAGGGGAAAGTGGGAGGCCGATTGCATTACCCCGCAGACAGTTAATCCCCTATTTTCGCCTACAGAAGGATACTTCTGCGAGCCAGACAAGCCAGATTTGGGGGCCCGGTCCAGTCCGTCTTCCAAACCCTGCGCATCACCTTAGAAGAGGTCACATCAGCGCGAACCAGGCCAGCGCCTCCGTGGGAGTCAGGTGAGCGTTACACAAGGCTACAGAGAGGGAGCGTGGGCATTCCTCTCTGGGCTACTCATGAGGAGTTTCAGCAAACTCTTCAGTCCCGCGACCTTGTCCTTTCATATTCAGACAACAATGTTAACAGTTGAGCAGAGTAAGCATAATCCGCAAGAATTGCAAACTGCAAAGCAGTTTTTAAACAAAAAGCAATGAGCAATGGTTAACAAGCAAAATGGCGATTCTTCCTACATTTAAAATGGCCGCTCGTCGGTCAAGCATAGCAGTTCATATTTCTCCAATTCGGTGCATAAAACGGTTGGCCCACGGCCATCAAGTTACGTCTATCATTCAAATGAAGGGTATTCATTTTTCCAGATTGACACTGCCAGTGAAGGAAGGCCAGGATTTACAAAGAGGGAAGTAGGATCCCTCCCCTAAACATCTCCCAAGTGACAGAGGGAGACACTGAATCCAGATGATCCTCCAGCAGCTCCAGAACCAGTACCCAGCCAACACACAAAGTGCCCTACTATGCTCTGCAAGCAAGCATCCTCGGTGGGAAGCGCCAGAGAATCTTTGAACCAAACCAAGGACAAGGCTGTTGTCTTCAACAATCTCCTCAGCTTTGGGCCATCTGCCTTAAAGGACGGCACAAGCACAGTGAAGATGCTAGGAGGAGTGCATCGACAACATCAAGCAGCGTCCACTTTAAAGGACGTTTTCGAGCCAGTCGAGCCCCTCGAGCTGCAACCGACTGCACCGCTGCCTGTTGTTCTGCCGCAGTTGCTCACACTATCTGAGACACCTCGACCAGTACTTCAGACCCACCAACCAGCACAGAGAAAATAATTCCTGACTCTGACTTGCTGTGCAGGCCAGCCGCTTGATACCCGTAGCTGTATCCCATCTTGAACTCTGTCGCAGAAGCTGCAAAGCACCCTGAAACTGACCTGTCCCTGTCGAGCACCAAGAACTCTACATGCACAAGGTACATTGTGGTTTTGTCCCCCTGGTAATTTTCTGAAGGCCCCTAGTGACCTTTTAGGACCCAATGATCCCTTTGTATTGAAACCAAGTATTCTTGAACTATTGCGATTAATTACTTTGCCAACTACCCTCTTGTCAGTATCCAGAGTGCATCCCTTTTTCTTCTTCAAAGTGTCAGTCCTCTGCATTCCTTTACAGTGTAGGTTGTATTTTCTAGTGTGCTAGAACTGTCTATTGTGATAATAATAAAGTAGAAATTTGTATAAAACCTTGACTGGACAGTGCCTTTTATCATTAGGTAATAATTGTATTTTCGCTGTGTTGCAACTAACCAACAATCCATGACCTTACAGAGATAAGCCTGCTGTTCCAACCATGTAACCAAAATTGGACAAGGAGGTTCATAATTTGCTTGTGTTTCCAATCTGTCCGGATCCCTTATGGTGTAGTAGAGGTGTGGGGCTGATTGATGGTTTAGAAACCGATATTCATCCCTGGACCGCTGGTGCCCCGGAAGTTGATTTGTCACACACATGTTGTGGTGTTGTAGGTTGCAGGGAGTCTGTCACTATGTGGGGTGATTTTGTACTGTCTTTGACTGAGATGAGCGGATAAGGCTTCATGGATGCAGGGACATATGGTGATGGTAGGCTGGTGAGTCTATGCTTGCTGTTTTTTTTGCATGGCAATCAGGGGGTCACTGTTTGTAGGGTGATTGTTGTGAGGGACGCTGTCACTGTGGGGTGTTTATTGTTGAGTTATCATGAGGTGAGCAGGTCCGGATGCATGGGTGCGGGGACACATGGTGATGGGAGTTTAGTGAGTGATTGCTTGCAGTTTCTGCATGTGTCTTGCCCGCCACGTGGCATCCCGTTCACTCAGCTTTTAATGGCGTATCTTCCCATGCTGGAAGTCCACTCCTGGAACTTCTGCCCCTTCTGGGGGAACTGTCCCAAGACAAATTCACACACAGCACAGAAATGCATGCCATTTGGGGGATGCCATATTCCCCCAGACACCAGGCACACACCATTGGCAGGGACATCATTTCACCAAAATTCCAGGGGTAGCGGAAGTGACATCACATGACCCTTGACCTCTGACGACATCACAGGAAGTGATGTCATTTGACCTCACCAGAAGTGACATCACGGGATTCGATGGCATACAACCTTTGACCCCTTGACAAAACAGGAACTGGAATCACATAGCATTGTTCCTAAGTATACTATGAAAAATATGGTTATGGTATCACTGTAGTGTTGTATACATTTCATACAAGAATGGAACCCCATATGTGTCATTAATATCAGTGTGTATAGGCCCATATTACCAAATTACTGTGAAAGCAAGCAGACGTCCAAGGTCAAATGATAATGATGTGTTATTATATAGCACTTACGCTTAATCACTTTATATAGAACAAATGTACATATTATCACCCAAATTGTGTTGTTACACATCTATCGACCTCAGAAGGATGAAAGGCTGAGTTGGGCTTGCTAGGATTCGAACCTGCAACCTGCAGATCACACAAACATTGCAGCATTGAGCGCTCAACCCACTGAGCTATCTTACCATTACAGTAACATTAGCAATTACATGCTTGAATGTTCTCAAAGTCAAAAAAGAAATTACACTCTCTAGTGGATACCATTAAAGTGGTAACTGAAATTACCAGCAGACTAGTTCATCTGCAGGTCTGGTGCAAATTTGGTCACATGTTAAGCCTGCGTGGATCTACTTTTCAGGCTTCAGAGGTTGGCAAAATACATACCTTTGCAAGGGTTCAGAACACTCTCTGTTTGCTTATCGCCAAGATGCCTGCGGGTGTACGTGCGCTTACATAAATGTCGTTAACATAACTGTTTATAAAAGAATTCAGAGTAGCGCAGGGAAAGCAGTGCACTCAAACGGCATCTCGTACTCTGGGCACTCGTTACCTCATACATGCAAACACCCTGAACAGCATGCCATGGAGATAGGAAAGGTAGACACATTGCAACAAAGCATTTATTGCGGCACAATGAAATCAATAACCACTTTATGTGCTATGGTCAAACATTTCTACACTGTACACAATCTTTTAGGCACAAACATTTTGTCCTGTGACAGAGGACACTGAGATGGAATGTCTTGTGATGAGCGTAACAGAGACAATGGCAGAAAAAAACAGGCTATAAGTGCAACCTGCGAAAAGAAAAATACATAGTCCGAAATGGGTGCTTATTCTACTCGAAAAGCTTTTTGGACGTTTTTGTCTGAATTGTGAATTTGAGGTGTTTAAGAACAGACTAAATCAGTGACTCACCCCCTGAAGTGTGTCTAAAATGAACCTTTAATGAGTTCAGCAATTATTGTAGAGAATTCCAGAAAGACAAATTATTTACTATTCCTATTCTTTCTTATTTAGCGTCACTGTTATATTTGTAAAATCCCTTGTTTCTTAAGATACCTACACAAGAAAACCAGCCACTCCAGAAACAGAGGCACATGATGCTGGCCACAGCCCAGGAGCTTCTGTTTGTAAATAAATAAATAAAACATGTCTTGGACATTGCATCATCGTCTCCCCTGTCAGTGTTTACTGCCCTGTCATGATGCCACATTCATCAGGGGAAGCCAAATCGTGGCATTGGGAGCGCCTCCAATGGGATCCTGGGTTTCCAACCTCTCAGTGATCTCTATTCGAGAGTCCTCTCAGTGTCATTCAGACTCCAGCCAGATAGCAGTGTTGACAATGAAGAGATAAGTGGGACCTGGTTATTCACTGCAGGGCCCTCAGGGGGGCATTCAGTGTAGGTCTTGTGGGTATGGGAGGTGTCACTGTGTGGGGTGTTTAGTTGCATTGGCATGAGGGGAGCAGGTCCCGCTGCATGGGTTCTGGGACACATTGTGATGGGTGGCTGGAGAGTGATTGCTTCCATTTGTTGCATGTCACTCAGTGGGGCACATGTTGCAGTGTCACTGGGTACATGGATGTGTTACCTTCTCTGACCTTGTATTGTTTTTGTATAGTGAGGCATTCTGCAAGGGAAGATGGTTGCTGATATTCTGGAGAACAGTGCTGTCAGATGCCTGCACGCAACATGTCAGCAGAGTAGGCTGGTTTGTAAGCATACGGAGGGGGGAAGGAAACATTCCAGGGTAATGCTGATGCAGTCTCACAAGGGGAAAGGTGTGGGATGTGCATCTTTGTTGTAGAGAACCAGTAATTTTCTCATTCTGTATGACTGTTTTTATGTCGATGTGTATTGTGGGCATAATTGTTGTTAGGGAATCGTGTGACCACTCAAGCTGTATGTTGTTGTGAGTCATGCATAAGGTGGCAAGGGCAGTCCACACAAGTGTTTGTTGTGGTTTTAATGTTGGGCTGTGCCTTCCCACTTGTGTTCTCCTGTGTGTTGCTGGGGTTCTGCATGTACTATTGTTGGTTGTGGCCATTTGGAAGTGGTCAGGGATTCTGTTGCTTGTGCTGTGTGCAACACGGTCACTGTTGTTCACAGTTGCTATTACAGTGTCAGTATTTTTGGCAGTTGATTATATGGCTATGGCCATGCACAGTTTACCTCTCCCAGACACTCATTCTCAGGGTGTTGTTATGGGAAGGTAGAATTGGCCCAAGTCATCATTGAATGGAAACAGGGATGTGGCTTCACTGTGTGTGCTGCACAGAGTATAATTTTCATGAGAAATATGATTGCACAAGCTGATTGCGTACAGCCTCTGCCTGTGCCCTTTGGCCAACCAAGGTCAAGGGTGATGCCTGTTGCTGAGGGTGATGACAATCATGCATATCGACTGCTATGCCACGCTGTGTGGCAACATTGTGCAGGGCACATGCTGCCATGATTAATGTACATGCTACTGGTGGGCCACATAGCAATACCCCACCAGAGTGTTCAAGCGAGTGGAAATGTGACTTCAGCACCCCGAATGTGTGCTCCACTATGCCCCTAGTGGCTATATGTGCTGCATTGTACCTTACCCCAACTGGTGTGGCAGGATTCCTGAATGGTGTGAGCAGGAATCTTGATAGCAGGTAGGCACTAACCGATGCAAATGTGTAAATGCTTGTTATTGGCATTTATTGTTATGGTCTGTTGTTCATTGTATCACGTGAATGCATGCATGTGCGCGACAGTTGATATTCACCAATGAGCCAGGTGTTGCCAAAGGTTCCCGATGTCTTTGCCCGGTAGAGTGGTCACTGGCGGTAAATGTACCTGTCATGTGTGCTTCCAGGAAAATTGGCATTGACTTGCAAGATGACTCCATTTGCATCACAGATGACCTGCACATTGATGGAATGCCAATGCTTCCATTTGTGGTAAATTTGCTCCGTCAGTCGGGGGGTGTAGCGCAGCATGTGTACAATCAATGGCTCCAAGTACATGTGGGAAATGTGCAACCGCATAGAACTCCTGGTGCACTATTTGCCTTTCCTGCAGTGTGTGTGGCATGTATACACGCACCCACGCACGTGATGTT
Source organism: Ambystoma mexicanum (assembly GCF_040938575.1). Classification (NCBI taxonomy): domain Eukaryota; kingdom Metazoa; phylum Chordata; class Amphibia; order Caudata; family Ambystomatidae; genus Ambystoma; species Ambystoma mexicanum. The sequence goes on along the minus strand of NC_090937.1, from coordinate 383,695,921 downwards.
ATGCAGGCCAACACCTGGTGCAGACAAAAGGATTGTGTGGCCTCAAATGTCACCAACAATGACTTTGCTGCTCTGAAAGGGGCCTATGGCTATGAAATGGGGTGCTGTCAGCACCTTTTCCAGGGGGTGTGGGCATGGGAGCAGATTGTGGGAGATGCAAGGTCTTGTTCCCACTCCCTGACCAGTTCTAGTATGACATGGGTTGGGAAACGGAACCTTGCATACTTCTGGTCGTCTGGCATCCCAAACAGCAAGGTGCATGTTGTGAAAATGTGTTGTCTTCGCATCCTCCTCATCCTTCTGTGCCCATGTACGATGGCTCCCACTATTCCTGCATTCATTGTGGTTGACCGATGCTGGAAAGATGTGCATTGTGTGCTTTATATGGGTTGTTTCCTTTGCGCGTTGTTCTTTGCGTGTACTGTCATGTGACAGTGAGATCATGAGGTTCTTGTGTGACATTTCCCGAGGTGATGTGGCTCGGTTAGGTTTGCGCTTGGGTGGATGTGTGGTTTCTTTGCATGGCCTATCCCTCAACATGCCCACGTTTTTCCTTGTTCTTCCTCATTTTGCTGGGAGAAAGGGAGATATGCATGTTCCGCCCACTATTTATGTTGTTGCGTAGTCCCGCCCCACACTTTGCGTGGAGTGTCACGCACCTCGCTCGACTGCATGCAAAGATGTGATGGGCCCGTGTACAGCCACGGAAAGGCAACCAAAGTCCATTCCATGAATCACTCAAAGGTGTTTTGCGTGCTGGAAAGTGAGTTTTGCGTGCTGAAAAGTGTGCAAACTCACTTTTCAGCACGCAAACAAATCTGTAAATCAGGTCCTTAGTGTTTTCGTCTCCCTGCTTGTTGGCTGTCTCGCGATAATCGGCAGCTATTAGTCTTGTATTTGTATCTATTATAATGATTGCACCCAGAGCTCTCAACCATTTGTGTCGCAAAGGTGGGTGAAAACACCAGATTTTTTTTGGGGCGGTTGAGAGGCCCATTGAAACGAATGGGCGTGCTGGAGGCTTGGCGGGTGAGCCAGTTGTTTACAAGGCGGGTGACACCCGTCAAAAGTGTGTGAGTTAAGAGCTATGGATTGCACCCCACGGGTGCTCCAGACTGTTTACACTCCAAGCTAGGGTGCGGGGGACGGAGACAACCATCGTGTTGAAATGGGCTCCTGCACATACTTGCACCATTTTGCACCTGCTACCATAAATAGCCAGTTAATACCACTGCAGCAGTTTTTGGCAACTGTCTTTCCCATGCCTACACAAAAGCCCAAACTGTTGGCATTACCAATACTTGGTTCTTTGCACTTCGACCCCTGAGTCCCTCCCAAGCGACTTCTTCCTAAATAGATCTTAAAGGATAGTTCCGGGACTTTTTTTTTATTGTCCCTACGGTTCGGCCATGTGTTTTTAAGCATAAATCGGTAGATCGTAGAAAACTTTCCTATGGACCTTACCCGACTTTTCGTCCATTAACGCACTCGAAATCAGCCGCCATTTTCTGATAATCCTATCATTTCCCCCCATCGCCCTGGCTCACCTGCTTTTGCGGCACTAAATCAAATCCCCCGCCCCTGAGCCTGACATCAGCAGACGCGTACCGCCCATTTCCCAACGCCAAAGCACGTTTCGGGTCAACAATCGCTGCGCCTCAGCTAATGAAGTGTCGCCATGGAAATGGCAGGACGCCTCTTTCCTCTATAAGTATAAACACACCGTTTCACAACACACAGCAGCAGATTTTCGATTCCATTACTCTCTCTGTGTTACTTTGAGTATTCTGTGACTCGTTTCTGTGCTCTGGTCAGCTACCTTCGCCGCTTCTAGGCCTTGTGAACACCTGTACCATCTCTGTAAATTATTTTACTTTTTTTACCACACAATGGCTACAATAATGCCGTATATGTACGAACCCGAGTACACCGAGGAAGAACTACTGGAAAGGCAAGCACGCGAAAACGATGGGGATTCGGACGGCAGTTGGGAGGACCAGTCAACGGATGAAGAGCCTGGACCATGTCGCATGGACGGCGTCTCCACCTGGTGCACGTGCAATCGGTGCGAGCTAATGCCAACTGAGGAGGAGAACTGCTGCTGCCGTGAAAATTCCGGGTGCTTGGCCTACATTTCGGAAGGCGAGCCAAGTCCGCAATGCATCACCGAGCTGCCAGAGTTCAGGGAAGCCTGCCTCTCATGCACCGTGTGGAGGATGATGATGGTGCTTATGCACGAACTTCGCTGCACTGTTCGTCTGCGTAATCCGAGTAACGAGTAAGTATACTCTGGTTGTGATGTCAGTGATGCCACTACTATGTCATGGTCGTCTCCCACATATAAAATTACATCTACATATCATTCGAATGCATGCAAATTGGTTCCATATTGTGCATTTTCTAGATAGAATTTTTTTCAAAGCAGAATGACATTTTTTTACCTGAATCGACAGTGATAAGAAAGTTTTGTCATTTTAATACAGTTTGCATCTTTCATTTTCACAGGTGGTACAGGCTGGTGGCCTATCGTTGCTTCACTTGGTGGCTTCACGGGAGGCTCGGACACCGCGTTCGGAGAGTAATACCTGCCTGTGCGGTACTTGCCATTAGACAACATTTCCCCAGCGACAGTGGACAATACCGCGGATTTTCCCTGGATGTGCTGCAACCGGAACTTTACAATGTGTAATGTTTATTATTTATGTTCAATTGAAATTAAGATCTAAAATAAAACCCAACATATATTTTAACAATGGTTGTTTTGATTTTTTAAATGAATCTAGTGTGTCTCCATTGAATAGTCTTCCTGTGCCTTGTCTTGTCACACCACATGTCTCCGGCCAGCATCCTCCCTCACGCTGGCCGCCCACCTTCAATCCACATAACCGTTGAACCCATATGCAGCAGACATACATATGTTATTTTGCGGGTTGGCATCAAGCCTCCCGGCCTTGCCTCCTCCCCCAAAAATACTTACCACACCACTTTGTTCAAGCGTTGGCAATAAAAGGAAGGCCGTTGGATTTTATTGATACAAAACATGGTTATAGGTAAATAATCCATATGGTTGATCATAATAAATCATCCTTTTGGGCACCGGGTACAGAGATGACCCCCTCTGGCCCGTGCCGCCTTGCCACCACAGGCCAGCTTGCTGCTGACTAACTGCCTAGGCATCCAGGGTCTCCAGGGTGAACTGCACCCATATATTCTCCTGGGAGGGTGAGGTATTTATAAACTCACCCCCCTGCCTTCCATGTACTAGATCCTGCAGCCTGCCTCTTACATGCAGTTAGATGGCCTCTCCTTAGTGAGGCCCTGCGGCAAACGAGTCTTGTTTGCACGACCACCGCCCCAATCCACCCCCCCGCCCTATCAAAGGCAGTTCGCACCGGGTTACTTGTGCTGGCAAGTGGAGCTGTCAGGGAGCGATAAAGGCCAAGAGGTGCCAAAGACCATGTACACTTCAAAGTGGTCTATAGAGCATGGGTTGTTCCCATGTCTACCTCCAGACCCCGTGTCTCCTGCCAAGCTTCCCCCCTCACGCTGGACGGCCCCCTGCAATCCACATAAGTGTGTCTCCATTCACGAGTCTTCCTGTGTCTTGTCTGCACGACCACCGCCCCAATCCACCCCCCCCTGCCATATCAAAGGCAGTTCGCACCGGGGTACTTGTGCTGGCAAGTGGAGCTGTCAGGGAGCGATAAAGGCCAAGAGATGCCAAAGACCATGTACACTTCAAAGTGGTCTATAGAGCATGGGTTGTTGTTCCCATGTCTACCTCCAGACCCCGTGTCTCCTGCCAAGCATCCCCCCTCACGCTGGACGGCCCCCTGCAAACCGCATAATGCCACGACATATACACGTCATTCATTCACAAACACACCCCTGTTTCGAATTCTTTATAACCCACTTCATATTTCTAATGAGAACTTCTTTGCGCTTTGCTAGTCAACCCGTGAAGGTGCTGGTTATCAGCTCTTCGTCTCTGTGAACTTCCGTGACCACTTCGAGGAAACTCGTCAGTTTGCAACCTGTGAACTGCTCCCTGTTCTACGACAAGAAACTACTCTGATCCCTGCATCTAACTGTTTGTTCGTCAAGGTAAGGCCATGTACCATAATCATTTTGCGTCCAATTTATTTTCGTTCAAGACAGTACATGCAAGGAACTAGTCACATGTTCTGAGTTTAGTCAAATTATCTTTCTATTTTTTTACAGTTATTCAAATACTTATCCGCATGTGAATAACGTGTATAGTTCCAAGAACCAAAACGAACCTTGCATTGAACCTTTTATGTGTCATTTTATTTTTTAACACATTGGTATTCATAGAGAATTGTTGATCTTTACTTTTCAGAACTTTCCACAATGCCTGCCTGTTCCATTGGCGGTTGCCCTTCGAAGACCCATAATAAATCTGAAGGTACTATAATGCATGTTTTCCCTAAGACAATAGATCAGATAAGAGAATGGGTCCGATATTGCGGATATCCACCGTCTGAGCTTGAAAGTAGAGTCCTAGAAGTCTTTGCGGACAAGAGGGGTGATCGATACCACATCTGCAGCAGGCACTTTAGCTAAGACATGTACTCCACATCATTGCTAATAAAGAAGAACACACCGCGAGCGAGGCGAAAATTGCTCTCAACCGCTATTCCCACTCTATTCGTCCACATCCCTCCACTGGTGAGTCAAGTTTACGTATTTATCTCTCGGCCTTGCGGTAGTGTGTAGCATTAGCTAACAATAATTTCCCCATTTATGTATCCACTCAATATGAAGGCGGAAGATTCTCCATCCATGTCGTTATTGCAGTCATCAGCCACTTCAAGCGCCTATCGGGTAATCTTACTTAGCTATTCTGCCACTGACTTGTTTTAGGCATGTAAATCAATAGTTTTAATTTATCGTGTGATTATTTTACCTAATGGTACACCCTTGTACTCGTCCTCTAGTCTTTGTTTTCAGTTATAATTATTGTTATCCAAAATAATGCAAGTACTGTCTTTCAGGGAGATGCTGAGGAGTCCAACGTATTGACGACAACCATTGATGTCACTCAGATGCTCGAGGTACGTTTCCGGACAGTTCCATCGATGGAGATCATCAGATCTTGCATTCTTGTAGCGTGATTGTTACACACAATGTTTTTTTCATTTTTAGCCATTGATATGTCCTTCTGTCGTCGCCCTCCTATGTGTCTTCTTTTTTCAATATTGTGTTCATTACTAATGAAAGTCCTATGTTTCAGGGAGTCAATGGAGCATTAGTCCAAGAAGAAGGGGGAGCATGCAGTTACGGGTCGGCGCAACAGCTTGCAGAAGTGTGCACCGCAGTTACATCGTCCCTTGATGTTCTTATGCATTTCGAGGTATGGATACTGACAGTTCGATCAAGCGAAATCTTATGACGTGATTACATCCGCTATACTTCCTTCTTTATTAACGCAAGTACTATGTTTCAGGGAGATGACGGAGCTTCTTCTACAAGAACATCACCCCTAGTAGTTGATGCAGATATCTGGGTGGTGACACTTCCAACGATCGAGCAAATCGAATCATATTTAGATATCCATTATTTATTTTAGACAACTGATCATTTGTGCAGGTCTATTTAGATGAGCCGTTGACACCTGCACAAAGTGTATGTTCTTTTTAACAAAATAGAAAACCATACTAATGCAATTACTGTGTTTCAGGGAGTTACTGAAGCATCATCTTCAATAATATCATCAATGGAAGTCTATGAGGAGCCCGAGGTATGGATCTTGACAGTTCCATCTAACTAGATCAACAATGCGTGAATAATTGTCGTTTGAATGTTCTACACAAAGCGTTCATTCGTGTTTTGCTATTGAGATGTACGTGGGTATTGGTACCCAAGTACATTTTGTGTTTTCAATATTATTATACATACTAATGAAAGTTCTATGTTTCAGGGAGTCGATGGAGCGTCAGCGCGTGATGGATGTGCTTATCATGAAAATATAGTCGTTGCAGCGCAAGAGGAAGTGGAGACATGCACACACGAGTCGGAGCAACAGCGTCCCGATGTTGAAGTTCGAGGCAAGAAAGTTTCAAAGAAAAGAAAGCAAAAGAAGGTTAGTGTCCTGGTCACTATATTATGTTGTTTTTCACTGTTAATAGTTCAATACTGTAAGTTGTGTTTAAACTGAACATCCCTTTTCCAATCTGTCCTCTAGTTGCGAGTGGGTGTACGAACTAGATCTACACAGACAGTAAAGCGAACGAGAGATGTTGCTTGTCAAACCTTTTGGCAGGGACTTGAGACTGGAGATGAATCGTGCCAATGGGAAGAATATGAAGTGATTGACAACGGAGCTATACCACATCCAGCCATTGATAGTGAATGTCCTCCTGGTAGTTCGGATGCAGTCGGAGATCAATTCACAGAATCCACACCCGCAAAAACTAAGACCGCGAGAAAGTTGAAGAAATTGTTTTATTCACCCATCGCCGGAGAAGGAACAGATGTTCCAATGGAAGAGAATGAAGTGGACGACAATGAAACACCATCAATATCACTGAACATAGCGGAAGACGATATCAGAGATTCTACCTTTCATGTGAGTGACATGTCCTCAACGTTACAGGCCGAACCAGCTGGGATGCAGAGTGACAGTATAAGGAAAGAGGCCAAATTCATTGTATTCGATAGTTGTTTGATTGATATTATTATTCGGATGAAATGTGGGCATTCGGTTGGTGGTGAAGTATGTGGGGAGCCATTGATTAATGTGACTCGTGCAATTCGAGGCACTAACCTTAAAATACATGCCACCTGTACAAAATATCATCCTTTCTCATGGTCTGCACAACCCATGCTGGGGCAACTGCCAGCAGGCAATCTACTTTGTGCAGCGGCTGCACTTTTTAGTGGTTCAAGTTTTAAAAAGTTAGAGTCTTTCTTTCAGTTTGTGGGAATCCATTTCATTGCGAAAACTCAGTTCTACAAATACCAAACCGATTATCTATTTCCAGCCATTAGCGAAGCTTGGAGAATGGAAAAAATGTCTATTGATAGTACATTCGCGGGCAAACGGTTCAGGCTAGCCGGTGATGGACAGTGCGACAGCCCAGGATTTTCAGCCAAGTACTGCACCTACCACCTTCAGGACATGGAAAGTAAGAAAATTGTGAGTTCGGTGGTCGTGCAGGTGTCACAAAGTACATCCTCAGTGGCCATGGAGAAAGTTGGCTTTGTAGCATCATTGCAAGAACTACAATCGCGGGGAATGGTGATCGACCTGATAGCCACGGACAGACACGTTTCAATTGCCAAGACAATGAGAGAAGAGTACAAAAATATAAATCACCAATTTGACGTTTGGCATCTTGCAAAAACAATCAATAAAAAAATGTCGGCTGCAGGTAAAAAAAAAGATATGCAAGGTATTTCACAGTGGTCCAAGTCAATCAGCAACCATCTTTGGTGGAGCTCAAAAACATGTGGAGGGTCGTTGGAAATTCTACTGGAAAAATGGCGGTCAGTAATGCTACAATGTAGCAACGTTCACCGCTGGACCACAAACCAACATTTCCACAATTGTGAACATGGCCATTTGTCCACAGAGGAGGCACGGAAGAAGAAGTGGTTGATTCCTTCATCACCCACTCACAAAGCCATTGAAAAGATTGTATTTGATAAAACTATAACAAGAGATTTGAGGGGACTCACGGAATTCTGCCACACAGGAGATTTGGAGGTGTTCCACAATATGTGCCTAAAGTACAGGCCAAAACGATTGCATTTTGGCATGGAGGGCATGATAAATCGGACTCTTCTAGCGGTCTTGGCACATAACCATAATGTTGGCCGTCAACAAAGTAGGACGACCGGAACTTTAGGGATGCTTCGCTACAATAAGGCCTTCACAAAAAGAAGTAATCAATGGGTTATCAAACCAGTGTTTGAGGATATGCAATATGACTTTATTGAGAGACTTATTGTTGATGTCCTAGATAGGCACATACATGGAGTTGTGAACGAACCTGTGCAGGGGACAACTGCATTGCCACCCAACATTGCCTCTGTTCCATGTCCACCTAAAGAAGAGCTCATTGAGAAATACACATCACGGTTTAAATGATTGTAATTTGATTGTCTGTTCTCTCGAGTCTCCTCATGTCGCAGGCCCATTGAATATGTGTAGCTATGTATTGTGTAAATAAAAGTGATTGCTCTGTGAGTCCTGTGAGATGGCCTTACACTGAATGTAGCTAACTAGGAATGTGTGCTCGTTCAAAGTGAAGGTCAGCTGCTTTGATTTTTTTCTCGGGTGCCGGAATGGCCCACGACTCAGTATAAGGTTCTATTGTTATTTGACCTTGACAGGCCGGGACCATCCCGAAAGACTTCTTTTTGGAGGTGTGGGGCAATAACGTAAGAAACGATAATGAATATAATTTCAGAAACGAAAGCCATTTAATGTTCGTTCATTAGAAGAAATAACGTCGGCATAGAAGGAGTGGTATTTCGGGGCTGCCCTACGCACAGACACAATGGAAAATGCAAATATAATGTAAGTAACTCTTTAGATGAGTTTATACCGCAATTTAATTACTATACAGTAGCTTTAAAGACGGGTTAAGTTGTACTTGTTCGTTCTATGTGGCATATTGTTTTGTACCGCGCACTATCTTGAGGAGAACCATCTCCTTTTACGGAAGCACCTCAAAACCTTCCTCTTTGCTTCTGCTTTCTCTCTCCCTCTCCCCTGCTACAACTGGTCCACTGTCTGCGACCTCAGTCCGGGGCCCTTCCACTCTCCACCTGCACTGCCTCCCTGTCAACCCCTGCACTGGGGGACTGTCTCAGTATCCTACAGCCCCCCCTTGACGTATAATACCCAGTTGCACTGTCCTAGCTATGAAATAATTTCCCGACCTAATATATAAAATGAATAATTTTAATAAAGATCTGAAGGTGAGACTAATTTCATTTTTTATGTTTTTAAAACAGGTACATCCTTCATTATTGTATGTGTCACGAGTACCAGACACCGGCGGATGGCTTTTATAACCGCCAGTTGCTTCTCCGCGTGAACAACGTTACCACCCTGACCATTTTATGGGACGATCGCCAAGTACAAGTATGCCCTTACGCGGTACTAACGGCTAGATGCAACATACAGACCGTTGTGGTGGCCTAGTGCCTCGTTGTTGGAACAGCCATGCGATTATCAGTGCGACCGAAGAGCTTATTTTATCGTAAACCAACACCCTGTGTACTGCACACGAACATCGCTTGCCTCAAGACGAACTATTTTGGATCGAGAGCAAAGAAAAATGCAAATCGCAGAATATTCTCTAAACATTTGATGTCCAATAAATGTACTTTGCCAAATGGACAATCTTGCCGTTTGCTTTTAAACCACAGTTTCATATTCCGAATTGTGGCGCTGTATTGTGAGGTGATCTAAGACCCTGTGTACAGCAAAGGAACATCGCGTGCCTCAAAACGAACTTTTTGGAACGTGAGCAAATAAAAATGCAAATCGCTGAATATTCTCTAAACATTTGATGTCAAATAAATGTACTTTACCAAATTTACAATCTTGCGGTTTGATTTAAAAGTACAGTTTCATATTCCCAATTGTGGCGCGCTGTGTTGTGAGCTGATCTGTGTTGGTTTCCGGGTTCTGTGTGTAGTCGCGTAGAAGACGCCTGGGCGCGTTTGCCTACGCAGCACAGTCACGTCACGGATAGAGGCGGGGAATATGAATGTTTTGATAAAGTCTGTTTCAGGGGCGGGGGATTTGATTTAGTGCCGCAAAAGCAGGTGAGCCAGGGCGATGGGGGGAAATGATAGGATTATCAGAAAATGGCGGCTGATTTCGAGTGCGTTAATGGACGAAAAGTCGGGTAAGGTCCATAGGAAAGTTTTCTACGATCTACCGATTTATGCTTAAAAACACATGGCCGAACCGTAGGGACAATAAAAAAAAAGTCCCGGAACTATCCTTTAAATCCAGCAAGGCGCTTTCCTCCGAGCGGACACAAGATGGCAGTGTGCATGCAGCAAAGGAGGAACGCAGAATCGTGTTTAACGTGTGTGTGTGTGTTTGTGTGGCATGGAGAGATCATCGTGTCACTACTGTGGGGCAGGTCCATTTTCAATTGAAGTTGTTGACGCCGTTCGATAACAGAATCCCCTTTACAAGACACACACTCCGTCTTGAGGAAGGTAAACACCTTTAGTGCACTGTTTCTTTGTCTGGGACTTAGACGGAAAAGCCCAGGGGCACAGAATCCAGCCTCACTGCTTTTGTCCATCTTGCCCCTAACAAACCAGAGCACAGGGGATACCCTTAATGTAGGAATGAATGAATTGTTAGGGATCATTGTCTGTTGTATAGCACCATGCCTGTACAAACCTGAATACATATTTTTAGGTGCGAAAATGACGTTTAAGCACAAGCTCCAAAATCACGAACATGTCTCAATAGAAGCCGCCAGTTTTTTTTTTAAAAAATGGAAACACATGTCAGTATATTATATAAGTTTGCCTTTCGAATACAGGCCCTTGCCGTGGCGTGCGACTCCAATTGGCAGGGAAAACCTTTCCTGTTTTAACATGTGTGCTCCCTGCAGAAAATCCTCGGTATTATCAATCTTACTTGTATTTCTTCCTGATGAACACCCGAGTTCAAAATCGCACGTTACATCCATGCCCGGCATATTACACTAGGCCGTTTTTTACAGGCATTTATTTGTGGTAAATTTAAGGGAGGCCAATGGCCAAAGTAAAGGAATGCTTCCTCAGATGAACCTTTCTCAGATAGTAATGAATCCCGCTGTTTCTGGAAAGCTTATTAAAACATACATCCAAAAGACGACTCGCAGGAATGGGTGGGCGAAATTGCAGCCGGCCAAATTGGCTTCCAATACTGTTTCGCTGGAGAGGAGTTTTTTTTTTTACCTGCTCGGCAATATCACATTTTCCTGAAATATCGTTTTTCCATTTACCCGAAAATACGAAATTTAATGAAAAAAACAAGAATTTCAGGCAGGGACCCCCCCCCCCCCACGGGTGAAATTGGCTAAGTGGGTGGGTTTTGTGCTAAATTTTCCAATTTTTCTATAGAGCGAATATCTTCATTTTGCCTGCCCCTACCCCCAGGCATATGGTCCAAAATGTCAAAACAGTTGTCTGGGAGCTTTTTCTGCAGGATGAGGGAGATCTGCTTTTCCCCATTTACTTGCATTGGAGGAAAGTTTTTTTTTAGGCAGAAGAAATTACAAAATTTTAGGCTATAAAATTAGGTGTCTCTCATGAAAATCGTGTGGGCTGGTCGGTATTCTCCCAGGTTTTGAGCCTTGGGGTGTGGAGTGAGCAGATGGGGCGTAGGATATATGAAAGGTCAAAAATAGTGTGGGGTGGGAGGATGATCGCTTCTGTCTTAGATGCTTTAAGCATCAAGCAATGCAGCAGCATCCAGAGACCAAATGGCACAGGACACCTGCTGATGCAAGAGGATAGTTTGGGGGGGGGGGTAGGGGCAAACGTGTAATAGCATAAGCCAAAGGAGCTGATGAGTGTACATAGAGGTGTATAGTCAGAAGAGGAGGGGGGAGAAATAGATCCTTTAGCAGGGACTCCCACTAGAAGGGTATGGTGTCGTTGTTCAAGAAGAAAGGAGTGGTCTACTAGGTAGGAGATGACCCCAAGAAGGCAGTGCCAAGGGATGAGGGGGTTGGGAGGAGAAAAGGGTGATCAACCGTGTCAACGGCAGCAGAGAGGTCAAGGCTGATGAGGATGGATGATAGGGTGGGTCTTGAGAGGTAGTATGGAAGTTAGAGAGATGTGTGTAGTTGTCAGTTTCATGGAGTGTTTTCTACAGAGTCTGGATTGGTGAGGGTCACAGAGTTTTTTTCACCTTCAAGTAAGTTGTGTTATGGTTAATGGTCATATGCACAAGAACCTTGGGGAAGTTCGGTTGCAGGGAAGCAGGTTAATAGTTTGAAGGGTTGTTGGTGGTCAGCTCTTGGTTTCTTCGGGATGGGTAAGATGGTGGCCATCTTATATAAGGGTTGGAAGGTTCCTGCAGTTAGTGATAGGTTAAAGAGGGAACATAGGTGGGTGCAGGTTATTGACAGCAGTTAATTGATGGTCTGTGATGCTAAAAAGTCAAAGGTAGCACAGGAATGGTTGAAAGGCCAGAGAACGGAAGCTAATTCAGCAGATGTGGAAGGATTGGAAGCCAGGAATGATGAGAGGGTGGAAGCGAGAGATGAGGGGTATACAAGAGAAGGAGCAAAGAGTAGGTAGCAAAAAGAGGACAGTCAGTGTGTCTTGTATTGTGGAAATCTTGCAGTAGAAGTAGGAGTCAAAATCATCGGCTGACAGTGAGGTAGAGGGAGTCATAGCAAAGGGAGAGGAACATAGATTGGAGGGCTCTTGATAACATATGGCAATGGGAGTGGGGAGAAGCTATAAGGTTGATTTAGTAGAGGAAACTGACAGAGTCAATGGCAGTGGACAGAACAAGTAGTGATGTTTGTAGCAGGACTAGGAGTTCAGGGCATTATGCCTCAGACAGTGGTACGTGGACCTCCTCGGTGGTTGGGTGGGTCAGAAGGGCTGAAAGAGCAACATAGTGATATTCAAAAAGAGCGGCAAGCACCTAATTGAAATTAAGGAAGGCTTGTATGATGGAACCAGTCAGAGGAGGGCAATGTATTTGGCGGAAGACCAGACTTGATGAAGGCAGCATGCAAAGGATTCATGGTGATGGGGGATGTGGGATGAAGAGGGAATAGTGGCAGGGTGGTCATATGAAATGGAATCAATGTAGGATCAGTAGCATTGAGAGAGGAGAGGAATATCAGACCAAGTGAGTTACCATGATGAGTGGGCTGGACGTGAAGGATAGCCAAGAAGTGTTGAGAGTTGAGTTGAGTTGCAGAGCATGTGCCTTGGACATGTCACAGTGGTTAAAGACACATGGCCTCAGCAGGCCTCTCATAGGTATGGGACTCGAGCATTAGATTGAGCTGAGGTGGGAAGGAGTTGATAATGCCCGGGGGCGGTAGATAAGAATTATGGTGCGAGTGGTTGGTGCAAGAAGTTTAACAGAAGTGTGTTTAAAGCACAGTGGAGAAAGTCAGAGGAGCAGATGAGCAGACCTTGATATTCATGAGACCAACTCTGTTCCCTCATTTAGACAGACAAGGGGAATGGACACACGGCACAGAATCAGAGTGCAAGATAGCAAGCAAAGCTACTTTCTGCAGCCTGATCAAGGTTTCGATGATGGGCATCTTGGATAGATAGCGATAGAAGGAGTTTAAGTGGTCAGTGAGAAAGGAGGTCTTATTGCAAAGAGATTGGACATTGCAGAGTCCCAGTGTGAAGTCAGTGGGAGAAGAGGAAGAGGTGAAGAAGGTACTCATAGAAGGAAATGAAAGAGGGGTAAATGAGGTGTGGTTGACATGACCACAGTGTCATTTAGGAGAAGTGTCATATTGAAATCGAATGGTTGAGCGGGGATAAGCAGTGGGGAAAGCATGCATGTTTGGAGAGAGGGCGGGAGTAAAAAGTGAAGCAGGAGAGTCCGTTGAAATTTAGCAGAAATGAAAGAATCAGGAGCAATAGAACAACTGATTAGCTATAGAAATGATCGAGACACATGAGGCAGGGAAACGGAATTTGTTGAAACTGATAATAATTGCGCAGGGAAAGGGAAACGGAGAAGAAACATTTGTTGTAGAGAGATGGAGATTAAAATCGACAAGAGAATTATTGGAAAGTCGAGAAGAAGAAAGAAGAGAAGAAGGAAGTCCAAGTCAGCTGATTGATTATAAGAAAAGCCAATCAAGTGTGTCTTAGAAAAGGGAAAAAAAGTGGAATTCAAATGTACAATAGGAAGGGAGTTAAGAAGGAGGGGGAATGATAGACCATGAAGAATTAAATAACATATCATATCCAGCCTGTTTGCCAGAATTGCGAGGGGTATGAAAAAAAATCCAGTATAAAGGCATGAGAAGAGCAACATTATTAAACAGGAGTAGCCATAGTAATTTAAAGGGAAGGGCAAAATGATACAACTGTAAACAAAATAAAAAGTGCAAATGAAAACAGAGGGCAAAAACAACTGTTTGGGGAGGACATATACTTGGGAGAGCATGATGTCGTCCATGTTGTTGGAATGCCGATTTGATGGTCCAGTCAAACAGGGAAACAGGTGATTTGCCTAACCGCACTTTGCCGGGCTTCCCGACAAGCTGGAAATCCTAATCACACTTAAAGGTTCATAGGGGGCTAGTCACATGGGCCTTGTTGCCAAATCGGGAAAGCAGTTGATGCGTGCCTCCTTCTCATGACAGGTTTGGGAAAAACCAGCAAATGGTATGAGGGTAAAGTAACGTGGAAAGACTAACCCCCTTGTTGCATTAGGGGAGCTCCAGTGTCAAAGCGGAAGCTGTAGGCTTGCAGGAAGAGAAAAACTGGTGGACCCTCTTCCGGTGCCTTACGGGGCAGTCACATAGATGTCAGTGCCCACTGGCAGAGTGAGATGCTTTACATTTCCTTCTAAGGGCACTAACAGGCCTTGAAATGGGCCAGCAAATGGAGCAAGAAGTGCAAGGAACCAGGAAAACTGAAAGCATGTCACCCTTGTTGAAGAAGGACACTGGTTTGAAAGAAGCAGCTACAGACATTTAGGAGAAGGAAAGCTGCTGGACCCTCTTCAAGTTTTCCAAAGGAAGTAACTGTGATGAATCAACTTCCGGGCACCAGTGGTCCAGGGATGAATATCGGTTTCAAAACCAGCAATCAGCCCCACACCTCTAGTGCACCAGAAGGGATCCACACAGATCGGAAACACAAGCAAATTATAAACCTTCTTGTCCAATTTTGGTAAGGTGGACGGAACAGCAGGGTTATCTCTGCAAGGTCGTGGATCGTTGGTTTGTTGCAACACAGTGAAAATACAATTATCACCCAATGATAAAAGGGACGGCCCAGTCGAGGTTGTATATAAATGTCTGCTTTATTATTATCACAACAGACATTTTTTTGACACTACAAAATACAACCCACCCTGTAAAGGAATGGAGAGGACAGGCAGTTTCAAAAAGGAAAGGGGATGCTGACAGGAGGGTATTCGGTAAAGTAATTAATCACAATAGTTCAAGGATACTTGGTTTTAGCACAAAGGGAGCAATGGGTAATAAAATGTCACGAGGGGCCTTCGGAGATGGACCGGGGGACATAACCACAATGTACCTTGTGCTTGTAGATGCTCTTGGCACTAGACAGTGTTGAGTTGGTTTCAGGGCACTTTGCAGCTTCTGCAACAAAGTTCAAGACGGGAGACAGCTGTGGGTATCAGATGGCAGGCAGTTTGGCATGCAAGGCTGGACAGAGAGCTGCAGGATGGCCTACATGGCAGCTCGGGTCAGGAATCGCTGTCTCAGTGCTGGTTGGCGGGTCTGAAGCATTGTCGAGGCACCTCAGATGGCGTTAGCAACTGTGGCATAACAACCGGCAGCGGTGAAGTCGCTTGCAGCTTGATGGGCTCGAATGGCTCGAAAATGTCATTTAATGAGGATGCTGATTGATGCTTGTTGATGCACTCTTCCCAGCTTCTTCACTGGGGTTGTGTCATCTTGTAAGGCGGATTGCCAAAAGCTAAGGAGAGTGTTGCAGGTAACAGCCTTATCCTTGGTTTGGTTCAGAGACTCTCTGGCACTTCCCACCTAGGAAGCTTGCTTGCAGAGTCTAGCAGGACATATTTTGTTCTGGATGGGTACTGGTTCTGGAGCTGCTGGAGGGTCCTCTGGATTCAGTATCTCCCTCCGTTCCATTGAAGATGTTTAGGGGAGGTATCTTGCTTCCCTCTTTGGAAATCCTGGTCTTCCTTCACTGGCGGAAGCCAAATGGGCCACAGTGATTGGTGTAGGCTAAGCCTACCATAATAAACAATCATGGGTCCCCACAACAATCTCCTGTATGCATGAGGTTATAACCAGAGTTCTTTGCAACAGAAAAGGTAAAGGGGTGAGAAAATGTAATACTAAGTCCCACCCATCTTCCTGTCTGTTGTGGATCAAAAGGTCTGTCTGGTAAATTGAGCTCTCTGTGGTTCCTGATTGAAGCAGCAGGTTTCCCTTGAGGGTGTGGTGAGGACAGATTTTTTGTCTCCATCAAATCACATACTCCTACCCTCTGAATGGGATCCCCATGTGGGGGTTGCCTACCGCAAACACATGTACCAGGCAAGGCAGCTCACTGTCATTGATGCTTTAGGGCGGGAGCTGGCTTCAGGTTGACATAGTGCATATGAAAGGTTATTAGTCCTGCAACCAGGACTCCCATGGGCCAGTTTGAATGAACTCTGATTAGTATACGAGGCTGGCACCAGCAGCTAACAAAGGAAAGGGCAGATCCACAGAGCCTTTGTAAGTTAGTTGGGCTGGCCATGGCAGGTGGAAGTTTTTGTCTTCCCCTATCTGAGATGCCTTGATGCAGTCTTGGCTGTCATATTCCAACTAAATATGAAAGGGGGACGGTGCCTGTAGGCTGTGCCCACCCAGAGTACATGGGTCTATGTGCATGTCATGCGGTGAGCATAGGAAAAGGTGTGCGGATTAGCCCCACACTTTTTCCAGAGGTTGATCTACCATCATTCAATTTCATTTCAAATAAAAAAAGCCCAGGCAATCGGACACCCACCATGTGGATGGTTGAACTCGTCATATGCCCCCCAGCCTCAACTTGTGAACGACCACCCTACTGAGGGTCTGGTTCGTCATCAAGATGAAAATTCCGGCTGAAGCCATTTGCAATTCCATGCGGGGAGCCTGGCTTGTGCTGGATGTCCATATCTAAGTCCATCTTTTGCCATGACAGCCCAGTTCCTTTCCCTTTTTGTCAATTGCATGTTGATGTAGGCAACAGGTTTCTCTGACCATTGAGAGTTCAGCTATGCTAACACTGCTCCAATCCCAAAATCACAGGACTCTGTTGTCAGATGCCTACCCCCGGGCATCCAGACCAAGTCCATCAACCCTGGAAGCAGGCATCATGTTACCTGGAGCAAACCCAGCAACCCCTGTTAGGGGCTATCTGGGTACAGTCCTGGCGCCTATGGCACCAGGCTCATATGGGACATCAGTCCTGGCACCAGGCTCATATGGGACATCAGTCCTGGTGCAATAGGCGCCAGGCTCATATGTTAAAACTTACCTGATGCAGACCATGCTGCAAGGGATACAAGCATCCAAGCCCATGTGAGGCTTCAAGGGACTATTTTATCTTAGGAACTATTTTGTTACTCGGTTGTGGTTGTGGAGGCATACTTACCTGGGACTACTTCAAAGGCTATTTAAACCACGCCCGAAGAGCAGCACAAGCTTCGCGTTATTCTGCATCCAGCAGCGTAACTCTCACCGTGTCTGCAGTCAGCATCCAGCATCCTGCCACGCCTGCCTCGAATCCAGAGCGCCTAGAAAGAAGGGAAAGAAGAAGAAAGGTTAGAACAAGAACTTTACTGGATTTCTTACCTGATTTCGGATTCAGCGCATCTTCGAACCAGAAACAGACTTCATTTTAAGCGCGTCGCATCGCCAGCAGCAGCGCCGCGCCTTACTCACCGTTCCTCGCAGCATCTCTACGATCCGGTGCTGTCTCCATCACCAGGTTGCCGCATTCCAGCACCTAAGGGGGACAAGAAAACAACAAGGTGAGCCAAGGGAACAAACAAGGACAATCTCTTGCCACCATATGCTTACCTGATTTTACCACAGGAGGTATTATCCACCAGCACGCCAAATCTTCCTACGCTGCACCTGCAAGAAAAGAGAAAGCAGCAAGTTAAACCTTGGCATCATTTACCGGACAGTGTTACAAAACACAGACTCTTACCTGAACGCTTTCAGCTGCCACAAGACGATCATCTTTTGGGTCTAAGCTGCAAAAGAAACAAGGAATTGGACAAGAGTGATTATTCAGACATTTTGAACTCTTTAGAACTATACACTTACGGCCTTTCGCACGGAGGTTTGGAGCCAAGATTTGTCCAGAACTCTTCCAATACCCTCAAGCCAGTGAAGTAACTGGCCATCAACGCGCCCCTGCATTCTTCGCAGGATGGAGAGCTCATCATACAAAACTATAAGGTGAGCTTTGTGAAAGGGAATGTCAGAAGTGATAAGTGGGGACGCAGTGAGGTGTTACTACTCAAATCCACAGGTGGCTAATTCCCTTTCCCCGTCTTTAGGAGACTACTTCTACGGGTCAAGCAGATGAAGCTAGGTGGGCCAGTCCAGTCAGTCATCTTTGCACTACGCATCACGTTGGTGGAGACCGTGGCTGTCCAGTTCCGCTCGACACCCCTGTGGGAGCCAGGTGAGCGTAACAGAACGCGAAGCCTTCCTACAAATTCTCACCCGGGTGTCATGGAGACCTCAGAAACTGACCAACTGACCCAATTATTAGGGGAATTTTAGGGCTGAAGTACATGCTGCTCGCTAAGAAACTAATACACTCAGGAGAGAGTTGATTGTTTCGAAGGAACGCACTGGTGACCTTTCTAGACAATTACTGCAAAATCAAGCGGGGCAAACATCCCTACCGGGACTTGGCGGGATTCCAAACCCTGTTTCACCAAGCAACCCTGTGCAAGTGATTTTACCAGGCAATATCCCTTTAGCCCCGCCAGAACGCTTTGCAGGGGACCCGAAAAGATTTGCCATGTTCATGAACCAATGCCGTTTGCATTATGCAGACCTGGAGCCTTTCCAAACGATCAAGCCAAAGGAGCCTTCATATTATCCTATCTCAGCGGCAGTGCAGCAGATTGGTCAATCCCACTAGTCAATCAGGATGACCCTATTCTTCGGGATTTTCACGGTTTCCAAATGAGCATGGAAAGACTATTTGCCTGGCACTCTCAAGGACAGGCCCTGGATAACGAACTTTTGTCCCTACGACAGGGTAACCAAGACCTTCTAACCTACATAGCAACCTTTAATAGGTTGGTGGTGGAAACTGGATGGCCCGAGGAAAAACGGGTTACGTTTTTTCATTGGGGACTTCGAGGAGAACTCAAAGATGTTTTGGCTCAAGTTGTGAACCCACCTCAAGACTGTGCTAAATATATAGATTTAGTGGTCCAGTTAGATCACAGACTTCAGAATCGAAAGGCTGATCGAGCCAAGTCCGAGAACCGGCTGGTGGTTAAACCCAACGCTACCCCCAAAGGAACAGATGCCTCAGAACCCATGCAAATCGGAGGAGTTTAAGGACCCTTGACACAGAAGGAAAGAGAAAAGAGGCGGCAAATGCAATTATGTCTATACTGTGGAACTTCGGGACATTTTCTACGGGATTACCCTGTAAAACCACCCAAGAAGGTGGTAGGAGCTGCTCATAAAAGCCATATGGAGCCTGACTCGGGAAACGACCACCCCCGACAAGCGTCCACCTGCCGAGCTTGAAGAAGGATACTCAGACCTCGCATTTCATCATACCAATGGTCCTTATAGATCCAAGACAGCCATCACGTTTGCACGCAGTTAGGGCATACATTGATAGCGGGGTCATAGGAAACTATGTGGACCACAAATTGGCTTCTAGGATGAATCTACCTCTCTGCAGAAAGACCACTTCGGATGTCATCACCATAGTCGATGGAACTGAAATTGCCTCTGGGCCTGTAACTCATTCCACCGCAGAGATGACATTATTGGGTCAGGATGGGCATCGAGAGGCTATTGTGTTTGATTTAATCAAAGCCTGCAGTTCGAAATAATACTGGGAATACCTTGGGAAACACATAATCCTTGTATTGATTGGCGAGAGAAGAGAATAACCTTCCCGGATTGTGCACATACTTGTTACCCAATAAAAACCTTGAACAAGGACCTGGCCACAGTCGCTACTCCAGTTGTGCAGTTACCGCACGAATATCAAGAATTCCAGGATGTTTTCCAAAAAGAACAGGCAAACACCTTACCACCTCACAGATCATACGATTGTCAAACTGATCTCATACCTGGTGCACAACCTCCATGTAGTGGGATCTGCGCACTTACGGAACCCGAGAACCTTCACCTACGACAATACTTGGACCAATACCTTGCCAATGGCTTCATTCGTCCATCCAAGTCCCCTGCATCTTCAGCTTTGTTCTTCGTGCCAAAAAAGGAAGGTGACCTCAGAACGTGCATAGACTACCGCGCCTTAAATCAGATCACGGTTAAGAACCGATACCCATTGCCTGAGATCCCAGAATTACCAGACCAAGTAAAGGACGCTTGCATCTACACTAAATTAGATCTCCGAGGGGCATACCATCTGGTACGTGTTAAGAAAGGCGACAAATGGAAGACTGCTTTTCGCACTAAGTATGGGTTATTCGAATACAAGGTGATGCCCTTCGGGTTGTGCAATGCACCAGCAGCCTTCCAGTATTTTATGAACGATGTCCTTTGTGAACTCATTGACGTCTGCGTTGTCGTATATATAGACGATATTCTAGTGTACTCCTCTTCAGAATCAGACCATGTGAAGCACGTTCGTGCAGTCCTTGAGAAACTATGCCAGCACAAGTTATATGCAAAATTGGAAAAATGCGTTTTCCATACTATAGAAGTTGAATTTCTTGGATTTATCCTGACTCCAAAAGGAGTTCGAATGGACTCTCGAAAGGTGGACGCAATTCTCAAATGGCCATCACCCAGTTCAGTTAAAGGATTACAAAGCATGCTCGGATTTGCTAATTTCTATCGCAGATTTATTCCGGTTTCTCGCACGTTGTACACCCTATCAGAGCGCTCTTGCAAAAAAACAAACGCTTCTTGTGGACTGAAGAAGCTGAGAATGCCTTCCAAGAACTGAAAGCGAAATTCACGTCTGCACCTGTATTAAAGCATCCGCGTCCTGAACTCCCATACATAGTTGAAACCGACACATCCAGTTTAGCCATGGGAGCTGTCCTGTCCCAGAAGGATCCTGAAACCGGTCAACTTCACCCAGTTGCATTTTGGTCCAGAAAGTTCTCGGCACCCTAGTTAAACTATGCGGTTACCGATAAGGAGCTATTAGCTATCAAATCCGCCTTCAAGGCTTGGCAGCATTATCCTCTCGGTGCCAGGCATACCATTACTGTAATCATCGATCACCGGAACTTGCATTATTTAAAGACAGCCAAAGCCCAATCATCACGGCAACTTCGATGGCCATTGTTCTTTGCCGAGTTCAATTTCGTGATCACTTATCGACCAGGCTGTAAAAATGGCAAGGTAGATGCCTTATCCCGAATAGGAATGGAAGGAGCATATGCAAACCCGGAGGCAGTGCCTATAATTTCAGAACAAAGAATTCTTGGCATAACTACTTTACAAACCCTAGAAGATATTCAGGTAAAGATCCAACAACTCTTCGATCCAACAGCCCTGCAGGACTGGGTAAAGAAAGGCTCAGACTACTCTGTCATCAATGACCTACCTTATTATCAAGGGTGTCTATTTCTACCACATAAGGAACTACAAGAACTAATCATCTCCAATTATCATGACACCCTGATGGAAGGGCACCCAGGTATCGCAAACACTGAAGCTAAAATTAAGAGACAATTCTGGTGGCCCACCTGACGAAAAGATGTAAAGTCATTTGTAATGTCCTGTGGCATTTGCGCCCAAAACTAAAGTCAGAAGAAAAAAACAGCTGGCCTTTTACAACCCTTGGATATTCCACCTTCACCATGGCACACCTTATCGTTAGACTTTATTACAGACCTACCTCCATGTAATGGATTTAACACCATTCTCGTTATTGTGAATCTTTTTTCCAAAATGGCCCACTTTATTCCTTTAAAGGGATTACCTTCTGCTTCAATTCTGGCCAAGGAATTTCTCGAAAACATTGTTCGAATACACGGATTTCCCTCCGTATTGGTCTCTGACCGAGGTAGTCAATTCATTTCACATTTTTGGAAGAAATGTTGTCAATTGGCGCAAATCGACATGAGGTTATCGACCAGTCACCATCCCCAGACCGATGGTCAAATGGAGAGGACAAACCAGACTCTTGAAGCGTACCTGCGTTGTATGTTACACCAGACTGAAAGTAATTGGAAGGACATTCTATGGATTTCCGAATATGCGTACAATAACTCTGTACATTCTGGAACTGGACAAAGCCCCTTTTATACCATATATGGGCACCACCCTCGAACCTCAGAACTTGACTCGCCTCAACACCTAGAAATGCCCGCAGTGAACCATCTGCACGCTACTATTACACAAGCCTTTAAGGAAGCAACTGAACATTTGAAACATGCGAAAGAAAAGTACAAGAAAAATGCTGATCAGCATCGAAGTGATGATCCACAATACCAAATTGGGGTTGGCCACAAAACACATACCTCTAAAGGGAAAGCGGACCTTTAACCCTAGATATTTGGGACCTTACCTTATTAGGGCCATTATCAACCCGGTGGCCGTCACATTGGAATTACCTGCTAGTATGCAAATTCACCCCGTCTTCCATGTGTCTCTTCTGAAGCCAGTACAACCTGGGACAAGACTAATCAAGCCACCTGACCCCGTCCTTATAGACGGGGAACCCGAATTTGAAGTGAAAAGTATCCTGGACTCCAAAATGGTTAAGTCAAGACTTTTTTATTTAATCGACTGGAAAGGTTACGGACCACAAGAACGGTCATGGGAACCTAGTGACCACGTTCATGCACCTAGGTTGGTGAGAAGATTCCACAGGAATTTCCCAGACAAACCAAGGCCAAGGGGAGGAACGACGTTAGGAGGGGCCTTGGGGGGGGAGTGCTGTCATGATGCCTACTCCCGGGCATCCAGACCAAGTCCATCAACCCCGGAAGCAGGCATCATGTTACCTGGAGCAAACCCAGCAACCCCTGTTAGGGGCTATCTGGGTACAGTCCTGGCGCCTATGGCACCAGGCTCATATGGGACATCAGTCCTGGCACCAGGCTCATATGGGACATCAGTCCTGGCACCATAGACGCCAGGCTCATATGTTAAAACTTACCTGATGCAGACCATGCTGCAAGGGATCCAAACATCCAAGCCCATGTGAGGCTTGAAGGGACTATTTTATCTTAGGAACTATTTTGTTACTCGAGTGTGGTTGTGGAGGAATACTTACCTGGGACTACTTTGAAGGCTATTTAAACCACGCCCGAAGAGCAGCACATGCTTCGCGTTATTCTGCATCCAGCAGCGTAACGCTCACCGTGTCTGCAGTCAGCATCCAGCATCCTGCCACGCCCGCCTCGAGTCCAGAGCGCCTAGAAAGAAGGGAAAGAAGAAGAAAGGTTAGAACAGGAACTTTACTGGATTTCTTACCTGATTTCGGATTCAGCGCATCTTCGAACCAGAAACAGACTTCATTTTAAACGCATCGCATCGCCAGCAGCAGCGCCGCACCATACTCACCGTTCCTCGCAGCATCTCTACGATCCGGTGCTGCCTCCATCACCAGGTTGCCGCATTCCAGCACCTAAGGGGGACAAGAAAACAACAAGGTGAGCCAAAGGAACAAACAAGGACAATCTCTTGCCACCATATGCTTACCTGATTTTACCGCAGGAGGTATTATCCACCAGCACGCCAAATCTTCCTATGCTGCACCTGCAAGAAAAGAGAAAGCAGCAAGTTAAACCTTATCATCATTTACCGGACAGTGTTACAAAACACAGACTCTTACCTGAACGCTTTCAACTGCCACAAGACGATCATCTTTTGGGTCTAAGCTGCAAAAGAAACAAGGAATTGGACAAGAGTGATTATTCGGACATTTTGAACTCTTTAGAACTATACACTTACGGCCTTTCGCCCGGAGGTTTGGAGCCAAGATTTGTCCAGAACTCTTCCAATACCCTCAAGCCAGTGAAGTAACTGGCCATCAATGCGCCCCTGCATTCTTCGCAGGATGGAGAGCTCATCATACAAAACTATAAGGTGAGCTTTGTGAAAGAGAATGTCCGAAGTGATAAGTGGGGACGCAGTGAGGTGTTACTACTCAAATACACAGGTGGCCAATTCCCTTTCCCCGTCTTTAGGGGACTACTTCTACGGGTCAAGCAGATGAAGCTAGGTAGGCCAGTCCAGTCAGTCATCTCTGCACTACGCATCACGTTGGTGGAGACCGTGGCTGTCCAGTTCTGCTCGACACCCCTGTGGGAGCCAGGTGAGCGTAACATCTATCTGGGTAATGATCTCCTGACCATAGTGTGGCACTTTCAAAACTGGGGCCCTGCACAATCCATTCTTTAAATCCTTAAAGGAGGTGTGACTGGCATGGGTTCAAGTTACCTTCTTTGACATCTTCTTGCAGGTTACATCATTCAGGGGCATGGGAAACGTACCATACCCCTTAATGAATGACCAGTACTGCTGGTGAGACCTAGGATCTCACATGCTTCTGTGTGGTGGGGATGTCCCAATACTTCACAGCATGTTCCTTTGCTTCCAGAGGTTGTTTCTTACCTCCACTGACCAGATGGCCTAGCTAAGTCACGGTGCCCTGAACTATTTGGCACTTTGTGGCCTTGATAGTCAGACCTGGATTCTGCAGCGCCTGAAGCACTTGTTTCAGGTAGGGTAAGTGATTCTCCCAGGTGTTGCTGGACACAGCAGTGTCGTCTAAATAGGCGACACTGAAGTTTTCCATACCAGATAATACCTGGTTAACGATCTGCTGAAAAATGGCTGGGGCATTTTTCGTTTCGAAGGGCACCACAGTGAACTGATAATGTCCTTCGGGGGCTGAGAAAGCTGACCTCTCTCTCATGCCATCTGACAAGCCAAGCTGCCAGTACCCTGCTGTGAGGTCAAAGGTACTCAAGTACTTGGAAGCACTGAGCTTGTCAATGAGCGCATCTGCCGAGGAATGGGGTGAGCATCTGTCTTCATGACAGAATTGAGCGGCATGTAGTTACACAAAAGCAAACTTCAGTCTTCCCACCACTGGTCTTTTGTGGGACTGGTACCACTGGGCTAACTCAGGGTCTGTGGGATGGCTCTATCACTCCTAGTGACAACATCTTGAAAACTTCATGCTTGATGGTGTTCCTGACCTTATTGGACATCCAGTGAATCCTACTCTTCACTGACTTACTGTCTCCAGTTTCCCCATCATTCTCCAGTGTCCACATCATGGGTGCACCAATCTGTGTGACCTGGAGTCATCAAAAACAGACCGGCAAACTGTCCAAGTAATAGACTGTCACTGTGGCCTTATGGTCATGCCAGTGCTTCATCAGCTCCTAACTGGCCTTTAGGTTTTTCGTTGACTGTTCCATGTACTTAGACATTTTAGACTAAGGCCAAGTACATAGTTCACCACATCTCGTGTAGGGGATGAGGAGTTGCTCTCCCATCTCTCTTTCACTAGACTGAGGGGACCTCGTACACAGTGTCCAAACAGAAGCTCAATGGGGCTAAACCCTACTCCGTTCTGTGGCACTTCACTGTAGGCAAACAGAAGACATGGTAGGAGAATATCCTATTTGCTCCTTGGGTGCTCTTCCAAGCCACCTATCATGCTTTTCAGGGTTTTATTGAACCGCTCAACAAGCCAATTTGCTTGTGGATGGAAGGATGTAGAGAACTGGCAGGTGACTCCACACTCTTCCCACCTAGCTTCATTTATGCTGATATGAAGTTTGATCCTGTCAAAATCAACTTCCTTGTGGAATCCAACATGGGAGAATGTCCGTCCAATGCGGAGATTATCGTATTTGCCCCAAAAAAGAAACCAGCCAATATCATGGCAATCCTGCATACTTCCATTTTTAATGTTCAGACATATTATTCACAAAAAGTAAAGAATCTTGGCTGTATCTGGCAAGCAAACATGAATTGCAATGGCCAGATTAATCAGATTATTAAAACAGTTTACGATCAACATAAACTGCTGAAAACTCTCATGTCTCTTATTCTGGACAAAGATCAGTGCTCAGTGGTTGGCACCCTTGTTAATTCAAGGCTCGACTACTGTAACTCCCTTCTCCTGGGTATTCCCGAATACCAGGTTCAGCGATTGCAGGTTGCTCAAAAGTCTGCAGTGAGACTCATATTCTCACTGCCAAGGAGGGCATTCATTTCACACTTTCGCAGGAGTATTCATTGGTTCCCTGTACAGCAGTGAATTTTGTTCAAAATCTAGTGTCTTGTTTTTAAATGTATTAATGGTTTGGCACCATTTCTTTCTACCAGCAACTGTGCTCTGCTTGCCACTGCATTCGTCAACTCCTAGCAGGCACGCTGCAAGCCAATATTGAAGCCCTGCAGCTCGCACAAAATAACGCAGTCTGAGCCATACAGGGAATTCCCAAATGTGCCCACATCTCAGAGGCCAGAAGGTCACTTCGGTGGTTACCTGTCAAACACAGGATTACCCATAAAGTCTTGTCCTTTAAATGCCAAAGAAATGTGTGTCCTATCTATCTTATTGCCTGTCCTACATTCATCCAGCCTAGGTATAAATTGGTTCATTTTGGGGGTACCACCTTCAATGTCCAAGTTCCCTTGCTAGGGAATCTCTTTCCAGGACATATACGTCCGATTGAAAGCCTGGCTCTTTAAAAAACACTTCTCTTCAACCAGAACCCTCACTGATCGTTAGCATCTGTATCCTTTTGGTTTACCCCTGCTAACCCTTGAGAGTAATACTTGTTTGTTGTTTGTCCTACCTTTTTTTGTTTGTCTGTGTCTTTTTGTGTGCCCTGAGACCCACGGGCATGCAGCGCTTTATAAAAATTGAAATAAATAAAATATAAATAAATAAAAGAATGGCGGGCCGCTAATGGAGAAGGCTGCGGAAAAATCCCCCTAACACTCACCCACCATTCTCATCATCACATTTTTCTGCCTTGTGTGGCCATTTTCCCAATAAGTCACTTGATGAATCAAACGTTGTCACTCAAAAACATGTAATTGAAGCTCTCAGTCTAGCAATGATCCCGGTACACCAGTCCTCCAAACGATGAGAGAGCTATCTCCTCCCTAGCCCAGCCTCCCTACTTCAAAAAAGCTTGTTGCAGTACAGTTTCACTCTAAGCAGGCTTCCCCCACAGTCTAGTCTGTCCCTATCTTAGGGAGAGGCTAAATGATGTAGCCTTATTTCTCTAACTCCCTCAGGGACTTCATAAGTGACTTGACAAGGTAGTATTAATTCCTTGACATGTTTTCCCCCGATCACTGTCTTTCAACTTTGCTCTTCACTTTCTTCTCCCTATGCCTTTCTTCACGCTTTACACTTCTCCACACTCTCTTTCTCATTCTCTTCTCTCTCGCACAATCTTTCTCTCTCTGTCTCTTCCTCTCTCCCACACTCCTCTCTACACTCCATTTCCTGGTCTCTCACTTCTCCTGTCTCTACTCTACTCTCCACTCCAGCAACTACCTGATCTTATCCGTGTCACTCTAGGTCTCACTCCTCCTCACACTATCCCTGACTCTACCTCCCACCCTCCTGCCTCACACTTCCCAGTCTCTCTTCCACCTCTCTCTCCCACACCTCTTTACTCTCCCTTAACTTTACTGATCCAACCTCCCTCCCCCTCTCTCTACTTCTCTTCTCTTTCTCTCTTGCTGTCTCCTTCGCATGCTCTTTCTGTCTCTCTATCTTTCTCTCTCTCTCTCCTTCACACACACATACACACTCATTCACATGCAAATAGCCTTATTGATTTCACCCTGTCAGGCCCCTTCAGCTTACTTTCAATCTTTCCAAACACTACAAAAGTAAGTCTCCTCCAAATCCTGCTACACCCTCTTCTCTGGTCTCTTGGTCCTCTTCCAGCTCATCCATCTCCAGCTGAACTCCTATCACTGGCAACTAATTCTCCTGGCATTTTATATCCCGTCCCTTCTTATCTGGAAGGTTCTATCCACTCCGATTGGTCAGCTGATTCCCTGTGAAAGTGGATTATTAACTTATCTTCAACTCCTCCCATTACCTCCCCTTTTGGGCTGGGGCTTCCCCTTCATGGGGACTTTTAGTGTTGTCCCCTTTCTAGGGTTATGGAAATACTGTGTATCTGTGAATGTAACAAACTGAGGTGCCGCTACGTGCAACAACCCCTAGTTTATCAGAAACCCAGTGCTTAATTTGTGGGGTGTTTGTCAGGGCTCATGTCCAGGACTTATTTCGGAGCCCTGGTATTATTTTCTTAGTCTCAGTCTGATTATGATGTGTTTTGGCAACTTTATTAAATCCCATTCAGCAGTTGTCACACAACAAGCAATAACAATGTGAACTGGCCACATTCTCTTCACCCAAGGAAGAGCAGAGAAGGTTATAAAAGTGTAAGAACTGGCATAGGGTCTTTCAATCTGTAAACTGCTTCCTCTCATCAGGACAGGGATGCACATTTAAGGGGTGGGAGGTTAACGCATTGCTACTGGCCTACATGAACCATCAGAGGGGGGCATGGTTTTAGGTTTTCGCAGACCCAAAATTTGCTCTGAGGCTCTGAGCCGAGAAGCACCTACTGGCCATAAAGACTGTCCAATTTCGGGAATGGAGAGTGTTCTCAGGTATCCTCAAGGACATCTTTTGTCCTTGATGATCCTTTTCTTCACTGTGTTTAATGCTATATATAAATCATGGTCTGGGGTGGGAGTGGGTTGCTGCTGGAAGTTTAGAAGGGGACATGCTGTCCGTTATTGAGTTATTCTATTGCGCTGCAATCAAACAAACTATTTGTGTCCTTTGCTACTGGTCGAATTGTAGCTCTGTTTCTCAAACACTGAGATTCAGGACTCAATCTCTTGGGTCTCAAAGCGTTCACAGCAAACGCTCCTCTCCCACAGTTCAGACATCAAATGTTCTTCAGGATTTGCAATACAGAAAGAAGGTGAATTGGACATTCTTGCTCTATTGACGTATTCCATAAATTGCATTGGTTTTTGGCATCCAATGCTTTTCCTTCCAGAATGTAAAGCAGGATTTCCAAATTATGGCTCTGGAGCAAATACCACTTTTAACATTTCATTTTTAAATATATTTATTCACTCTGGAATGTTTTTAATCATTAAAATTTCAAATTGAGTTGCATCTTGAAACTCTTACACCCTTCACGTCTAACCTTGGTTGTTAAGGTGCTCTTCAGCTCCCCTATGCTTACCTCTAGAACATTGGTAGTGGAATTGAGTTTGTATTCATATTTTTTTCTGAAATTCAAGCAGTTTTGGGTGTTTTTGCACAGTTTTTGCGACACAGAATATTCAAATCCCCTCACGCCTCCCCAACACCAAGGAAAAGTGTACTTTTGTGAGATACCGTGGCGCCGCAAAGGGCTAGTTTAATTCTCAATTTTTGGATGTGAAATGTAATTATTGCCAGCCAGTTAGGCTGCGGCTCGGCCCTGCAGGCACTTATCTTATGAATGAGGAAGAGACGCTTGGGATGTATATGGACTTTCAACCAACGTCAGTGGAAGGCTTTGCATGCTGCATGCCGTATGAAACACTCCCACGGAACCTGAAAACCATTGAAAAATCCTCTGCACTTTAGGAAACACTTAAAGCCTTGTTCCAGAAAGCTCTCCACTAATGTCCTGGGCCTCATTACACGGAATGCGGTAAGGGTTTACCGGTACCGGTAAGGGCACCGGTACCGGTAAACCCTTACTGCCCTACTACGAGGTCCCTTTGCCGGACCCGACCTCAACGGCTGGTTTTAGCAGCCGTTACGGAACGGGCACGCAAATGGACCTTGATGCTAATTACGGTACCGCAATTTGTGGTACCGTAATTAGCTCCTTCCCCATTCCCATTGAGCCCTATGGGGGCAAAAATGGGAATGGGGAAGTGCCTTGGTAAATGGGGAATTACCGCCCCCGCTCACCTTGGAGTAGGGCGGTAATTCCGCCATCCACTAAGGTGGACACGGTAAAATACCGGCGGCAACCATGGCGTTAATAGTGCCATGGTTACCGTATACCATGTAATGAGGCCCAGGGAATGGTTTGTAACCGTTGGGCCCATGATCCACTGAATATGACTTCACAACCCTGATCTTAAAGTCATAGGGCCTCATTACATGGTATGCGGTAACCATGGCGCTATTAGCGCCATGGTTGCCTCTGGTATTTTACCGTGTCCGCCTTGGTGGATGGTGGAATTACCACCCTACTCCAAGGTGAGCGGGGGCGGTAATTCCCCATTTACAAAGGCCCTTCCCATTCTCATTTTTGCCCCCATAGGGCTCAATGGGAATGGGGAAGGAGCTAATTACGGTACTGCAAATTGCAGTACTGTAATTAGCACCAAGGTTCCTTTGCGGGCCCGTTCCTTAACGGCTGCTAAAACCAGCCTTTGAGGTCGGGTTCGGCAAAGGTACCTCGTAGTAGGGCGGTAAGGGTTTAGCGGTACCGGTGCCCTTACCGGTACCGGTAAACCCTTACCGCGTTCCGTGTAATGAGGCCCAATGTAAGCTGTAATTGCATTAGGAATTCAGCCTCTGATCTTGCAGTGAATCTACCTCACTCACCTGCCCTTTGCACCATCCCCCACTCTCGCTGTCCATCCCCTGACACCTCAGGGTGCCTTGAAGTAGTGCCCTGTTTCTGCCTATGGCAATTAGAGAAACGCTGAAATAAATGAATCCAGTGTGTCCTCAGTGGTGGAACAATTTTCAAAGTTGGGGTGCTGGCTGGAGACATCACTTCATCAAATTCTTAGGTGGGGGGGGGGGTCGTAATCAATTGTGGTGCTACTGAACCAGTGACTAAAATGCGTAAACGAACCCTTTTGGCAGACATGTATGTGGGTTTGGCTGAATTAAACATTTTTGATGAAGGGTGTGCAGTGGTGTTCATCGGAAGCCCTCTAAGTACTGCGCAATCACGAGAAATAGCAACTAGACAGTGGGAATCTAGAGCAGGGGGAATAAGTCGGCTGCTAATCCATTTATGTGCCTTACAGAGGTCTCTTTTAGAGACTGCACTGATGGAATCCACCATAATTGAGGTAATACTTCTAGGTTTACTTTTGCGCCTTGTCTGTATTCGTTGTTTGCAGTTTCAGTTAATGGTCCAGTCAGAAACATTAGAAGTCCTGGGTGCATGGATGCCTGTCCGAAACACTGAGCTACTGGAGAGGTGAACGCCATCTAAAAGCTCATAATACTGTGCCATGGGGCTACTGTCCTCAGAAGATTGGACCTTGTCCATGCCCACACAATACAGTGCCCCAGAATATGGCACTTTCACACCCTGCAATGCCTTACTTTAGTTGTTTGGCTTTAAGGATTGCTTAGAGCTGTAAAGGTTCTTAGGATAACTAGACATTTCTGACTGCTTGTGGGGCCCATTGCGCTGAGAAGATCAATGGCTGTTTAATAACAGGGCAGAGTGCCATGTTATTTTTTTGGCACAAAAGAGCGCTTTGAATGCATAGCTAAGGATTGTTCAACTCTCTGCGTGTTTCGGCGCTCCAGGCGCGGAAAGCCTGCCAGATGCTGCACCAGGAAGTCAGTCACACTTCCTATTGAGTCTGCCGACCCACGCCGCGTGCTGACGGACAACATGAATGCGAACGCGCTGCACTTGTTTAGACCTCGGAAACTTCGCGAGAAAAAAGAAGGCGCGCGTCAAATTGGGCGTAATCTTTGCCGCCATCTTATCACTGAAAGAACAGCCTGCTGGTCTCTGGCTTGCGGGTACCCGCTTATTGATCGTAGCTGGTGGCAACGCGGCGCTGGCTAGGAAACCTTTGAGCGAAAGAAATACTGCAAGAAAGATCAGAGATAATTCGTAGCAAGAGCCGGGTGAACACCTGCGCTGGGGAGCTGGGCGGGCTCTGCTCAACAACGGGTTTCTTTCACTTTAGCTAAGTGTTAAAAGATAACCATATCGTTGGATTCAAATCATTTATTGTGTCTCTTTAAACTGTTTGATTTAATCACCAGGTAAGGCTCCAACGGTGCAGGCTAACACAAAGACACATAGCCCTTATTTTGCACATAGTCCCATTTGTGCCATTTTGATTACACTCAAAGTTGGAAATAATGCATGAAAATCTGGGCATCCCGGTTTCATGTGCATTATTGCTGCTCATAATGCAAGATGTGTAAATGCCTCACACCATGCATGTGCATGGTAGCGTACCTGTCAACCTTTTCAAATGGAAAGGCAGGTGAAACAAGATTTTCCTTTTGCCATTGTGTTTTCTCCATTGACACCTATTGACGGGCAAGGGGATTCGCGGGCGGGGGAACTGACTGTATCACGGATGCCAAAATCGGGTGAGTTGACAGGTGTGCAGTAAGAAGCATTTACGTAGATTCCTATGTTAACCACATGTTATTTGCCAGTGCAAAAAGTGGGCGGATTCCATGGGAAGCCACAAGATCTGCCTCTGCATTAAAATTAGAAGGCCGTAGAAATGCTTGCGTATTTGTCTGGCAGAGAGGATTTGTTTGACGGAATTGTACATTTCGATCCATGCCCCCACTCCACCTGACAAATATTTTAAAATTACCCATAACATTGAATCAGGCATAAAACAATGCATTAACCTTTTACACTTGGTTTTAACACCCACAACAACACATTAT
Source organism: Ambystoma mexicanum (assembly GCF_040938575.1). NCBI lineage: Eukaryota > Metazoa > Chordata > Amphibia > Caudata > Ambystomatidae > Ambystoma > Ambystoma mexicanum. The sequence continues at coordinate 383,663,344 of NC_090937.1, read as the reverse complement.
GATCCACTGGGAAGATTTCGTGTCTGGTGGAGGTTGCCACACATCCACGCGTGCACATTGCAAAAGGTTTGACGGGAGCCATCTCTTGTCCGTAGATCACAGTGGTTATATCTTGAGAAGGCACCTGCTAACCCCTTTCAGTCATCCACTGAACAGATGGTAGATAGACTGGACACCTCACCTGGAATTCCACTGAGCTGATGCTTGTAATCCTGAAGTAACAGCTCAGATGCTTTGGCCATTGTGGTGCAGTGGTATAGTATGTGTCGCTGATGGTGTGTAACATAATTCTTGCCTGTTTACACAATATTTTGCGCGGGCATAGCTTGCAAATGGATCTGTATCAGTGTTAGGGAGTTTTACTAAATACTACCTATAGTAGGACTGTAGAAGACTCTAATTTTAGTGTACAGGCCCCCCCTCTTAGTATACGCCTGAACTACCCAAAAGGTTTGGTAGCTGTGGCCGAGCAGCCAGGCTTAGTTAGGGAGGGAGAAGGGCTGTAGTAGAGACCTTTGAGCACACAGTCAAGAAGACACACTTGTAGTTTTACATAAATATTAATTATTATAAAAACTAGGCAATGTTAAGTTCATGTTAAGTAAAATAAACTTTGTATGTACATATATAGTAGGACCTTTGCAGTTTTAACTCAATTCAATGGTAAACCTTAAATTGGAATGTAGGTAAGGGAAAGAGTTACTTCAGGTTAGCAAAAGTATTCATCAACCACACAATCATAAAACGATAATACTGGTAAGTAAACTAACTTTGTACACACTTGTAGAATAGTTGGAAGCAATTCAAAGTAAGTAAATCACTTAGCAATGAATACTTGGAATCACTGGTATCAGGAAAGAATGAATGAATGAAAACCGACACAGAGCAGGTAAGACTTGCATTCAATTAGGCTTTATTATGTCCATCCCTATTTAGTTACAAGTGTCTCAGAGCCAGGTTGGTGGTTAAAATAAGGCACCAGATGTAAAGAGTCAAAAGCTCCAGAAGAAGACTTGTAGCAAGTAAGTGCACTTTTGTTTTGTAATTTCTTTTGAGTATTATCCAGTTAGCCATGTCAACTTTTAATACAGTGCACAAAATACATACAAATTAGAAAAACAAAACAGCAACACCTTTCAGATCCATATCATCAGCAAATACAGAAACTCAGGATGATCCCATCCCAGGCACATAGGAGCAACAGGTGCCATATTACCCAGAGTTCTACAAAATTAGTAAAATCTGCTTCCACATTTTTATCATAAAAAAATACAAGAGCCTCTGTTGCCGCTCATGATGATTGACCACAGTTCATCTGCAGCATGTTTCCCTGCCAAACCAGTGCACCTCAGCGCTTATAACCTTAGCCTGTGGAGGGGCGCACTTTCCATCCAGAGATGCTATGCTAGCACCTCCACAAATGTGGCACAGCCTCTCATTTCTTGGAATCTTTGCAAAAACCCTAGGACTTCAAATATCCGTACGGCATTAATGTTTCAGGTAGTCCCACACACAAAGGTTTCCCAAGCCATTACCTATGTACATCAGTGGGCTGACGCATGTGCTGAAGTGTGCAAAAAACAAGGCAGTGCACTTTCTTTGTTGGGAAAAGGTTCAGGGGATTCAGAGAAGGCTCCCTGTAGATGCACGCGTGTTAGGCCTGGGCGAACGTATATTAGCAAACTCCCAAATGCATAAACCAGCACTCTAGCAACACAGGAGCAACAAAGCAACTCTAGGTACGTTCTTCCAATAGTTTTGCAGTACCTCAGACGTGAAGAAGAAGATGCAGTACAATGCTGCCATGATGCAGCAACAACTGACCTGGTCACCAGATTCTTGGCCAGGCAGAATGAAGAAGGGACACTGGAGGGATATTGCAGCAGCAGACAAGTGGAAAGGCTCTCAGTAAAGGATTCTTCATGGTTCTGTGGTTGTGGCTCCCTTTTCAAAGCACCTGTAAAGAATGTATATCACCTGGTCGATTCAGCTTGCTTTCTTGCCCCATCCTTCAAGGAGCGGCATCTTAACTCTGGAGGTCTGGAGGGAGTCCACCAAAGTTTTGTGAGGATTCTATCTTCGGAAGGCGATGCACTGCACACTGGCCACAGGGCCCAGGGTATTGGCGGTTTTCAGCTGGTGAAGGTCACAGCTTGTCGTGGGATGGCTCAAAATGCAGGTCATCCTCAGACTGGTTGGTGGCACCAGTCTAAGGGAGGAAGTCGTCTGCATCAGAGCATCGCTCTCGCTTGGAACAGAAGGCTTGCGCAGCACCAGTCACTCTGATGGCTCAGAACACAAAGGAATCCTGGGAAAGACAAAAGACAAACAAGGACTTCTCCCACCCAGCACAGCAGAAGAAGGACCAATATAGAACAAACCATTGTGAGTTGGTGAAAAAAGAATACACTACACATTTTGGATCAATGGTATCCCATGTGTCTCTTACCGTAGCTACGAATGCATCCTGCATTGTGAGTTTCACAAAATTGGTAGAAAAGTGTCCACTGCCACCAGCCAATATAAATTTGTTACTGTAACTAGAAAGTTACAGGAGAAGTGAAAAAGAGACACACAGTGTTCCCTCAGAACTCCACATACGGTGGAGTTTGTTGAGCAAACAAGCAGAGTGTAGGTCGATTAAAACGTATTCCCTTATCATTGGGAACAGTAGTTGTCGCAACAAATTAAAATAAAACCAAAAAGGGAAGCTCAAGGTGCTTCCAGTAGAACTGCACATAAGGTGTTCCGTGCTACAATAGGACATTACAGATGCCATAGAAAAAAATGGAGGAAAGTAGACTCCATCAAAATAAACCCAAACAGGGGTGCCCAGAGTACAAAACAAGAAGGGGTGAGTGAGGAAAAAGATTCCCACTCACTCATGAGAGTCTGAAATAATCCAATAGTCAGCAAAAGGTTCTGGGGAACTCACCAGGTGAGGAGAATATCCCTCAAGATGGAAATTCAGCCTAACACTCGTCCCTCCCAGACTAAGGGATAGGAAGATCTAATCCACTCCTGGAGGAAATTCTGGTTCCAATCGTTCAAACCTCTTGGATAGTCCATCAGCATTCTTATGTAGGGACCCTGACATATGCTCAATATTGAAGTCTAAGGATTGGAGTCTTATGGACCATCTGAGCAATTTAGGATTTTCACCCTTCATTTGAATCAGCCATCTCAGAGGTTGGTGGTCAGTTTGAATTCTGAAAGTGGTACCATACAAGTATGACCTAATATTCTTCAATGACCACACTATGGCAAAACATCTGTGTTCTATTGTTGCCCACTGCTTTTCCTTATCTTTTAGTTTTCTGCTGATGAAACAAATAGGGTGCTCCCTGCCTTTATCATCCATTTAGCTCAAGACTGCCCCAATACCTGCGTTAGAAGCATTCGTTTGTGCGAGGAAGGCCTGAGTGTAATCTGGAGCACTCAGCACTGGAGCATTGCACAAGGCATCTTTTAACCCCTGAAAAACCTTCTGGCATTCTTGTGTCAATTGTACCTTTTAAGGTCCTTGGGAGAATGAATTGCATCTAGGGGTGCTGCTATTGTCTCATAGTCAGCAAATACATTTCTGTAGTATCCTGTGAGGCATAAGAAGGCTCTCACTTTTGTCTAGTACCGTGGGTCTCCAAGTCTTGTACAACTTGTACCTTGCTGGGTAAAAACTTGATTTCTCCCTGTGCTACTTTGCGTCTAAGGTAGACCACTTTGCTCTGACCAATTCACCACTTATTAGCCTTGATGGTCAGATTGGCCTGCTGAAGGGACTGCAACGCCTGTGCCAGATCGGAAAGAAGTTCCCCCCAAGTAGGACTTAGCACTCCAATGTCATCCAAGTATGCCATGCAGAAGTTCTCTAATCCATTCAGAACATGGTTTACCAATCTTTAGAAGTGGCAGGTGCATTTTTCAGTCCAAAAGGCCTTGCTCTAAACTGGTAGAGACCTTCTGTGTTAGAACATTTTATTTTTTTCCTTGGCATGGTCTGTCATGGCTATTGGCCAAAAGCCAGAGGTCGGGTCAAATTTATTGCGGAAGTTGGCTGAACCAAGCATGTCCATTAGTTCATCTGTCCTTGGCAATGGATGGGCATCAGTCCTGGTGACTGCATTCATTGCTGTGTAGTCCACACAAAATGTAAGTTCTTTAGATCCTGCCTTTGGTACTTGTACAACTGGACTAGACCACGGACTGCTGGAGTGTTCAATTACTCCAAGGTCAAACATTTTATTATCCTTTGTCTATAGGTGATTTCTCACATTATCTGACATTCTGTACCCATTGCTCTTCACATGGAAACTATCACCAGTGTCTATATCATGTTCATTCCAAGGAGTCAGGACTGGTGTTAGTGAAAACAGGGGGTGCAAATTGAGTTAAAAGAGCTTTGCCCTCTGTGCTGGTCCAAAGTCAAATTATAAGAGAGTTGGACTCCCACTAGAGATCCATCTGAAGGGTGTCCCCTTAGAAGATCAGGGAGAGGTTTACTCTCCTCTTCTTCTTGATCAGAAGCTAAGAGCAAAGCTCCCATTTCTGCTCTAGGAACATAGGCCTTCAGGTGGTTGGTGTGAAAGACCTGAGGGCCCTGCTTGGGATTTCCCAAGTACACCAAATAACTGACCTCTCCAAGTTTTCCTACAACTTTGAAGGGTCCTGTCCACTTATCCTGTAAAACTTTGTGCCTTACTGCTGTTCTGGAGTAAATTCCACCATGTTAACTTTCTGGTCATACCAATGTTTGACCAGGGCTCGACCAGCTTCTACGTTTTCAGTGGCTTCTGTCATTATACGTGCCATCTTTTTCCTAAGGCCTAGCACATAGTTAGTGATGTTCACTGGCTTAGAAGATGGAGAAGCCTCCAGGTCTTATTTAATCAGGGCTAAGGGGACTCTTACTTGATGACCCTAGAGAACCTCAAAGGGGCTGAAGCCCACTCCAGCTTGAGGTATTTCTCTATGTGCAAAGAGAAGGCATGGCAGTAGAAGTTCCCACTTTCTGTGAAGGGGTTCCTCTAAAGCTCCCATCATGCTATTCAGTGTTCTATTAAACATCTCTACCAACCCATTTATCTGTGGATGGTAGGTAGTTGAGAACTTGTAAGAGACAGGCTTTATGATATGCATTTGGACAGGTCATCCTGCAAGCTTGGTGGGCCTCAGAGATGCCTTGGCTATATCTTCTAGGTTGAGAAAATACTCATCTAGCATCGTTATGTTGGCCCCAGTGTCTCTAGTGGCAAGGGTCTCCTGACCATTAATAAGTACACTGTCCTTAGTGTTATCTGGAATGGAGTTATAGATATCCTGGTCTATTGTTTCCACGACTCAAGAGACACTTAAGTAACTGTAGCTTGAACTCTTGAGCTAGAGAGTGAAAGTTGGCACATGTCAGGAGCTTCTCCCTCTTGTGTGAAGGCTAAGGAGACAGATAGGATCCACCAAAGTTTTGTGAGGATTCAATCTTTGGAAGGCAATGCACTGCACACTGGCCACAGGTCCCAAGGTATTGTCGGTTTGCAGCCAGTGAAGGTCACAGCTTGTTGTGGGATGGCTCGAAATACAGGTCATTTTCAGCCTGGTTGGTCTCACTAGTCTAAGGAGTGAACCTTTCATGTTGCTTGGATAAGAGGGCTGGAGCAGCAGCAGTCACTCAGATGACTCTGGCGGTGTCTGGAGGTGGCTGCATATGTCCTTCTTCTCCTCTTCAGAATGGATCTTCCAGTTGTTGACTCTATCTTCAGCATCACGACCCTTGCCTTCTATGCCGACACACAGCCATTCAACATGCATGCTTTCATTCAAACTTGGAGTGGTGGCTGTCCTTTCAGGACAGTCAGCTTCTGAGTTAAAACTGGATCTAGTCAGGCACACAGGATGACAAAGACCTGTGGGCTTTAGAGTCCTCCCAACTTCGTGTCCTCCCAAAAACACGGGCACCTTTGGGTAGGCTTCACAAAGGAATCCTGGCAAAGACAAACGACAAACTAGAACCTCCCAGACCCAGCATGGCAGAAGGACCAACAAAGAACAAACCATTGCGAGTTGGTATAAAAAGAAGACAGGAACCATTTTGGATCAATGGTGTCCCATGTGTCCCTTACCGCAGCCGTGAATGCACCCTGCGTAATAAGTTTCACAAAACTGGTAGTAAGAATATCCACTGCCACCAGCCACTCAGAAATATTTTCTGCTGTAACTAGAAAGGTACAGGAGGAGTGAAAAAGGGACACAAAGTGTCCCCTAATCACTCCACATAAGACGGGGTGTGCTGAGCTCACAAGAAAAGTGTAGGTAGAATAAAAAGTATCCCTGTATCCTTGGGAACAGTAGTTCTCACAAGGAATTAAAATAAAAACCAAAGAGGGACGCTCAAGGAGCTTCCAGTGGCCCTGCACATATGGTGCTGCGTCATTCAATAGGAAATTACAGATGCCATAGAAAAAAATTGACGAAAGTAGACTATATCAAAATAAACCTAAACAGAGATGCCCAGAGTACAAAACAAGAATGGGTGAGTGATGAAAAACATTCCCTCTCAATCATGAGAGTAAAACAAAAAGTGCTGGGGGGCTCACCATACAAGGAGAATATCACACAAGGTGGAAATTAAACCTAACAATCAGCCATTCATGCCACATGCTGAAGTGAGTAGATGGACTATGGGTCATGGCAGCGGGCATCAGTGATGATCTGGTAGCAAATATTTTGCATGATCAGACACACTTGCCACATATGCTGTGAGGCAATGTGCATTCTATATGCATGATGAGAACATGATTAGGGCACTGGTCAGTGACTCTTTCTGTCATGACAGTGTCATGTAAGAGTCTGTGGTCACACATTACACTTTGCTGTTCACATATTTAGCTATGCAGTCGCACCATACCACAATCCCGTATTAAATAAACCACTCCTCAAGTGATGTCTAGGCGTACACTTAAATGCCTAGCCACTCATTCAAATGCATATCTTGCCACACTTTTATAGAATTACCGTGTTGTACACAGCTGCATTGCTTCAATGCTAGGTCTGAGTCATCTCTCACCCAGAACATGACCTTACGACTTCTTTAGCCGGACTAGGCGTTAGTGGAAGTAGACGCCTGACGCAGTGCTGAAAATGTATTACGTAGATTTAACAACAGACAATAACAAAATACAGAAACATAAATTAACCCTAACTCCAAATGTACTATTATTCCCATATCAAATGAAAACTATATGCTTTATATTGCCAAGTCACCACTGCTACTAGTTGGCATGCCTCTTACTATGCCGGTGAGGATGGTATCCACCCACTGCAGGCATGCATTGTGGGGGTGGGGTCTCCCATGTTTGTCCACTTGCCTCCTCTACCACCACACTGGGGTTGTGCTGAGGAAGGTTAATGTTACCCTGCAAAATAGGCCTCCTCTGCTTCTGCTTTGTGGAAATGCTGCTACTATGGCCAATGCTGCCAGAGCATAAGGCGTACTTGCCTGCAGGCCTTGCACTGCTGGCGTGGCTGAATTCAATTCAGTCTCGATCGCACTCCGAGCGTCAACGAACTTGGCCACTATGGCCCTCTGGATATCTGTGGTCTTTGTTGCCATGGCCAGCCTTGTGATGGTCACCTCATTGCTTACCCGCTGCAGTTCTCATGCAATGCTGACCTTATTGATGGCAGCTGGGTGCAGATGATGACCTTATGCTTTCACTTCCCTTTTTATGAGGTCATTAAGGGGTGAGAGGGAGGGCGATTGGTGCAGGCCCATCAGGGCACACGTTGCTGTTTGTCAGAGCCCAAGGTTGTGCACATCCAGGTTGTGTTAGTTAGTCCCTTCAGTGCTTCCTGGGTCTCTGGTGGCCCTTTTGCGGCCTCTTATAACTGTATTAACCAGAATGTTGTAATTTGCAGGCTCCTAAAGTGCAGGGAAATCCCCCCAACATGTTCTTCTTCCTTCTCCTCACCCTCAGTAGGTACATGCCCTCATATGCGTATACCAGTGAGGTTTCCTGTGGAGCAGCATCAGTGTCAGCAAGTGGTGGAATATTGGCATTCACGGGCGCATGTCTGTGTAAGTTAGAAATAGTCCTTCCACTGGAGATGTTACACATTACAACTGAGAAGCATACACAGGCAATTTGAAACCTTCTTCCAACACACATCAATCATCAGGAACCAAACACTCTCCCAAAGACTATGATTTTGGCCACCTGGTGAGTGCATCCACACAGCCTGTGTGGGGAAGGATGTACTATGGATACAGATTCCTACTGTGCTGCCCCAATGTACTTCCATGAACCACACACCAGGCCAACCACAACAGCAATGCTATCTAGCATTTCCCCTCTGTGCAGACTGAGCAAACCTGGGACACAGCATTTTCTAGCACCAACATTCTTGCCATGGTGACAAGTGTCCGCATAGAACTATGCCAGTGCCCAAGATGACATCAGCTGCTCCTGTCGTTAGCCTGCACTTGCTTCCTTGGGTCGAACTGAGAGATGTAATACCTACAACATCCGGCTGCACCCTTCCTAACTACAGTACATCACACAACACATGCTGGAGGCACACACTGCAGCAACACTGGGGCTGTGTGAATGCTCGACTAGTTTCTGTTTGTCAGCGTCATTTCCTCCTTTTTCCACTGCTGTTGGAGGGATCATCCCTGCTACTGCTTCCTCTGTTAAGGTGGGGCTTGTGTGGGTAGCAGGTCCTGCACCTGTCCCACTTGAATGGGCCTTTCTTTCTGCCACCTTGTCGTTAGTGTGCCGCTTTACATCACCCCAGTGCTTCTTCAAATCTTTGAGGGTACACCTATACACATCGAGGACACTTATATTGTTGGTCGGCTCCAGCCTTAGGGCATTGTCTACAACAAGGCTGAGGCATTGGCCCTGGAGGCTGAAGAGCCTGCCTTCGCACACTTCCTTTAGGCAACCAAATTGGCAATGCCCCCCCCTCTATAAAGTTCTTAGCACAGCAGCTCTTCTCTACTTCCTTACCTTGAAATGATTTCCATTTTACTGATTGCAGCTCTGAGTATAAAGTTCAGAAGTGTTGCTTGGAGATGATCTGGGAGAGTTATGTGTACTGGCTGTGTATAAGAGCCTTACTAAATCTATGTGTGCTGATCACAGCCCAAAATTGGTAAGACCACAAAAGAGTGGCTGTTTGGCGGCCCAAGTTAAAAACCCTGTTGTCTTACTCACTCTTGTGAGAGAAGAAGAGAGAGTTTGCAGGAGTGACTTGGAGGCTTTTATATAAGGGACAACCCTTTAACTTCAGGGCTTCCAGTTGAGAGAGGTCCTGCAAGTAAAAACCTCTGTTAGATATCAAGACAGTATTCCTCTCCCGATGGCAGGGGCATAGACTGGGTGTGGCATGATGGGCAAGGCCCACCTTCATTGCCCCAAGGACCAACGTGGGGCTCGGCGGTGTACACATCCGTACCTGTTTGTGACAGCTGATGAGGATGTACTTTTGATTATTAATGCACAACAACCAATAGAAGCATTTCTGTGGAACTGCAACTCATATGCAAGTTATGTATAAGAAAAAGCTTGATGCATATGTCAAACAATGAACAAAAGCTTGTTAGTTTATCAGGCTCTTCTGTGGAGTGTCTTATTCTTGAAAGTAGCACAAACCATTTGCAGGGTCTCAAGTTGTAACAGTCTTAATTTTAGGCTCAAATTATACTGCATTCTAGTACTCACATACAATGTTCCCTCTAATTATTGTTCTCTGAGTGCAGAACTGGTTGATTTTCGTGCGCACTTCCTTTTCATGAGCGCAATTAACTCACAATGTAAGCCACTTTGTAAGCATGCGTAGTTAGTGAGCTACCATCTTCGAAGAGAGTTTGGAAAGGAATTGCCCCTTCCAAACCACTGCAATTCGTAAGTAATCTGCATAAAAAGTGCATCTTACAACACCTTTTCCAAACACATAGGTCAAAAAATATATATTTTATATGTGATTATAAAGAGAACTCATCAACCAGTTCAAGACCTCAAAATGTGCCACAGTAGCTAGCAAAAGTACTCATGTGCAGAGTGAAATGTGTGCTTTATGTCACTGGGAAAACACTCCTGTGAATTACAAAAAAACAAATATTGCTTTTCATATCTGATGTGGCTATCAAAAATCAGACCGGATACAATATTTGCAGATGGAATCAAGGCAGCTAAAAGAATTGTCAGAAAACATGCCAATAGGAGTTCATGTGCCCCTTTGATGAAGTAATTCAAGGGCCACATGAGAACATGCCACAGAATGTGATGATCAAAATTCCCTAGCTTCTACTTACTATCCACATTATGTTGTCCTGGAGTTACTCAAACCCAGCCTTACAGCTTAGAGACTTATACGCAATCCATTTGTAATCCCTAAAAACAGAAGAATGTGCCCAATAAAAAGGGGAAGCAATAAACACATAGGAACCAACCCATGGCTTCTGCCCACAAATCAGTGATCAGCAGAGCAGTGGCATAGGAAGGAACTCTAATAATATTTCGGACCGATCTCAAGACTAATTTTAAGGGCAAAGAACATATTTTAATAAGCATAAAGCTTTTGTGTTGGCAAAGTTAATTACTTTTTTACTCCCTGAAAAATAATTTCACTCTAATTAGGAAGCACATTCTTATCAAAGCTTTGCTTGTAACCCTGACATACGAAGTAAAATGACTGCACACATGCAGCCATAATTTTGCCCACCCTTACTCACCACAGCCTAGACAAAATTAAACAAGAAACTTACTGAGATTTCTTATAGAGCCCTGTTGAAGTAAATCACACATATATGCCGTCTAGGTTAATAGCATCAATGCTCAGAGGTAAAACAGCTTGAGGGCCTTCTTCTGTAACTAGGAATCCCTCTGTACTTAATTGTTATCAGTTTAACAAGATGCAGGGGAATACTACAGTCTGTAAACACAGAACACATGTTTACACTGTAATGGCCTCAGCAGCTAAGCATAGAAAGAACCAGAAAGTGCAGTCCTCTAGACTGTTACTAGAGTTTCCTTTCCTTCAGCAAACAAACACATTTTATACACTGTACTGTACTAGCAAAACAACTGACTTGGTTTTTGAAAGTTACTGATTTGTTCATCACCCACAAGGAGTGATCTCCTGTGCCCTTTTCCCCCTGCCCTTCCCCAGCTCCTGTGCTCGCATCCAATACTAGTTGACAGGGCACTTTAAAACATGTAGCAGTGAAACACTCACTGGGATATTTGCATACCCATACTACTTTGCAAGCAAAACATATTTAGTGCCTCACCATGATATTATATGTATTTTAAGAAAATGTCATGAATCTGCAGGTACACAATTATTTTGCAGAGCATACAAGATTGCTTGCAACGTATTCCACCCTTATATTGTTGGGTAGGTTTATACAACTGATAAGTGAAATCATTTGTGTATAACATTGAGTTCCAATATGATTTGTTAAGGTCTATGCCCAATGCAGCTCTGAACACTTGGAAAGGATGCAGATTGTGTGAAATGCTTTCTACTGTCTAAATATCTGTTGCCCTAATACTACATATGAGGTATACCTGGTATAGCCCATAACCATTATCCCTTGCAGGCCAAGTAAGTGATATTGCAATGTGCTCTCCACTTATAGGATAATGTGAGCAATGATAAAGTAAGAGACTCTGAGCATGACACTGGTCTACTAAAAATTCTTAGAGATCAAATTAATATTTGAGTTTTATAATGTGTTAACATGCAAGAGACCACTTCAAAGCGCTTGCGTGACATATGTACTAAGAATAGGAAGCATGGGATGAGGTTAGACATCCAAGTAGCATGTTTACCTACAGTCAGTATCCAGTATTTGAGATAATTAGGCTACATAGTGTGGTGACGCTTTTATTATTATTATTAGTGTATTTATTGAACACAGCCCTGGCTTCGTCAATCACCAGAGTGCTTTACAACCATAGGGGGAAGTACACAGTGAGGGAAACAGACAAGGGAGTGGGAGCTAACAGGGGAGGGCAACGGCGGCCAATTTACAGCAAGAGATCTACAAGCAACCAGGGGAGGAGACAGTGGGGGGCATATCAGAGTCTCAGTTACGATGGGAAGTGGAGGATGTGTGGACTTATGTGTTATGGAGGAGTCATTCTTTGAAGAGGAAGGTCTTGAGCTCTTTCCGGAACTGTAGCAGCAATGGGGTAAGTCTGATGTTGATGGTAGAGGGTTCCAGAGTATTGGAGCATAGTCAGAGAAGGCTGTTCTTCTTGTTTTTTCCTTCCTGCGCCGTCAGAGTTCAAGCCTTCACATTTCCTTACTTCTGGTGGATTGCAGGCATTTGGAGATGCTGAGTTTCTCAGTGCGGTAGCTTGGGGACTTCAGGGCGACGGTCTTGTAGATGATGCAGGCTTGCAGCAGGAGCCAGTGCAGTTAGAGGAGGTTCAGGGTTGAATTTCCAGAGTCCTTTCATGAGTTGTGCTGCAGCATGCAGGACACATATCAGGGGTGCCAGGGTAGTCATAGTTTTCATATTAGTTTTTACCTCTTGTGGGTGCATTCTGTTTTTAGGTTTTTAAGCTCACGCTTGCATAGTAGGGTAATGTAAATGAGCTAAACCAGAATATCATGACTATTTAGTTGTTTTAGGAGAAAGCAAATGTCAGGTAATGGCTGTGGCTTGTGCGTCATTAAATCTTTTTCCATAGGTGAGAATTCCCTGTGTGCGCTGCTAAAACTCTTCTCAGCGGAACCCAGAAGGCAGCTGGGCAAGCGCACATGCGCACAGCTTAGAGGGAACACTGCTCACATATCTGCACTTCCAAACTGTACAGGAATGGAAAGTTAGGATACAGAAGATACTTTAAGATCCCGGTTTCAGCATATGTATATGTGTGAATGAAGTAGCTGGGTTAGAAAAGTGGGTAGTAGTTTGCCATAGTACATAGGTCTACTTATGTATGTATATTTGGGGCTCATATAGTGTGAACCAAGTAAACATAAAATGGGATGCTGCCCAAACAAGTGGTAGATTCCAGTGATAGAATGATATGGAAACAGAGGCAGTGGAGGTCATGTAACATGATTTATTCTATGGGGCCAGGTTCACATATAGGTCAATCTTCAGACATCTTTGTGAGGAAAGAATGCATGCGTATGCTCAAATTCAGACACAGTTGATAAAATGAGCCCCATTTAGTTGGGTAATAGTAATATCTGTTATTTACAATGCAAACAATGTAGATGATTACAGCTCAAACATCGGCTTATTTGTGGGGGTAGGCAGAAAAAGAAACACTCAAATTAAATAAATATCTCTCTCCTCGCACATCGGTACCCCTCTCCTAGGCCCAGGTGAGTGCAGTGCAGGCCCACCCTGTAGATACACTCTGGCTATATCAATGCTCAAAAGGCTGATGAAACAGAACCCTAGAAACATCCTAAACAGTGTAAGAAGTCTATTAGCTCTCGGAGGCTGGACTTCCTCCCAAAGTATAGGGTTGGGGCGACTCACACACTTTCCAATCGTTTTTCTAAAAAGGTTACCTGACTAAAACATGAGGACCATTAGTCACCCTGTCCTTAGTCAGGGGCTGAGTGTAAGGTTTAAAACCCGTTTCGACTGGTTGGCCTAAATATTCTAACCATTTTTGTGATACTTCTGACTATTTTACCAGAGTACGCCCAACCCAGGTTTCAATGAGGATATGAATCTGTAACATTTTGTGCCCCTCAGGGACCTTTAGGGACCACAAGGTATGGGCTACCACAATGTTGCTCTGGGCCTGCTGCCACCCTGGGCAAGAAGCCGTGCCAAAACGGTATTTTCTGGTTTTGGAAAGTGGCAGCTGTAGCTTATGTACTGCCTATACCATGTGTGGCTATGTTAGCAAACAAGAAGATCTTTTGCTCTCCGGGCATCCTAAAATGGCCTCTCATAGTTGTTTAAGTCCAGTAACCAGGCACCTGTGTTTTTTGCCCTTTGTGTAAATACAATAGCTATTTGTTGCCACAGCTCTTCTGGTAGCTGTACTATTTGCAGGAGGCATAGGGGTGAGTTTGTCGCCGCTTTCTGACAGGCTAGGCAGTGTGTTAGGGTGTCCTCAACTATTGCATCCATGTATGGGAACCAACCTGCTTGGGTGGTATTTTTTTTGGGCCTCACTACGACCCAGGCGCTAATGGGTTAACGGCACCGTAAAAGGCTGCAGCGCTGTTAACCTATTAGCGCCTAATTACGAGGTCCCTTTGCGGGACCCGACCTTAACGGCTGGTGTAGACCAGCCGTTAAAGTAGGGACCCGCAAAGGGACCTTGGTGCTAATTGCGGTGCCGCAATTTGCGGCACCGTACTTAGCGCCTTCCCCATTCCCATTGAGCCCTATGGGGCAAACATGGGAATGGGGAAGGGCCATGGAGGAAGGGGGAATTACCGCCCCGCCAACCTTGTAATGGGGTGGTAATTCCCCCTTTCTCCATGGCGGAGTCGGTAACTTACCGGCATGGACCATGGTGCTAATAGCACCATGGTCTTCCGCCAGGGTCGTAATGAGGCCCTTTGTGTTTGCGATCCCTCTGTGCCCCTCGTGTGTTATGTTTACCATTGCTTTTCTCAGGCACTTGGGGACTACTAGCTAGTTTCCTCGCAGCAGGATGCATTGTTCTGTCGTGGCTAGTTCACTTTGTATCTTGGCCATTCTTTCTAGTTCGTTCTTGTCCACCTCCCCATTCACACAATTTTCCTTGTTTCCTTGCAAAGGTTTTTCTATTTGTTCACGTTGGTGAGTTGTACAGCTGCACAATGGTGAGGTCTGCTCTGCAGTTGTCAGCAAACAGGTTCATGGTAATGGCCAGGGGAAGGGCGTTTTCTGAGAGGTACATGACATAGCTCTCTGCCTCGTGTACCATGGAATCTTCTGTCTTCCCTTTTGGGTGCCTGGATATATAGTCTGCTGGGTTCTGTAAGGAACTCATGGTGGCAAAAGTAAAGACAGACACAGGTGATCACAGTTCAAGGGTGTTTATTAAACTGTATAAATGGGTCAGAAAAATGTCTAATCTAAATATAAGATGGCAGCAAGCTACGACCATCAAATAATAATAAAGCAGTCGTAGTGGCATCTTGCCAAAAAAGGGCCTATACTAAAAAAAAGATTGCCAATCCTTACCACTAAGTTTACAAAAATAGTGTGGGGTAATGTTCAGGAAACGAAAGAAGTGTCCACAAAAGGATGTCAAGATATTAAGGCTGAGGTCTCTCTTCCCCAAGTTTTTAGCTCAGGACAAGGCAGGACTCTTGAGTACAGCACACTCCTGGGCGTCTCCAGCACAAGATTACAGTTCCTTTCAGTGATATCAGGACTTTCTACAAAGTCTCTTGCAGCAGAGGGCCTTATGTGTCAACAATAACCAAACAAAATTTCCTTCTGGTAACCTTCACGTCGGTGGATTACTCTTCACCCTTGGATCCTCCTCAGCCATGCTCCAATACTTCCCTCAATGTTAGCCTTCCTCAAAATACTTGCCAATTTAAAAAAGAGACTTCCGAAGGGCGCTCTCCTCTTGCTGGGTCACTCTGTTAGCCTATGGCATGTTCAGGCTTTACAAAATCCCAGTTGACGATTTCTTACTCTCCTCAGAAAGCAGAGGTTCCCTTGCCCTAGCTTTCTCCTTGGCATCCCTCCATCAGGTTTACATTTGCCACAGTTCACTGTTTCAACAAAAAGAGATTTCAGACCCCATAGGTTCCTCCCTTTTCTTAAATCCGGGTCTCAGCCCTAGTCAGGCTTTCTCTAAAGCCCCCAGTCAGGCTTTGCACAGTTCAATCAACACAATATCCCAGGGTGTGTTAAGGTTCACCCCAGTTTACAGGCCTCTCTCAGTCGGGTTCACGTATGCCTCCAGTAAGACCTCTTGTGACTTGTAGTTTCACCTGGTTCAGGAGAGGAGGCACCAGCCAGAGACCATTGAATGAGCGCCCATTTGGAGCCGGACCACTCTAGCTCTGGTGCTAGTTTCTTTCACAATGGTTCACAGGGGTCTCCCTCTGCCGTGCTCAGACCCTTCTCACAAAGTTTACAGGGGTCTCCCTCTGCCAGGCTTGGACCCCTCTTAGGGTTTAAAAGCACCTCCGTATTCCGGGCTTAGACCCTTCTTAGGGTTCAAATGTGCATCCCTCTTCCGAGCTCGGCCCCTCTTTAGGAAGATCACAAGGGTCTCCCTCTGCCGGGCTCGGACCCTTCTCACAGGTTCAGAAAGGGCCTCCTCTTTGGGACTCAGACCCTTCTCCAAAAGTTCACAAGGGGTCTCCCTCTGCTGGGCTCAGACCCCTCCAAGGTTCAGAAAGAAGACTTTCCTCCGCCGCGCTCAAGTCTCCTCTCTCAACAGTTTTCAAAAGAAAGGTTAATGGATTTAGAGACTTCCAAACTTCCAGTCCCAGCTACACTGTCAGGATTTTTCTCCCAATTCTCAGCTCTGAAAAACGGCATTTGGCATTGGGAGCTGCAGGAGCTAAAGGGTGATATTGTTCTGAGGTCAGGGTCTTCTCTACTGACCCTCAGAGACCTGGGCTTGACTGAATGGCCCAGGGGAGGAGTCCTGCTGTGGGTACTGCCAGACAACCCCAGCTGCCCTGGACTTGACTTCTGGAGGTATATCTCCCTCTCCATAGTGCAGTCTCCTCTGGACTCACAGGGCCAGTGTGGTTTTCTTCTCCTCTTCCTGTTCCTGTTCCTGTTCCTCTTCATCTTCCTCCTCCTCCTCCTCTTCCTCCTCCTCTTCCTCCAGGTCTCCCAGGGTCTCTGCAGCTCTTCTGGGCTTCCTGCACCTTCCAGCATCCCCAACTCGCTCAAAGTGTGCTTTCCTGCCCCTCCTTTTATTCTTCCTGGGAGTGGTGATTTGGTTCAGGTGTGTCTGGTTGTAAGGAAATGCCTGATTCTGCCTATCCTTGTTAGTGGTACAAAATGGTGGTCGTACATAGGAGTCAATGGTCCAGGGATTCCTATAGGTAATCCGCATTCTTCCTTGTTGCTTCCTCTTCTTTGCAGTATTTGAAAGACAGGTTGAATGAAGGGGATTCTGGGAAATGTAGTGAGTTGTGGATCTTGGGAATAATTTGGTTGAATAATTATAAAAGTTTTGTGAACAAAAAAACAGGGATTACGGGGCTTGTAGTGTTTCACTGAAGAAGAGGGCAGGTTATTGTCAGAAAAGGGAGAACAGGTGTATTGTTGAATGTGTTTTCTCCTGCCTTTTCTTAAAGGAAAGTACTGGGGTAGGATGGGACTGTGGTGGCAATATCCCATAAAGACTGAGGGGTTGTCAGGCAGCGGTGTATTGCTATCGTGTAAGGCCTTCCTTCCGTGGGCCCCAATGGCCCCTTGCCCAGGTGATCCTCCCTCGCTTTTCCGCCCCCCAGCGTTGGGATCCACACACAATGGCCCTTGCCTGGCAACATGAACAAAGGATCCCAAGGTTCTACCAGTGAGAACCCCCTCTAAGTTTGTCAATGATGTGGTTGTCATACTTTTGGAGCCTGATGCCCCATCTCTTAATGTGTGGGGGTATTTTGGTTTTGGGGTTACAAACAGGGAGATGAGAGCCTGGTAGTCAGTTATGAGCGTGAACCTCCTTCTGATGACAAAGTGATGAAATTTCTCACATGCCCACACTGCTGCTAAACTTTCCCTCTCAGCTTGGGAGTATGCTTGCTCGGTAGGTGACATGGTCCTGCTGGCATCCGCAACGATTTCTCATTTGTTTTGTCCTCCAGGGCCAGTCTTGGGGAGTATGGTGCCAAGTCTGACGGGGCTGGCAGCGACTGTCAGTTCAGTGTCCCTTTCTGGTTTAAAGTAGACAAGCTGGCAGTTGTTGGCGAGCTCCGCTTTGATTGTGTGGAATGCCTCCTGGCAGGCTGCGTCCCATTCGAACAGTGTGTCCCTTTTGAGCAGCTGCCTGAGGGGTCTGTAAGAGTGGTGTAGTTCGGTAGGCAGTGGGCGCAATAATCTGCCATGCCCAGGAACGAGTGTAGTTCCGCAACCCCTGTGGAGGATGCCATGTTGACGATGGCATTAATCTTCTCGGGGTCAGCCATGATACCTTGGTCTAAGAATATGCGACCGAAGAATTGCAGGCTCCTTTTGTTGATGGCACACTTCAGCCCATTTAGGCTGAGGCCTGCCCTGTGTAGGATGTCACATACAGTCCATAGGACTTGGTCATGCTGGCCTTGAGTGGTGCTAAAGCTCAGGATATCATCACTCTAGTTAAGGGCGATGGGTACCGGAGATATCAGGCTGCAAATGGTCTCTTGGAATATTTCCATAGCAGAGGCTATCCAAAAATTATGCTGCTTGTAGCAGAAGAGTCCCTCGTGAGTTGCAAATGTGGTATTGGGTCTGGAGGCAGGGCCAATCACTGGCTGATGGTACCCCTGATAAAGGTCTAATTTGGAGAAGTGGGTGACCTGGTTTAGTCCAACCATCATGTACTCTATATTGGGGCTTGGGTGCCTGTCCCTTTGAATGGCAGCATTTGATATGTGCATGTCGACACAGAGGCGCAGTCAGCCATTTTCCTTTGGGATGACAACCAATGGAGACACACATGGGGTCGGTCCGCTCACTCTCTCAATAATGTCATTGTCGAGGAGAATTTGCAGCTCTTGTGTGACTTGAGTTTACAGGTGGAACCCTACTCGGCGTGGGTGTTGAGGTACAGGGTTGACTTTCGGGTCAATGGGAAAGGAAATAACTGCATCTTTGATCATGCCCACCCCTTCGAATAGTGCGGTGAACAGAGTCTTGAGCGCCTCAATGGTCATTTATTGGTGTGATATCGTGTACAGAGCCTGTGCTCCTGGTGGGAGGCCCTGGACTACTTCCGATTGATCATATTGTATGTCAATTAGGGCAAGCACTCGGGCGGTGCAGTAGATGAGAAGACATCATTCTGTGGAGGGGCTTTGAATGACATGTATGGTGGTGGATACTCTCTGACCTTTGTAACACAGGTCGCACTGGAATTGTCCCTTTGACTGGAGTGGGTGTGCTGCACCCCACTGAAATATTTGGGCCAGGGATGGGCATAGTGGGTAGACGTCTTTTATGGCCTGGTACAGACTCTCATTCATGACGTTGACGGTTGCTCCTGTATCTACGATGAATTGATGGTCCAGCGCTCCAATGTGGATGGTGACTTTCGGGGCTGTGCTGTCATCAGTGGCATCACTGATGAGTCATACATATTCTTTGCTGTTCCTGTCATGTTGGCTATATTGTTTGTGTGTCAGTTCCACTTCTCTATCTGCAGGTGGGTTTTCATATGGGTCTTGGTTATAATACGCTGGTGGGTTTGAATGCAAGTCACGTTCTTGATCATTATCTTGGTTGTGGTCGTAGCATGCCAGTGGGCTGGGTGAGTAGTTGTATTTGTGCAAGTATTGTGGTGATGGATGTATCGCAAGGTCCTCCATGGTTCTTATCATTCCTGTCTGGGCCTGAAATGTTGGTGCATTCCTGTCAGGGATACCTCTCTGGTGGTATTGGTTAGGGTGTGTCCTGTGGTTGAACCCCCGCGGCTGCTCTTGTCATCTAGTTGTCCCGGTGATCATGATTGGTTTGTAGCTTGTGAGTGTTGGATTTTTTTCCCTACGCATTGCCTGGAAGTGATTCTCCTGACCATACCTCATGCAGATTTGTCCTACGGCCAGATATTGCCCACTGTGAGGGTATTCAAACCCACATCTATAGCACTGCTTCTCCCCTTGGGGGCGTTGGTGCAAGCTTCTGGGTCCTTGTCGGCTTGGCATTCCTTGATTTAGGACATTCACATGGGGTCCTGTATACATTGCTGCAATGCTGTCATTTGTCTTGGGATTTTCCATGGCGGCTGCTTACACATCTACTCTCTCGTAAACTCTGGCTAGGTCTATGATTTCATGGAGTAAGAGGGGCTTCTTTAACAGATGCTTCCTGAATATTGAGGATGTGGATCCTTCTATTATCCTGATTCTGATTGCTTTCTCGTCATTGAAGTTTGCAAAGTCACAGTGGGTTATTTTCCTTTCGAGTTTTATGACAAACATGCCAACAGTCTAGTGGGGAAGTTGCACACATTGATTGAACGAGTACCTCTTATAGCTTCTGTTAGGTAGTATGACCAATTTTCTGTTGACGGCAGACACCAGAAGCGCATACGTGGACTTTTCTTGTGCAGGAATTGTTTTCAGTACTCCTTTAATCTCCTTCCCAGCCAAGCTGGCAAACATTTCTATTTTATTCGGGGGAGTTCTGATTTCTGATGGCCCTCATGAAATCTTTGAATTCTTCCATCCATTCTTCCCATCCCTGTCCTTGGTCATGATGCGGTTGTAACGTGAATGGGTTGGGTCACCATACAAATGCCCCCTGGATGTGGT
The DNA here is from genome assembly GCF_040938575.1 of Ambystoma mexicanum. Classification (NCBI taxonomy): domain Eukaryota; kingdom Metazoa; phylum Chordata; class Amphibia; order Caudata; family Ambystomatidae; genus Ambystoma; species Ambystoma mexicanum. Next base: position 383,642,938 of record NC_090937.1, on the reverse strand, counting down.
TCCTGCTCCCATGTTGTCTAAGGCTTCATCCTCTGAGCCTGCATCTGCAATTGTGGTTCGTTGGCCATGTTGGCTTGTTATGTCTGCCCTTTGCTTATCTTCTGTTAAGGTGTTGTGCACTTGTGATGCTTCCACTTTCTTCCTGGTGGCACTCTGAGCACACCATGAACTTCTCTGTACGTGCTGTGTTGCCTGTTGCACTTCCATGCTTGCTGTTGCCGTCGGTGTTGCTATAGTCCTTCTGCCGCCCTCCTCACAGTGGTAATGCAGTCTTCTGCTTTATTTGTCCTTCCTATCTTCCGTTGTATCGTGTGTTCGCCTCCCTCTGACCACTTACATATATATATGTTTTTTTCCCCTATGGTTCCTCTCCCCCTCCCTCTCCCTCCTCGCAATGAGGATTTCACTCCCTGATGGTCTAGTGTGGCCATCAGTTGACATGCAGGTATCTCACACGGTCCTCCTGTAGGTGTGCTCCTCCTCCCCTCCTTTTGCCCTTGATCGCGGCTCCCCTGCGCTGTCCCGGCTTACCGCTCATGCCCGCCTGCCTTCTAATCAGTGCAGCGCCGTCTCTGCACTTGCAGGGGGCTGCGGTAGGTTTTGCTCACCGTCGGTGCCTTTGAGGTGAAAATGATGCGTGAAACTCACCGCCCGGCGACTTCCTTGTGGGCCGTGGGGTCTAGCATCCATAGTCGTGCTGCAGTGCTGTTGGGCCACGTGGGGTCATGGTCGCTTTGTCACCAATTTTTGTGGCCTGATGTGCTTCCAGTCACAAACCACACAGAGCCAGTGGTGCGTACATCTTCTTTATTCCCTAACGTTTACAGACTAACTTTCCCTTTTCGCCTCCCCTTCCGCCGCCTTCGACGTTCTCTCCCTCAGTCCCATGTCCCTCTTCTTAAAGTGGACCTCTCCTTCGCCCTGCCAGAACACTGTCCTATTTTTTCTTCCATCTCCGTCACCCTGCTACGTATGCATGTGTAAGCTCATCTGGTGGATTCGACTACAGGGAGATGGACTGTAGGGTATCGAAATTGTGTCCCAGTCAGCTTGTGCTGTCGCTGCTCATAATGACCCTGAGGTTAAGGTGACATGTTTTCTACCTTTGCTGAGGGGTAAACAGCGACCAGAGTCTCAAGATGATAATAAATGGGTAATCACATCACCCTTCATGGCTGGGTGGCATGCAGTAGCAGCATACAGGAAGAAGAAACATGCAGGGACAGTCTCTCAAGGGAAACGTTTAATGATGATGGCTATTATTAACTACTTGCATGCTATGCTGAATAAGGGATGGCAGATTGCATAACTTGGTCAACGTAGGAATTGCAAAAACACTTCCCATGCCAACAGTGGACATATTGATCAATTGCATTTACAATTTAACACATTAAGCCATATTGTTTGAGTTATGTTCTTAACATGCTACTAGATATTGAAAGCACATATGCAGCTGAAGGTAAGATGAGTATTGCATCAGTGGTGTCATACGTCATCATACGTAGTCAGTGACAGAAAACTAACTTCAATGATGCACGCCTTTCCCTTCAATAGCATTTGAGGTTTGCTGTAATATGCATTATTTTAATAATTTTGAGTGGTACGATAAAGGATAGATAAAAAAATAGGTTTTAATGTTCCAAAGTTTGTAATGTTTAGCGTTAATGGTCAGATTATCGAATGTGGGTAACTTAAACGCAAGGCCCTATTCTTTAAGTACTCAGATGTAGAACTCCATGAAGTATGGCCACCAGTGAAGGACAATAGTGCCAAATTAATGGTGAAGTATTAGCTCTCTTAAGCGATCACATGACTAGACACGTGACTGCTCTTTAACTTTAAAAGGAGGAGAATCATCATCATCAGCATCAGTATAGCAGCGCCTTTCTCAATAAGTATGCTCCCAACGTAATGGAGGTTGGCTGCCCTCGATGGGACCGAAGTCCCAAAAATATGAAAAATGTGGAGGTTCTATTATGCGTGTGTGCATCTTGGCCAATAATGTAATGAGAGAGTGGCCAAGCTCCTGGTAAACACCCATATCTAAATGGTCTGTTGATGGGTGGAAAGGAGTGCTATAAAACTAAACCGGAGAGGTGTCTAAGAGGATAGAAACCATGTGTGCAGCTACGGTTCACATTTTTGTCTTGAAAGGTAGCTGCATTCTTATGACAGGGGTGATGTGCGAAGTGTTTGAGCTATGACTGGATGCAGATGTGTGTGGGAGTGGAGCCGGGCCTTCAGCTAAAATCCTGAGGTGTGGTGTGCGGGAAGGAATACATCTGTTAGCTATAGATAAACAGTGTCCATCCCCTGAATTCTGTCTAGGTGCAAACAATCCTCACTCTCAAAAGTACATCTAAGTGCAAAACAATGCCCACCCTCGCTATTCCTCTAAGTGCAGTATATGTCACGTTCCTGTGTTCTTCCAAGTGCAATACAATTCCCATTTTAAAAATACAAGTACAGCGACAATGCCTAGCCTCATGTGCATCTGAGTATCATACATTGCCCGTCTTCAAGCCATCCAAGTGCAGATCACTGTTCTACTTGGTTTATAGTCATTCCATCGAAGAAAAAGGAATGACATACCAAAACATCTAAAAAAAATATCGTATGCCAAAGCATCCACAGTCTATCTTTAACATGGAAAAGTGCCTTTCCATCTAAACCAAGATAGCATTTCGATGCTTTTTTTGTAATTTTAAAACGTTGCATGGAGCTGTCCAGTGCTTAAATATCGGCACTGACCAGCTCCTTGTAACGTTTTAATTTTTTTTGTATATTGGGGCTATTTAGCCCCCATCCCCTAACCCCCACAAACCCCCCCAACCCTTACCCTAATGTAACCCTTAATCTAACCCTAGCCCCAACCCTAACCCTAATGTAATCCTTAATCTAACCCTATCCCCAACTCTAACCCTAACCCTATCCCTAACCCTAGCCCCAACCCTAATATAACCCTTAATCTAACCCTAGCCCCAACCATGACCCTAGCCCTAGCCCTAACCCTAACCCTAATGTAACCCTTAATCCAACCCTAGCCACAACTCTAACCCTATCCCCAGCCCCAACCCTAATGTAACCCTTAATCTAACCCTAGCCCCTATCCCTAACCCTAACCCTAGCCCCAATCCTACCCTGAATGTAACCCTTAATCTTACCCTAGCCCCAACCCTAACCCTAGCCCCAACCCTAACCCTAATGTAACCCTTAATCTAACCCTAGCCCCAACCCTACCCCTAACCCTAATGTAACCCTTAATCTAACCCTAGCACCAACCCTAACCCCCAACCATAACCCTAACCCTAATGTAACCCTTAACCTAACCCACCTGAACCCCAACACTAACCCAACCCCAAACCCTAACCCTAATCTAAACCCCACCCCCACTAATTTTGATGGATCCATTGAGTTATATATAATGAAATGGCTATTTGATGGAATGGAATTTCGTTGCATATAATTCAATGGTTTAGTATTAGATGGTTTGGTGTTCGATGGATTGACCAGATACCGTTCTACTACACATCAATTCAGTTGCTCATCCTAAAGATGCGTTTACGTGCGGTACAATATGCACCCTCCAAAACCATAAAGTGTGGAACCTGACCCCTTCTAGAGTTTGATCAAGTGCCACTTGATTGATGTCCTCTAGGCTCCTACGGGCATCAAAATCAGGCTGTAATGCCAGAGAGAGGAAATTGGATTAGGGGGAAGGGACAAACATGGTCCAAGCTCACCGGATAACTCACGGGCATAGGCAATATTATGAAAGGCAAAAGGGTGGAGGGGTGGGTCAGGAGGGGCGGTGCTTACCACTGGTCAGTGCATGTGTGAGAGAGGGAGGGGTAGGTGGGTTCAGGGAGCAGGAGGAAAGAGACAGGTTTTGAGGGCCTTTCTGAAGACGAGGTGGTCCTCTTTGAGACGGAGGGGAAGGAAGGGGGGGCTACCAGGAGGTGGGCTGAACCTGATCTGAGGCAACGGGTGGGGTGGTAGCATCTGAGTTTGGATTGGAGGAATTCTGGGCCTTTTTTGTGGAAGCCTCAGTGGGTCGTCTCATGGACAGCCAGTGGATTACCCTGTGTGCCTGGGAGATTTGTTCTCTGGGGGAGAATGTGAATAGAAGCCTTGACATAGAGTTTTGGATCTGTTGGAGTTTTTTGAGTTGGAATGCAGAAGCACCTAGATAGAGGGAATTGGTGTATTCTAGTTGGGAGAAGACGTCGGCCATGATTGCAGAGACTATGTGGAGGGTATGCTAGGTAGGGAAAAATCTGCTTGAGGATACCGAGGAGGAATTTGCATGATCTGGAGATGGTATTGAAGCTGCGGGAGAGCATCAAGTCTGACCTATTAGTGCATGCTAGGTTATTGACTAATGATGAAGCAGCGGGTGGGGGTCCTAAGGAAGGTGGCCAAGGAGTGGGTTAGGGAACGAGAGCTGTTTTGCTGCATATTAGGATTTTGGTTGTACCAGAATTGAGGAGGAGGTGGTTGTGCATGATCCAGCTGTCTATATCTGAGAGGCAGGAGGAACGGTCAGGGACGGGGAACGTCGGTGAGCTGGAAATCTTGAAAATAATCTGGGTGTCATCAGCGTAGTTGTAGCAGGTAAAATTTTGGGAGTGGATAAGAGCGGGGAGAGGGGAAAGGTAGAGGTTGAAAATGAGAGGTGAAAGGGAAGCTCCCTGACGGACAGTCCGGGGGACAGGCCGGGGGGCAGAGGAGAAAGGGGTAGAATGATGAAAGGGAGCATGTTTTGCCCTTATGATACTGGCAGAGGCACTGGAGAAGAACGTTATGCATTTTAATTGTAGTCAAAGGTTTACTTACAATTTCTTGTTACAACAGGCATTTATGATTTCCTAAGCAGTATGTCTGTGTATTTCTGCAGATATTAACAACTGTTGAGCAATGTGCTTGATAAGCTCAGTTAGCTTCAGTATTCATCAAAGGACAGTGATATCTTTAAGATAACGACTACTAGTTATGTGTTCAACTACATTTAATGGCATTGTAACTAGCGGGCTACTAGATAGGTTGAAGATCTCAGGCCAGATTGTAAATGTATATTTTGTTATGTAAGATTGAATGTTGATTTAATTGTGCAATTTCAAGAAATCATTATAAATGTAGGTGCACAATAAATGAGGATCTAAGGGCCATTTCATATTGCATTAAGATTCTAAGGTGTGACGAACCATCAGATGGCGCCACTTCTCCCCAGAAGGGAGCATTTATCCAACAGGCCAGGGAGGTGAGGCATTAACCGATAGTCCCCCTGGCCGTGGTAACATGCAGGAGTTCCTCATGTAGAGGAACTCCACTCCTGGAGACAAGGATGCAAGTCTGGGTCAAGGCCTCTCTAACCCTAAACCCCACAGGTCAGTAATAATGCCAAATCCTTCCATGGATAAAGATTATCATCCCATGATGGAACTTCTTTAATCTTGCTCCCTTGAGACTCTGAAGCCTATACAATCTATGAAGAGCTATTCAGAAAGTGCTAATGTTTACTGTGATCATAGCCTTTCTTCTAAGTCAGTTATTCATGATCTTCTTAAAAAGTCAAAGGTAGACTGGCTAGCTAATTCTAACCCTTCTTTTAACAGTACTGGAAGGAAGAACAGTGAAGGAAGACAGACTACCCATTTATTACAGAGAAGTGTGAAGAGTGTTCCCTCAGCTTCTGTCAATCAAACCAATGTTTTGCTGGGGAGGACCTAACTAGATAAAATAGAAACAGAAGTGGGACTAAGGAGAGAGAAAAGTGAATGGGTAAGCTGGCAGGATGCCAGCAACATCCGGGAGATTGTAATCTCCAAAACTGAGAGTGAAGTTGGAAGAAGTAGTATGATTTCTTTATGTTCTTCATGTCTTCTGTGTGGTTCTGGTATTCTAGGAGCTGTTGTACATCCAGAAGTAGAACCCGGTAACTGAAGGAGCCGCATCAAAGCTCGTAAGGCTGAACTTGGGCTTCGGGAGACTGCAGCGAAGCATGTCTCCAAAGCGGAAGAGAAGAGCAGCGGGACACCTGAGAAGCATCTTGGGAGTCAGTTGGGAACCGGTGTAGTGAACACGGAAAGACAGAAGGTGGTGATGCAACCTGTAGTGGGTTGTAGTGGATCTGTTTTCTTTACTTTTGGGTTACACAAAGCCCAGAACTTTTATGCTTTTGCTTTGAACAACTTGTGAGTCTTGGGAACTCTTTGCATCCAAGGAGTCATTCTTCTGGGTTACGAGCAGGAGCAGAACCTTATACGGTTTATTGTAGTGACAGAGATAGCGTAGGAACCTTTTTGACTGGGAAAACCAATGAATGTTCCACAATCGGATGCGCTGTCAGCTCACTCGTTATACATCTATTGTATTAAACATCCTCATGGACAGCCCATATACAAATTGTATTTTGAGAAAAACATGAATAAATTTGAGTAGTTTTTAATTATATTCAGAGTCCATGATCCAACATCAGATTTGTATGTCCAAATGGTAAAATCGTAGGCTGATTCATATGCCCAGATGGCAGAGTCATATGCCAATACGTGTTTCGACCTCCACAGGTCTTTCTCAAGGCCAAGCTCTGCTCCGAATAATGCCCAACATTACAATACAAATGTGTATACCCCAATAGAAATAGGGTCAGACAATACAGGATAAAACATCAAACCATACAGTAAGGTATACATTACCCAGCCATGATGTGATAAATATGAATACAGCAACATGTCATCAACAGCACATAGAAAGAAATGAAAATGGGAATTGGAATCTTCCAACTTAGGTGAAAAAATTGTAGGTCATCTGACACACTATCAGAATGCCATCTAAATATTTCATTTGTCTTGCCTTAACTCATACAGTGAGTTCATGCGTGCCACCATCTAGAGTCCAGTGTCACCACTTAAAGCACCTCTTCACCGCACCTGTAGAGCCAAACACACATACAAACACCCAGCTCCAGGTGTATAGAATCCAATCCTCTCTAAGCCACTGTGCAACTAAAATATCCTAATGCACAATAGTCATTCTGTGCCACAAAGTTACACTTCAACAATTACCCGTTGAAAAGTCTTGCTGTTCATTATCCACTGATAATTATGCGCAATGAAGTCATTTGAATGAGGTCGATGTCCTATATTTAAAGAGGGAGAAACGTGGTCAATACTAATATTCCTTTAACACGGAACACGGGATCGACCGCGTCTGAACATACTATGAGATGGACAGGTGCGGATGACAAGATTATAATGTAAATCCAGTTGTTTATTCTTGGAGATATACGCGGATTCAAGGGCAGTTGTATTCCGCTCCTTACATGCACGGTTCTCCTTATCAGGTAATGCCATTCTATGGCAGGCTGCATCACAGAATAACCAACACACTGGGATTGTTCCTATGACTCAGCAGTGCAGGTAACATTTGTGGTTGCACTTTTGGGATTCCACTCTATTAAGAGATTGGAGACACTATATTAATATTTAGTGAATATTAGTATTGACCACGTTTCTCCCTCTTTAAATATAGGACATCGACCTCATTCAAATGACTTCATTGCGCATAATTATCAGTGGATATTTAGCAGCAAGACTTTTCAACGGGTAATTGTTGAAGTGTAACTTTGTGGCACAGCATGACTATTGTGCATTAGGATATTTTAGTTGCACAGTGGCTTAGAGAGGATTGGATTCTATACACCTGGAGCTGGGTGTTTGTATATGTGTTTGGCTCTATGGGTGCGGTGAAGAGGTGCTTTAACTGGTGACACTGGGCTCTAGATGGTGGCACGCATGAACTCACTGTATGAGTTAAGGCAAGACAAGACAAATGCAATATTTAGATGGCATTCTGATAGTGTGTCAGATGACCTACCATTTTTTCACCTAAGTTGGAAGATTCCAATTCTCATTTTCATTTCTTTCTATGTGCTGCTGATGACATGTTGCTGTATTCACATTTATGACATCATGGCTGGGTAACGTATACCTTACTGTATGGTTTGATGTTTTATCCTGTATTGTCTGACCCTATTTCTATTGGGGGATACACATTTGTAGTGTCATGTTGGGCATTATTCGGAGCAGAGCTTTGCCTTGAGAAAGACCTGTGGAGGTCGAAACACGTGTTGGCATATGACTCTGCCATCTGGGCAGATGAATCAGCCTACGATTTTACCATCTGGACATACAAATCTGATGTTGGATCATGGACTCTGAATATAATTAAAAAATACTCAAATTAATTCATGTTTTTCTCAAAATACAATTTGTATATGGGCTGTCCATGAGGATGTTTAATACAATAGATGTATAACGAGTGAGCTGACAGTGCATCCGATTGTGGAACATTCATTGTTTTTCTTGTAGTGTTAAGTGGGATAGAGGTGCCCACTTGTTCCCCCGGATGCTGCAGCTAGTTCAGAAATTTTAAATATTGATCTTGTTTAAACACACAATCTTAAGCGCTTCCAAATACCTGGTACACCTCGGTTGTACTGTTTCTTGTTTACCTTTTTGACTGGGACGGTGCCTTTTGATCTGGATTTACACGGACTTCCTTACGAACACCCAGTTTCTTTAGTTTAGGTAGGGAAACCCCATTAGAGTTAAGGTTTATTTTTCTGTTCAATAAAATTCTATAGGAACCATCATGTCACCACTCGGTCAGACTTGTCATTCCTTGTCGCCACAAAGGTTAGTGATGTTTACTTTTTGAGAGTGACATTTTGATTCAATTTCAAGTATATTTGGTAGTGATTTTATAGATTATGTTTGTTTACAGAAATTCAGGGGTCTGACGCTTGAGGAAGGAACTAATTTAGTCCGGAATGTGTTGAGTTACTGTAGAAAATAGCGTTAAGCGTATACCTTATGAAATCACAATTTCTTCTTACTTGAATTTGACCCTGGAATGCCCTTGAGCATGTTTGCTTTGTCACAAATACTTTGAAATACATTTTGTACTGTGACGCTTGTAACACTAAATGATTATCTTCTACACTATTTATGACAATCTATTGACTAGTAAATAATAGTTTGTTGTACACTTTCTACTATCTTTGAAGAGTTCTTTTGCAAATTATTTAAACTGTTATATTCACATTTGTAATTTGTTTTAATTTCTCAGAGAAGTGTTTAGGTGATTAGCCTGGGAGAGTGCAGCACTGTCCCTACCACATTTTTGTTATGGTTATACTTTTTGTGGAAACATGCTATTATGTGTGGTCAACCCTTTATTTCTAACAATACACAAAAATATTGCACACATTGATTTAGATTTTAAATAGTGCTTCAGGTCCAGTTACAAAACATGTGGTCATAAAGGATTGTATCACTCTAATGATCTTAAACATGTGTATTGTGAACATGGTTATGTTTAATTTGAATACACAGGAAGAGTTCTTGCACACTCCCAAACCTCATTTGTCAGCAGAAGGAAATACAGTGCAAAAGCAAAGCAAGACAAGCAACTGATTTTTTCATTGACAATCTGTTAACAATTTACTTCCAGAGTTGACCCATATAATTACAGATCAATTGCTCTGTTGGATTTGACAACTAAGATCTTGTTATCATTGTTATTAAAAGAACTTACAGCTTGGAATACTCACAATAATATCCTTCCCATTATCATACTCGTTTTAGGCAGGACATAGGTACTACAGTGAATGGTTTTACACTGAACTGTTTAAAACAAACAGCTGTGTCTTGTGATAAGGCCAATAATGTTGCTGCGTCAAGAGGGGACAAGTATCCTTCTTAGCAAGGGATAGGAGACCTACCATGGAGAAATCCAGAGCCAGTCCTACCACTTAACTGGATATTGGCAGCAAAGAGGACCCCCATTCCTATTACTGAGATGTTTGTGTGCAGCCCACTGCTAACACATGTCAGGACACTGCAAATTGCTTGCCAGCTATCTCTTTCAGAAACATCATATCCACGGACGAAAAAGAGAAAAAGCATCTGGCCGTACACCGTGAGCGTGAAGCAGAAAGATTATTCAAGCAGGATTGTGATCGGCCACAGAAAATGAGAACACTGTCCAGGGGAGACAAAGATACTACAGTGCTGTGCATGTGAACCTATACTCTGTTCCAGAGAGACACAGAGTGCATATGCAGTAATGCTGCAGAGCACCCAAACAACGAAGAGAAGCTTTCACCAAAAATTAGGTCTCCTATACCACTAGAGACAAAAATGGGAGAGGGATCAACCCTCCCCGAATGGATTTTCCACAAAACCCCATAGAACCGGATCCCACAACATGAACAAAACCATTGGCCTTCTAAGGACGCCTTCTTTGGTACACGGCAAGCCTGAGCAGAGAAAATGGGCAGGGCTTAGCCCCGTTCTTATGAATTTTTGACACACACACACACGCGCACACACACACACACACACACTGGGTGCGGCCTGGTCGAGATATCCAATCCTGCAAGAGAAGGGGACATAGAAGTCATGGACAGAAAGCAGGAAATGTGGTTTATTTGGGTGAAGTAAGAGGTGGGGTTGGATGATGACCAAGAGAATAGCAGGAGGAACGAAGGAGCAGCAGAGTCTGAAAGCAATATGTGGAGCCAGTGAGGTATTGCCTAAGGAGTGATGGCTGTTCTGCAGTGTGAGTGTGCGTGGTTGTGTGCTGAGTTGATTAAAAGTTAGTGTAAGTAGTGATTATGAAGCAAATGCTACTGAGTGGATGAAGGGTGTTTGAGCAGTGGTGAGAGGATTAGTGGTTTGGAGGGAGAATTATTGATTTGCAGGGTCAAGTAGTGGTTTGGAGGGAGGAGGAGTCGTTTGGAGGGAGGAGTATTGGTTGGAAGGAGGAGTAGTGGATTTGGAGGGAGACGTAGTGGTTTGGAGGTAAGAGTAGTAGTATGGAGGGGGAGTAATAGTAGTGTGGAGGAGGGAGAAGCAGAAAAGGGAGTAGTTTTAGTGGTGGAATGATGTCTAACATCAAAGGGTGGAAACAAGACCTAGGCGGAGTGAGAACATTGAAGGGACAGAAGAGTGGTGGGAGGAGTGAGGCAGATTGGACAAGAGGAATGAATAGTAAAGGGAGAGGTGAGAGTGAGCGTGTTAGATGAATCCTGAAACAATCAGTGTATTTGTAAGGTACCAGCCTTAATCCCATTAGATCACTAACAACTGGAAAAGTGGGGTCAGTTAAGAAGTCAGTGAGGGAGTTTAGATAGCCAGAACTAGATCATCGTCTCTAGGACAAGCTAGTTTTTAGACAGTAGAGGTCAACACTAGGGCTACGGGTGCTGAGGATAGGCAGGAGGGTCATAAACATGCACGAGGGAGAGAGGGACGACCCTAGGCCCCACAAAGAGAAAAAGGAAAAACCCTGAACTATATATGCAGCTTGGAATGATTATTGGGCCATCTGGGACAGTCTAAACCAAATCAAATTGTACATGGGTATATTTGGATTCCAGAGCTGTATTTGATACAATAAGAATGTACAGCAGGGGACTATCGCAAGTCTTGCTTAAACTATTGATTTTGTTATTGTTAAGACAGAATTCCTGTTTTTAGGGATTTTAAGGCCATTTTCTAGGCCCCCTCAACTTTTTGCTTTTTCCCCTGTATTTTATTTGGATCATTAACGTATTGTTGGTGGCTAGAGGGACTTCTCCTGAAGTTCCCCTGCCACTGCATCCTACTCTGTCTTACTTAAGGTATATAGTAGCTATTGGGTCGACCCTTAGGCTCAGTATTGTCAGGTACAACATTTTTGCACTATGGTGATTTTAGGGAGTAGTTTGGTGGCTGTTGCACTTTATTGTTGGCTTTACCAGCACTGCAAGCCATTTTACCTAAGTAGCCCAATGATCCTTATTGGTAGGGGCAATGTGTTTTCTTTTAAACCCTGCTCATGGCCATTATGTATTTTAGTTCTCCCTTTGTTCAGGGCAACCAAGTGGTAGGTCCAAAATGGCTATTCTAACTGGGTGGACTCTTTATGAGCCCACATGGCAGCATCCATATTGGTTTTAAACATCTATATTGGTTCTAACCGGTTTCGGCCAGTGTAGGTCCCGGGGCTCTCCCTCTCCCTTCCTGTGATTTTGGTTCAGTCTGAGTGGCAGTAATAGATGACCAACTATTATTTTTTGCAGTGGTACTTAAGGCTCACCTGATCCCTGCCTCTCTCCCTGGGCTCTTTGCTCTGCAACTTGGAAGAAGCATGTCTGCCCACCTGCTAAAGGGGTTTTCCTGATATTTTGCTGTTTTGAACCCTCACTTGACCATACTGAATATGTGTAGATGTTTGGGCATATCACAGTTTGGGTTGCCGGCTTCAGGGAGTACTGTGTGGGCTTCTTATGTTCTCCTGCTTCCTTCACCCATGCACTTGGTAGAGCCTTTCATGCTCGAACAATTTTCTGGTGCGTTTGCCACCACTTCCCACCGGTTACTGCTAGGATGTTCCACTTTGCCGTGAGTCAATTCCATTGCCTGGAAGGGTGATGGGATACCAATAACCCACCCCATGAGCTCCTTGCGAGATTCTAAGGCACCCACAGCCATTATCTCCATGTTGGAATAAATTCCTAATGGGCTGCCACTCTTTCTTGTTCGCTGAGCCGCCGGGATCCATCTTCATTGGTTGCCTCATTTTCTCAGGGCTGCCTCTTTGGATTGTGCACTCATGGTTAAAGGTTTGTCATGACAGAAAGGCTGTTTATTCATCTTTTACGTCATGGGGGTTTTGGTTGTCTCAGGGTTGAAGCCCATGAGAACCGGGTCCTGTAAACCACACATATAAAGAAGACTGTACTTACCTGGGTAGTTTAGCTGAAACTGCTGCTTTAAGTACTTACCTCTGTGTCCTGAGATACAAATTTATTTACGATACTAACCCTCAGGGGTCAGTGGGGTCCAGGGTCTAGATTCTTTGGCAGCGAGTCTCTACTGCATTTTCCATTGACCTATACTAGGGGGACTGGGATCCTCCTTCTCTGCTGCAATTTCTTCTGGGGCTTCTAGTACTTCAGCCGACCTCTCTATCTCTTTGTTGGGATTGCCTCTGGCCCTCCCTGTGGTAATTTGTCACTGAATCTGCACCTGTGGGGTAAAACAAACTGACCTCCATTTTCCCCAGTCAAGTGGATGGCCCACTGATTTGCTCGCATTGACTTCTATTAAACTTTCCAGTTGTTCTGGAACTCACCTAGAGTGACGTTGGGGATAGTTATCTGCCCCAGTACATTTGCCCTGGGCCAACAAGGGTTTCAGGGACGTCTAGGCCAAGAACTAGATTTGTAGTAATTATTAGGGACTTTCAATGCCTTCTTAACGTCCTACTCTTCCATCCTGTAGAATTGAATGCTTGCTACACTAATTGAAGTAACTGTGTGACTAATTTTCCTGGGGTTGAAATGTTCTCGTAATTGTTGGTAAAATGTATCCTGATTTTTGTTTGCTGTGTTTAGAAAATGTTTTCCATCCTCTAGCCCTGTTTCTAACTAACGTGTGCATTTGGATGATTTTAATATTATGCCCTAGAGGCCAGAATTTAAGTGGGTTTTTGTTGATGGCCTCAGGGGCCTTTAAGACTATTTCTCCTGCCTTTTTGTGTTGGGTGCTGATCACCTGGTCTTGTACCTATTATATATAACAAGGGTGGGGTGTGTCTTCTGTGCTTAGGTCTGCAGGGTCCTTGGGCTTTTCGCTTAGTTTGCTAGGTTGTGTGGGTTCCCTTTTCCCACTTCCCCCTTGTTATGTTATGTTAAGTTGGGAGCCGATCTGAGATAGTGGGCTCATATAAAGGCATTAAGGTGAGCAGAGTCTTTTAAGACATTAACTGTTTTTAAAATATACTGTGTATTCTTATATACTCTGTATTATATGCTGAGTACTTCTTTGATCTGATAGAGATCTACATGTGTAACATAATCCAAATATATAATTTGTTGGTGGAGTGTTTTTCGGGCGGATAAGTGTGTCGACTAATTGTACTATTGTGTAAACCTGCAACCCCCATCCTCCACCTGAAGGTTAAGCCTTGTCACTGTTTGCGTTACCTATCGTACCAAGAAATGTGGCTTCTCTCTCTTGTTGGGTGTGCTAGCCCCCCATTAAAGTCAGTGGTTTTAGATCCCTCAACAGAGGGTTGTACACAAACTGCCTTAACAGTTATACACCATTACAGTGGTCCATATTAGGTTTAATGATGATGTTTGTGTTTCCCAGGATCCTCCTCATCGGTAACACATGCACCTTTTTTGCCTGCCACTCTCTGTTCGGCCTCCCTTGGCCCTTTTCCTGCTCCCACCTGTGAGGCTAAGAACCTCAGGGTCATCTTCGACTCCACACTCTCCTTCTCTCCTCATATCTCCGACGTCTCTAAGAAGTCAAAATACCAACTGCACCTCCTCAGAGGTGTTCTTACTCCCCTTCCTCCAGAAGTTCTCTGTCTCCAGAGCTCTGGTTCTCTCTAGGCTTGACTATTGCAACATCCTCTTTTTAAAATCTGCCTGCCTCTGCTCTCCGTCCTATGCAACTCATCCAGAACAGGACTGAGAGACTTGTCCTTGGCCTCAAGCCCAGGGATCATATCTCTCGAGATCTCTCCATTGGGTCCCAGTGGCTGCAAGGATGAAGTTCAAGACCCTTTGCATTGTCTACACGGCCTTCTGGGGCCTGGGACAACAATACCTCCAACTCTCTCTTCGGAAATATCTTCCTACTTGAGCTCTTCGCCCTCCACCTCCAACTCCTTGAGGGTCATTCCCTTCTCCAAGCAACGAGTTGGGGGTAGATCTCTTTCTTTGGCTGGCGCCTCTCTCTGGAACAACCTCTCTGCCTCCCTGAAACTTTAGCAGAACCATCTCCGGTTTCCGGAAGTCTCTCTTCCAATTTCCTGCTGATCTCCTGTCTGATACTGCACTGGTCACCTGGCTACCCTCTGAACTTCGGGATCAGGTACCTGTCCACCCAGTTGCAAGCCTGCACTGCCTCCTGGCAACCCTGAACTTGGGTCTGTATCTGCAACCCTACAGTCCCCATACCTGCACTTATCAGTCACTTGTCTGCGCTTAACCCTTGCACTGCCACCTGCTGGCCGCACTACTTGTTTTTTATGTTTTGATCCAGTGTCCTGAACGTGTTCCTCCTCCTCTTCCCCTGGCACTTTTCCCCTTCCCTGTCCCCTGCACTTGCGCAATCTCAATTTCACTAGGCCTAGTAAGATCGTTGTCTTGTCCTCCCTTTGTTTCCCCTCCCTTGCCTCGTCGCGCCTTGATACATTTGTGTATAGGCGTATTATAAATGTCATATCATATCAGGACATATATTTTAAAAAGAGGCGTATACAGGGATGTATATTCGCTCCTTGCTTATTCAATTTGTATGTGGCTCAATTGCCAAGGGCATTAGAAAATGTTGGGAATGGTTCACCGAATGTTTGCATGACCACAAATTCCAAGCTTGCACATGTCAATGACTTTAATATTATTGGTCAGCCCCGTCCCCTGTAGCACCACAGAGAAGTCTGAATGCAATATGGTTCTGTCCCTTGTATAATTATCCAACCCTCAGCATAAAGAAAACCTTGGTGGTGGAATTCTTGCGACAATTCTTGTCGCCATTGTCTAATTACCTGTCGTTTTTTGGATACAGTCTTGTTAGCAGAGAAATCTGAAGTTACACAGCTGGGCTTTGCAATTGCCAATATAAAATCTGAGCCAGAGTACAGGAGAGGAATGGCCGTTAGTGGCAAATTTAAAGAACACGTGGGGGATTTTCTTTTTAGCTGCTTATTTTGGCTTATAAACAAATCATTTTCTGAGCGCTCCTGTATGGCATTGATTGCCTCCCTTCCTTTGCCTTGGGTTGGCTCGCAAGGCTTCAGGGTGGAGTCTGGAGATGGTTTTCAGGTCGACACTGCAGCCCGCTCATTCGCACTCTAAGAACAGAACTAGCCTTGGTATCACTGGATGTGTGGCTAATGCTAAAACACCTTTTTCTGCGAAGGAAGCAGCTGCTATTTCAGGTCACTCTAGTGCTTTTGGGGATTTCATTGAGGGTCGTGAGAAGTTTATGATGTTTAATACATGTTTAACATTCAGAAGACATGAATTATGGATCTTGTAATATAGAATTACATAAGAAATTGATAAAGTGGGATTGGTGGTTCAATAATTGTCACTTAAGTAACCAATAATCTTTGACATAATATGTCAAGTTTCTTCCTACATTTAGAATTGCACATCCCTGCATATCATGTTTCCTGATAGACAGGTTGGCAAAATGTATATGTGGTTCCATTTTAACTAATTACATACTTATAAAGTGATGAGGGCTCGCAATAGTGCGCCAAGACATGTATGTACTTGTCATGTATGTTTACTTTGGACTAAAATAGAATCTCTTAGACATGTTTGCGCGGACCGTCCTAATACTGTGAATTTACATCATTTGTTTTCAAGCTTTTTCTATGTAATGATTATATGTCATGGGCTGATGGATGTTCATCTCCTAGGACCCGAACTAGATTTCCTTGATTTCTGAAACGATAGGTTATTGTCAAAAGATATTAGGTTCCACTACGTTATAAATTATTTGATTTCATGATTTCAACGTTCAATACAGGGGTTGCATTGTACATAAATAAGGTTATGTAAGGTTTGATCGAACTGCATCACAATGAATACAACACAATGAACAATGTACTCATGGTGTGAGCCAAAGAGAAAGCTTCCAACACTGTCCAGTAATCCAAATGCCCCAGTAGCTTGAGCACCCCAATATTGTTGCACATGTTGTTATCATAGTCAACACCTGGATTTACGACACCCTAAGAAGGTAATAATACTGCCCTCTACACAGAAACATTAGTTCACTAAAATGCCAAAGGTACCAGAAGTGACATCACAGATCTGATTACATCATAGGAAATGTCATGGCATGATGATCCAAATAGGCTTACATGTACTCAAATTAAAAACTAGTTCATAAAGCAACCAAAAGACCATTTTTAGTTACCAACCATATTTTACCTATGGGTTCTTTCAAGATATGATAGGGGTACATGACTTCAAATGCCAATGGAGTCACATATGCTCAATCACTGCCAGGTTTCAGCAATTATAGCCTTACATACCAGGAATAACCATATGGTAATTATAACCCCACATTCCAAGTAAGTGCTAGAATAAGACAAGCACTGCCTCCTTTATGCAGACACTGCCATCTTATGCCTGTCAGTCTCACATGGCAGGTACAATTTTAATATGTAATGTGGAGCCTGGCATGTCAAGGACCTGCCGTCATGGGTCAGAGGGGAGCCTCAGATTCCTTAGAAACACTGGTAAATGCCAGTCAATGGTCCATAGTCCTGGTATAGCCACCGCATGTAAGGTGCTGTCTTACATGCGAATGTGCTCTGACATTGTCTGCCAAATGAAGTCCAAAATGCTTAAGGAATGCTGTCAAATGGCAGCCAATGCCTCATATGAATTATATAGGCACCATATGGAAGAGATGGGCTCAAACGGCATGTTGCTGCCATCTTACACTAAGCGCAGACTCAAAAGCCCTGTCATTCCATCCAAAGGCAGGTCATGTCTCCTTTTCAAGGTGTAGCCAACACATATAAGGTGCAACCTCACATGTCCATTGCTACCATCATAGGTCACGTGCAGCCTCAAATAATGCACCCGACATTTGTCCGGGTGGCCACATGGTAAATGTGCATAAGGTACATCCTGACATCTACTTTTGCAACCCTCCTGGCTTCCGACATACCCATATCCATGCACTGTCCAGGAGAGTTGCCTTGCGCCTGCGGATCTCACGCCACGCTTCGTCAACATGCTCTGCTTTCCTCCCACTTCCGCTCCATCTTCCAGATTATTCCTATTCCCACATGCACTTCGTCAGCAAAATCCTAAGGCATGCTGAGGGTCAGATATGAGGGGCTCCCTCCCTGTGTCACTCCCCTACCTCCTCAGCTGCCCTCAAGAAGTTTCTCAGGGACTTGAAGAGGCATTTGTCATGGGAACTACTGAAAGTAAACAGGGGTAACATCAGAGCCCTCTTTTACATCTGGTTTCGCACAGTCCCTGAGATCCCTGAACCAGGGGATGGAAGGGCAGCTCTGAGGGCACTAAGGGTGTGGCATGTTCATACAAACACCTTTCTTCCAAGTTCGGAGTCTGAGAGTATTTTTTCCCCTGGCAGGTGACAATGTAGTGGTATAAAGGAGATCCTAGCAGGAAGAAAGTCACATCTGTTCACTGGTTCATCTCCAAGGTTGCCACATTGTTGGTCTTCTACTGGTCTCTGATGCAATAATCTGCAAAGATCAATCCAATCGAGGTCTTTGAAGTGTAGATAATTTGTTCTGGTAAATTTTCTTCAAGTTCGTGATCTCATCCTCCCATACCTCTGTGTTCTGAGTAGAGGCAGCACAGTGGCATTAGTGATAAATCTTGAATTTTTGGGGGGGATTGAGGAGCAGGTTGTTGGCTTCCTAATACTCACAGGTTTGCAGATATGCAATCTTCAAGTGATGGGAACAAAGAGGATCCCCTGATACAACAGTTTAATTATCCTTTTGAGTTTCTCTGTTTTGAAATGAATGATCTTCATGAAGAAGTTGACATAAAAGAGATCCAGCCTCCTCCTTCGATCTTCACCTCTGAAAGGATGATGGATTATGCTCCCTGCCCTCTCTCCACTCGAAGCACTGGCACTGGCATGCTTGGTTTGAGGGTCTTAGATTTAGAAGAGCCTCCTTGTCTTGAGTTATGGGCAGGGGCCACTAAAACCCTTGTCTACATGAAAGGAAATAAAAAATAGATGCCATATGCTCTTTGGGTAATATCCAACAATTTAGGTCGGAAGTAGACACTCATTGCAAATCCAGGAAGGTCATTTTTGATCTCTGATTGGTTAGACTGGGCTTTCCTTTGTTTATATGGGTCAGTGTACCTCTTTGGTGGAATAAACTGAGCGTCCCTAGAATTTGGGGGTGGAGAAGATTTAGTCTTCTTCGTCCCCAGGTGGTATTGAAAAAATGGTTGACGAAAAGCCATGGTTACTTGAGGCTTCTGGGGTTCCTTTGACTCACCTCAGAGTGCCAGTGCAAACAACTTTTCTCCAAAAACTTTGAGGACCTTCTCCTTCAACCGGTTCCCAAATTGCTTTACCCATTGGAACAGAATTTTCAAGGCTGCAATTTTCAAACCTGTGCCTTTTTGTGAATGCCTTGACCTTTCTCTCCAAACCAACTGGTAGAGTACTCCAGCCCTCCTTCCATTGCCTGAAGCAAGACAGGAAAATCCTTCGACAGGGATGGGATCTGTAAGTCATTTTGTTATTGGCCCATAAAACCACACAATAGCCTGGATAGTATTTGTGCATGGAAGACTTAACAAACTTATGCGTATGCATTGCTCTCTCCAACAATAAACGATGCTCTTTGAACCATGAATGTTCCCTCAACTCACAAATATATATGTATGGGTTTTGTCGCTTCATGGACGGGGAAGGTTTTGACAAAAAAAAAGCTACGATGTGTATGCCTCACCAAGGACCGGCACACCATAACATCTGTGTACACCTTACCCGGCATGCAGCAGCGCTGGGCAGAAGCAGAAATGCAGACATTGCAAGCAACACCCCTACTGCATGCATCAATAATAAATCATCCACGTATGCCAGTTGCTTCATCCAGGATGCCACAAGCACTGCGTCCACCTCCCTGTGGGGACCAACTGTCCTTTCTGAACCTAGACACAACTATCAGTCCTTAGGGTTAGGTTCACCAAATCCCCTCCTCTCTTGCTCAGGAATGGTTTATCCAATGGCTGAGCCATGACCTGAGCCAAACATGGTTTCCTGCTGCAGAAGCATCTGTATCCAGTGGATAAAAGAAACAAGCATAGGCAAAGCCTACAGTTTTGGCTTTTGTGTAGGCATGGCGTAGGTATTGGCCTGGCACTGCCATAATGGTATTACCTGGCCATAAAATGGCAGCAGTTGGAAAATGAAGTGGTATAATGGACATATTATAGCAGTGCCTTACAAATACCTATCAAATACCAACACACAAGCCAAAACTGTTGGCTTTGTCAGTGCTTGGTTTTAAAAATGTCTTAATTGCAAGGAAGATATCTGAATCAAATGGCTAAAGGCACACTTGCAGAGGACATTGTAAAACCACCCATGGCACATTTACTGCTGCAATGAAGCCGTTATCTCTAAGCAGATGCCAGACTTTCACAATCACTGGAATCGTTCACCTGTGGCTTTTTTCGAGAGGACTTGCTGCGTTCCTTTCCCTGAGGATTCTTCTGTTTGTTGCAGGACTCATGTAGGTATGGGTGAGCCTCCCCCGACACCACTTTGCCTGGCATGGTCTGCTCAGGCTAGGTGACCCCTGGAGAAACTGCCACAAGCTGGGGAAAAAAACTCTAAGACGGGTGAGCGCTCACCAGGGAGAGCATATCCACAAGAGGGATAGTCAGTCTCTTTGTAGGGAGATTTAGCAATGAGTAGGGCTTTTTAGAGGGACAAGCAGAGTGCCATGTTGGAAGTAAACATGGCACCCATCAATCGGGGCTTCAGCCTCCAGTAGGACCATAACGACCAAGGGTGGTAAGGTATGACAACAGACTGCTTAAAAATAACACGGTCAGGCTATAGTTTGATGTTATTGCTTGATAAACATAGCTCAAAGAGATCCCAGGAGGATGTGATTGTGCAGGGAGGGGCAGGTAGTGGGGTGGGAATGGCCATGGAAGGTCAGTGAGCAGGTAAATAACCAAACAATGCCCACAAACTGCATATCCCTCCTGACATGTCATCTCCCTAATGCAGTAGTGTTGGCTTATATCTAAAACCAGGAAGATCATTGGAATGCTGTCCCCATGATTGCAGGCTTGTGGAGTGCACAGTCAGCAGTCCAGAATTTCATCCAATTGGTTCAAGAGTTCCTTCAATTGTAATGCAAATTGAATGGAAAGAGGGAGGGGGGACATGGAGGTCACGTTCTCACGTGTCCACTTCAGAAAACATTTCTCGAGGCAGGAAGAAGGACAGAAGAGTACTGCACTGCCTTAGAAAGACATGGGGGGTCATTACGAGTTTGGAGGCAGCCATGGCGCTATTAGCGCCATGGCTGCCTCCAAACCTGGGTCCGGGTCTGGTCTGGCTGAATGGGGACTTACCGGGACATTCCGACCTATGCGGACCTGGTAAGTCCCCATTCAGTTGACCATTCCCCATTCCCATTTGAGCCCCCATAGGGCTCAATGGGAATGGTGAAGGCGCTAATAACGGGCCCGCTAATTGCAGGCCCGTTATTAGCTCCAAGGTCCCTTAACGGGACCCGCAGAGAACGGCTGGTCAGACCAGCCGTTCCTGCTGGGACCCGCTAAGGTACCTCGGAATAGGGTGGTAAGGGTTTACCGGCACCGGCATCATTACCGGTGACCATTAACCCTTACCTCCCAACTCGTAATGACCCCCATAGACGTATATAGTTCAAAACGTTTAGACCCCATACTTTACTTTAAGTTGCGAGGTGAAGGCGTGTGACATACTTCCGGGTGGAAAAATGCTAGGCCATCAAGCGAGCCATGTGGCAAACCGCTTTACCACACCGCCTGCCTGCATTATCACTTACACATTCAACAGTTAATTGTTGAATTATGGGGGATCTTTTGAAACGGCTCTTCCCCACCGAACACTGATGCATTATAATTGTGGAGCTTTTGTTTTCATCCCGCCACGGATTGCAGTTCCTGTAGATGAAAGCACCTGGCTTATTTCTAATTACGGCGTTTAGTGCTTAGGTTGTAATTGGTGTCTGCTGCACCAAAGCTCCCATAACTCCCTTTGTCACCGTTTCAAGGGGCCCCTTTAATCTGCCCGAGGAAAAAACAAAAACATGGAAAGTACCCTTTTTTTTAAAACTATTATCATTCAAGTTATATCTTGTGGCTTAGGTTTCAGTTGAGGGGGGAGTGGGATCAGACGCACCATTAAGAGGGTTCCATGCCAAGAAGCGAGCAAGCAATTGTCACGATTTTTATTGTGCGCTTGGCATCTCTTAAACTTGTAAAGTAACTGTTGGTGCGAAGCGGAGGGCGTCTATACACAACATGCATTATTGCATTAAGTATATCCGATGTTAATAACTTTTCCCCTTTCAGTCTTTGAAATATGCATATGTGCTTTGGTAGAGGGAGGCATGCACAGATTTTAAGCTTCTTCCTATTTTGATTTGGCTTTAAAAAAAAAGATTATCTATAACTAGCCATACAATGTTCTGCAATTGCCTCTGTCCTCTTCAAGAGAAGGGATGAAATGAGTATGTGGTGTGGCTAACACAGTCAGAGCTATGGTGGGTTTAAGAAATGCACCCACGAACCTGTCTACCTGAAATGTTAGTAGAATAGTTAATGGCAGCTGACAATCACACGTGCCACAGTGTCACCCACCCAATAGCCACCCATGGTAGATTAGCTCCAGTTCTGAACCACCGAGTAATGCACTTTTGTGCCTTGTGAGAAACGTGTCTCTCTCTCACAGGCAGAGGATATATTATACAGCCATTCATCAGCCCAAGACAGCCGCACCTCAAGGATGCAGACATCCGCACACACATTTCGCCCTCAGAAGGAATCATCAGTGTTGTGCAGACCGACATCCTTGTGATTGGAGCATTGGACATGCTTACGAAACACCATCAGAGTAATGGTGGGTTTCAAAATGCACTGAAAACACCCTACCGGAAATGCGACTGTAGTGTAGGCCATTTCGTGTGATAGGCACACATGTCACTGTGGAGGCAGCAGCTATCCCTGGAAGTTTACCTGCTCTTTGTATCAGTGTGCTCCTTTTCCAGAAGCAAAGCATTGGTTTACAGTGGTGCAGAACACCAGTGGGGTTGCTGCAGACTCGAGTTGATAAGATACAGGTCCAACTATCCCCGATGTAGCTCTCGTGGTCCCCTATTCAAACTTAAATCCTTTGTAACTGGATGATATTCAGGACAGCCAGTCATCTAGAGGACCGTTAGCTAAATCCTCCCCCTCTTTCTAAGCACTCTTTCACATCAAAAAACTCTCTTTATCTGGCGAATGACTGTCTAACTAGCAACAGAATAGACTGCTGCCTTTGTCTACTAAAATGCTTACCTTACAACTCGCCTCCCCTGTGTGGGCTTGACTCATGGAAGCCAAAGTTGAAATAAGAGATTTAGGGCATGTGGAGGGCACTTGCTCAGTCATCACATCATTTCCTGTCAGCCATTCAGCTGGTGGACGACTGTGTGCACCTCCATACACCATGAACACATGCCCCAATATCCCAGAGAGAGAGAGAGAGAGAGAGAGAGAGAGAGAGAGAAAGCTAGAGAGTTGGCTCCCCTACACGACATTACAATATCCCAAAGAGAGAAAGAGGATGAGAGAGAGAGAGAGAGAGAGGAAGGGAGAGGAAGGGAGAGAGAGAGATAGAGAGGAAGAGAGAGCAACAGAGGGAAGAAGAGAGAGCGAGAGAGCGAGCAGGAGAGACAGAAAGAGAGAGCAAGAGAAAGAGAAGAGAGAGGGAGAGAGAGAAAGAGAGAGGGAAGAGAGAGAGAGAGAGCGAGAGGGGGAGGGAAGAGAAAGAGAGAGAGAGATAGAGAGAGGAAGAGAGAGAGAGAGCAAGAGAGAAAGGGAGAGAGTTGGCTCCCCCTACACAACATCACAATATCCCAAAGAGAGAAAGAGGATGAGAGAGAGAGAGAGAGAGAGAGAAAGGGAGAGAGAGAAAGGGAGAGAGAGAGATAGGGAGGAAGAGAGAGCAACAGAGGGAAGAAGAGAGAGCGAGAGAGAACGAGCAGGAGAGACAGAAAGAGAGAGCAAGAGAAAGAGAAGAGAGAGGGAGAGAGAGAAAGAGAGAGGGGAAGAGAGAGAGGGGAA